>NW_012105931.1:688263-690704 GCF_000951045.1 Mandrillus leucophaeus
GGTTCATACCATTCTCCTGCCTCAGCCTCCGGAGTAGCTGGGACTATAGGCACCCACCACCACGCCCGGCTAATTTTTTTGTATTTTTTAGCAGAGACGGGGTTTCACCGTGTTAGCCAGGATGGTCTTGATCTCCTGACCTCATGATCTGCCCGCCTCGGCCTCCCAAAGTGCTGGGATTACAGGCGTGAGTCAGCGCACCCAGCTAATTTTTGTATTTTTAGTAGAGACGGGGTTTTGCCATGTTAGCCAGGCTGGTCTCGAACCCCTGACCTCAGGTGATCTGCCCACCTCAGCCTCCCAAAGTGCTGGGATTACAGGCATGAGCCACTGTGCCACAGGGTTCTTAATAGGAGATGGGTCCTTCCAAGGAGAGGCTGGTGTCCGGGCTGTGAGTGGAGGCTCTGCTACCCTGGTTCTGCCCAGAGGCCCATGTGATGAGCCCAGGGTCCTGTCCAGACTCCCACCCTCATGCTCTTGGTCACCCCATCTTGTCCTCCCACCCACTGAAGTCTCATATCTTCTCACCCACTCCCCATGTGCTGTCCTCCACGCTCTGGAAAGCCGGGGCCATCTGTTACAGACACAACCTTAGCCTCTCCTTCCATCTCCAGCTTTGCAGGTGACCCCTGCTGTCCACAGCTTCCCCACATCTCCTGGGAGTTGCTGTCCCTTCTCCAGAACCCCCAGTATCCCTGGAAACCATTGCTCCTGTGCCTTTGAACAATCCCACCCCCTTCACACCGCCTGTCCCCACTGCCCCAGTTTTTGAGGCTCCTGCTTGCTGTTCTCCCTTCCCAGCCCTTGCTTTGGGGCTTGGCTCACTTTTTCTCTCCCCACGTTTTTCCCAGGCTGGAGTGCAATGGCACGATCTTGGCTCACTGCGACCTCTGCCTCACAGGCTCGAACCATCCTCCTGCCTCACTTTCTCAAGTAGCTGGGACCACAGGTGAGCACCACTATGCCTGGCTCATTTTTGCATTTTTTGTAGAGACAGAGTCTCACTGTGTTGCCCAGGCTGGTCTTGAACTCCTGGGCTCAAGCCATCTGCCAGCCTTAGCCTCCCGAAGGGTTGGGATTACAGGCTGGAGCCACCACGCCCAGTCTTTTTCCTTTTCTTTTTTTTTTTTAGAGACAGAGTCTCACTCTGTGACTCAGGCTGGAGTACAGCGGCATGATCATGGCTCACTGCAGCCTTGAACTCCTGGCCTCCCACCTCAGCCCCCCCAAAGCACTGGGATTACAGGCAGGCACCCAGCCCCTTTCTCAACTCAAGGACCTCCCTTTATCTTGGGCAACTGTGATGGGTAACAATGACCTATGTCACTGTCCAGGTCACAAACTTCCTTGGTCTCTCTCCATTCCCTGCCACACCCAAGCTGCCAGGTCCAGCCCTGTACAGTCTTGGCCTTTAGGGTAACACCTCTGCCATACCTAGCACCCTGTGTCTCCCTCATCCTTGGCCACCACAGAGGCCTCTGGTCTGCAGCCCCAAGGATTTTTTTGTCCCTTCATTTCTGGCTGGATTCTGTGGCCATCCCATTGTCTCCCTCTCAGGCCCCTGAATCCCATGGACTCCATCCGTCGCCCATGATGCTGCTGTCTAAGGCCTCTGCCTGGTGAGGAGCTGTTGCCTGGTGACCACCGATCTCGGTGGAAACCCCCGTCCCACAGCCTGTGGCTCCCCAACTCCCACCCCTAGCCTCCATCTCCAGTTCCTAGGTCACAGTGAGACGCCAGTGTAGGCCAGTAAATGTGAAAAACCAGAACTTCATTTCCCACCCCAAACGCAGTCCCTCTCCCCCAGATGCTGGCAGCTGGCAGGGGGCGTCCTCCGAGATCCTCCGGAGAGCAGCCCCGCTTGGCTCTGCAAGTTTGCGGTGGGCGGTGAAAGTATCCGCTGACAAACCATCCAACGTCGGTTTGGAAGCCCAAGGTCCCATAAAAAGTGGGACGAAAAAAGACCCGTTGCGAAGGCTGCGCTATGCATCCAGCCGCCCGCGCTCCAGCTCACTGTCTTTGGGTAAGGGAGAGGGAGGAGGCTCGGGGACCAAGAGGAAGGACGCACTCGGATCTGCAGTTCTCCGGCCCGGACACCCACGGGCCACCGCGTCGAGGCAGCGCGAGCCCCGGGCGCCCCCTGGAGGTTGTATGGGCCTCAGCCGCGCAGCGCAGACGGAGGAGGGCGCCGGCGTTATTAAGAACTCCTGCTGGGCCGAGCGCGGTGGCTCACACCTGTAATCCCACTACTTTGGGAAGCCGAGGCGGGTGGATCACGAGGTCAGGAAATCGAGACCACCCTGGATAACACGGTGAAACCCCGTCTCTACTAAAAATACAAAAAATTAGCTGGTCGTGGTGGCGGGCGCCTCAGAAAACAAAACAAAAAAACAAAACAAAAAAAAACTCCTGCTGGTCAACTGGAAAAACACCCCCCCCCC
>NW_012105931.1:691449-692787 GCF_000951045.1 Mandrillus leucophaeus
AAAAAAAAAAAAAAAAAAAATGTCAAGCTGATATTGACATGGGCAGGATCTGTTACAAGCCCTGGCACAGAACAGACAGCTCCTTTAATCTCATAGACAATGCTCCTAGGGAGGGGCAGATTGTTCCCATTCTACAGATGAGTAAACTGAGGCACAGAGAGGCTAAGTGACTAGGTCAAGGCCACACATTAAGTAGCAGGGCCAGAAGCTCACCCAACAGCCTGGCCCCAAGGCCTATGGCCTTATTCACTACATGAGACCAATTCTAACGAAAATTATACGTTGGCTAAAAACCAAAGTGTAAATGGAAACAAATTCATTCAGTAAACCGAGGGAATCCCAGATGAGGGATTCTGCACCTATTGATGGGCCAAGCCAGAGCCTGGGTGTGTTTCCACTTGTGCTCCCTTCCAAGGTCCAAGGTCATGCTGTCTTACCAGACCTTGGAGGTACTTGGAGTTCGAAGCAAGCTTCCCTTCTGTGAGCCCCCTTGTCTGTTGGCCTGGGGTAGGAGGGCCAGGCTGTGGCATCCTTTCCTCCAGAGACGGAAGCCTAGAGGCGAGGTTAGTGGGAGGTGGCCGCAGGCAGGTGAGCCCCATTCTCCCCCAGTGCCTGCTACCCTCCTCCTTGCTTTGGCCAAAGGGCCATTTCCTGCCCCATGGTCTGGCCTCATCATATCCCTTGTAGATTACACAACTCACTCTCCAAAAGCCGCTTTGTTTCATATGGTGGTGAACTGCTCTGTGGTTCCTGCTGAAAGTCTTCTGTTGATTCCTGGGTTCAGCTGGGCTCCTTTGAGTTCTGCTTAGGCCACCTTAAGAAGGGTTGCAGGCTGGGAGTGGTGGCTCACACCTGTAATCCTAGCACTTTGGGAGGCCAAAGTGGGAAGATCACTTGAGACCAGGAGTTTGAGATCAGCCTGGCCAACTTGGCAAAACCTCATCTCTACTACAAATACAGACATTAGCCAGGCGTGGTCATGTGTGGCTGAAGTTCCAGCTACTCACTTGGGAGGCAGGAGAATCACTTGAGCCTGGGAGGCAGAAGTTGCAGTGAGTGGAGATGGCGCCACTGCACTCCAGCCTGAGTGTCAGAGCAAGACCCTGTCTCAAAAAAATAAGTAAATAAAATTTTTTTTAAAAAGAAGAAGGGCCGGGCGCGGCGGCTCAAGCCTGTAATCCCAGCACTTTGGGAGGCCGAGACGAGCGGATCATGAGGTCAGGAGATCGAGACAATCCTGGCTAACACGGTGAAACCCCGTCTCTACTAAAAAATACAAAAAGCTAACCGGGCGAGGTGGCGGGCGCCTGTAGTCCCAGCTACTTGGGAGGCTGAGGC
>NW_012105931.1:692837-707829 GCF_000951045.1 Mandrillus leucophaeus
AAAAAAAAAAAACAAAAAAAAAAACCCCACAAAATCTATTATTCTCTTTTTAATAGGAGGTCAAGAATATCTATTATTCTATGTATTATCTTTTTAAGCTCCACAAACATGCAAATGTCACTTCTGTCATGTACTAATGCACCAAAAAGACTACAGAAAAAAAGCTGTAAATTCAAATGCTAACTGAAATAGGTAAACTTTGAAGAGTAGATACTAGCAAACTGGAAAGGATACTCTCTGGGTGCTGGTTAAGGGAACTTAAAAGTCCTGCATGTGGGATTGAAGGCTCAATGTTCCAGATAAATTGCATGCATATGTATGTATTTTTGAGACAGTCTCGCTCTGTCTCCAGGCTGGAGTGCAGTGGCACAATCTTGGCTCATTGCAACCTCCACCTCCCCGATTCAAGTGATTCTCCTGCCTCAGTCTCCCAAATAGCTGGGACTACAGGCGCGTGCCACCATGCCTGGCTAATTTTTGTATTTTTAGTAGAGACAAGGTTTCAACATGTTAGCCAGGATGGTCTTGATCTCTTTGACTTCGTGATCCACCTGCCTCGGCCTCCTGAAGTGCTGGGATTATAGGCATAAACCACCATGCCCAGCCCTAATTTTTTTTTTTTTAATAGAGACAAGGTCTCACTGTGTTGCCTAGGCTGGTCTCAAACTCCTGGGCTAAAGCAATCCTCCTGCCTCAGGCTCCCAAAGGGCTGGGATTACAAGTGTGAACCACCACGTCCAGCTGATGGGCTGCTTTTGGAACTGGAAATCTAGACTTTTAAATCAAACCTCTTTTTTAAATGTTGGCAATTAATTCAAATGAGGCCAGGCGCAGTGGCTCGCGCCTATGATCCCAGCACTTTGGGAAGCCAAGGTGGGCGGATCACTTGAGGTCAGGAGTTCGAGACTAGCTTGGCCAACATGGTGAAAACCCACCTCTACTAAAAAAATACAAAAATTAGCCGGGTGTGGTGGTGCATGCCTATAATCCCAGCTACTCAGGAGGTGGAGGATACAGTGAGCCAGGAGCACGCCACTGCACTCCAGTCTGGGCAACACAGTAAGACTCAGTCTCAAAAAAAAAAAAAAAAAAAAAAAAGAAGAAGAAGAAGGGCTGAGCTTGCTTTCAAGATGAGTGCAACAAACTGGGACAGAGCCTGGGCCAGAGTAAGGCCCACTCTGGCCAGCTGGTTACTCCAGCGCTCTCCCAGAGTCCTGTGGTCTCTCTCTGACCTCTCTCTCCCCCTTTCAGTGCCTGCATCAGCTGCTGCTAACCTCCTCATTGCTAGAGTTCCTCATTCATGTTCCTAAGCCAGCTCATCTGTTTTCTGCCAGGGCACATGACACATCTGGATTGGCCGCCTTGGGTCCTGGTTCCCTCGGGGTCTAATCAGCAAGGCTGAGAAGGAAGGGCACTAAGGTGGCTGGCATGAGACTGTCCCTTCAGCGGGTACCGTGGGTGATGCACGGCACCATTAGATGGTCAACTGCAATCCCAGACTCTTCTTCCTGTTTATTCATGCTTGAGTTTCATTTGTTGACCTTTGTTATGGTTGCCTAGAGGTCTTTTAAGCGTACCTAAAAATGTCTTAGGTACCCACCCTGGTTCACTGTAGAGGGTGCTACCCAGAAACCTGGCAAGAGAGAATCATTCATAGTTAAACAAACAGGAAGTCATTTCTTTCTTCTTCTTTAGTCTCACCTTTCATTTAGAAAAAAAGTAGGGAGATGGTATTTAATAACCACCATCCATTAGATTAGATCAACAGGCTCCAAATAGTGCATTTCTTCTAGAAACAGTATCTCCTCCTCTCACAGGAGAGCATGTGGTCAGGAGGAAATTGAATAAAGCCTTTTAATCAGCCACAGTAGTATTTGAATCATTTAATTTGAATCTGACAACCACAAATTACTTTATTTTTCTGGCCAATTTTAGCCAACCAGGAGAGCTAAGCCAGTCCAACTCATGCTTAATAAATCACCCTCTTGCCTTATGGTGGCTAGTTTGGGGAAGAGGTTTTTCTGAGGCTTTTCAGAAGTAATCAAAAGTAGGCCGGGCATCTGTAATCCCAGCACTTTGGGAGGCTGAGGCGGGTGGATCACCTGAGATCAGGAGTTCGAGACAAGCCTGGCCCTCAAGGTGGAACCATGTCTCTGCTAAAAGCACAAAAGTTAGCCGGGCGTGGTAGTGCGCACCTGTAATCTCAGCTACGAGGGATGCTGAGGCTGGAAAATCGCTTCAACCCAGGAGGCAGAGCTTGCAGTGAGCTGAGATTGCACCACTGCACTTCAACCTGGGCAACAGAGCAAGACTCTGTCTCACAAAAAAAAAACAAGTAATCAAAAACAATCACCCATGCTATGTGTGTCTGACATGAATTCTTTGACACACTCCTTTCCCATCTCTTTGTGACTACTGAGTGAACCCTTGGAGTGGAGAGAGGCAGGACGTGTGGCAAGGAGCTGTCATCTCTGCCGCTTGTGCTTTTTATTCCTGGCTCCAAGTTCTCATGGACATGAAAACAAGTCAAATCAAATTAGACACCAGACATACACTGTCTCATGGCAGCTCACCCAGTGCCGCCTCAGACTTCTCAACACCTGCTGAAACTCGTTCACTGGAAAAAATGAAAGAGGAGCTTCAAAAAATAACACCCATTGGACACCTCAGATGTGGCCTCTATTGGAGTCACATTAAATCACCTGTGAAGTCTTGTTAAAGGGCAAAATGCAAGACTCTTCCTTCAGAAATAGTCCAATGTCAGCTGGGCATGGTGGCTCATGCCTATAATCCTAGCACTTTGGGAGGCTGAGGCAAGCGAATCACTTGAGGTCAGGAGTTCGAGACCAGCCTAGCCAACATGGCAAAACCCCATCCTACTAAAACTACAAAAATTAGCCAGGCATGATGGTGCATGCCCATAATCCCAGCTACTTGGGAGGCTGAGGCAGGAGAATACATTGAACCCGGGAGGCAGGGTTGCAGTGAGCCGAGATTGCGCCACTGCACTCCAGTTTGAGTGACAAAGCAAGACTCTGTCTCCAAAAAAAAAAAAAGAAAAAGAAAAAGAAAAAAGGAATAGTCCAATGTCAGCTGCATCTAAGCCCCTGGCAGATGTCTCTTCTGACCTCCAGGCACCTGTGGCTGAGCTCAGAAAACCCCGTGGGACTTCAGTCCATCCCTACTGCAAACGACAGCCATGTGTCTGCACTAGGCGGGTGCTCATAGGCCGGCCTGCCCATTTTCATCCATCTATTCCAAGGGAACGAAATGGTAGAAAGGAGGCTGGGGACACAAGCCAGGCTTCTTGGGGGTCTGTTGCATTCTTGAAGGTACAGTACCCATAAGTAAGTGGCATTAAGAAAGGAAGAATCCAGTTCATACAAGAAATTTTAAATTTTTCAAGAAATCTAGGTTTTTAGAATTTCTGTCTTGGTCAGGGATGTGTTGATGTGAAACCAGAACCATCCACAGCCAAGTTTACAAAGGGAAGGCTGTCCCTGCAGAGACCCAGGGGAATCTCTGGGAGGGAATCAGAGGTAAGAGCCTTGCCAGGCCTCCTAGGAACTGTCCAGTTGCAGGTAGCAACCCCCTGGCACCGAGCCTGGAAGTGCTCACCTGTCTCCTGGGCCTGGGCACCCTCTTCCCTGCAGAAAGACTCTTGGTTCTTGCTCCCTGCAAAACTTGAGCTCACTCAAGCAAGGCTCTGGGTTTATCAGTTCTGGTCATGACACTTGACCCAGTGTTCGTGGGGATCTTCAAGAAACAGAGTAGCTGGGTGTGGTGCATGCCCGTACTCCCAGCTAACCTAGGAGGCCAAGGCAGGAGAATAACTTGAACCCAAGAGTTCAAGGCCAGCCTAGGCAACACAGTGAGAAATCTTCTCAAAAAGAGAGAGAAGGCTGGGCGTGGTGGTACACACACACCTGTAATCCCAGCACTTTGGGAGACCAAGGTGAGTAGATCACCTGAGGCCAGGAGTTTGAGACCAGCCTGGCCAACATGGCGAAACCCTGTCTCTACTAAAAATACAAAAATTAGCCTGGCATGGTGGTGTGTGACTGTAGTCCCAGCTACTCAGGAGGCTGAGGCAGGAAAATTGCTTAAACCCGGGATGCAAAGGTTGCAGTGAGCCAAGATCGCACCATTGCAACTCCAGCCTCTGGGTAACAGAGCGAGACCCCCTCTCAAAAACAAACGAACAAACAAAAGCAAAACAAAACAAACAAACAAAACACACACAGAGAAAGACAGAGAGCTTCATGCACCATTGTCGAAGTCCTGGTTGCCACAGTGCCACTGTCCTAAAGGCATCTATCAAAAGGCCCCACCCAGAACCTCCTCAGAGGGCATCTAAGCAACTGTCTGTACTTAAGAATAGAGGTGTGACTGAGATCTGAGGGAGGGCTGCTGTCTTAGTCTGTTTTGGTTGCTATTAACAAAATACCATAAACTGGGCAGCTTATATGCAACAAAAATTGATTTCTCACAGTTCTGAAGCTGGGAAGTCCACAATCATGGTATCAGCAGAGTCAGTGTCTAGTGAGGGTCTGCTTTCCAGTTCATAGAGGACGACTTCTCCTTGTGTCCTCATGTGGTGGAAGCGGTGAGCTAGTTCTCTGGAACCTTTTTTATAAGGACGCTAATCCCCATTATGAGCGCGCTCCAACCCCATGACTGAATCCCCTCCCAAAGACACCCACTCCTAATACAATCACATTGGTGAACTGTGGAGGGACATAGACGTTCAGCCCATGGCAGCTGCTGATGCCTGCTCCTAAAGCCCCTTGACACCACCTATTGGCACCGTCACTGCCTGCACCCCCATCCAAATGCCAGGCCTGACTTTTCCAATCAACCTTGACTCTGTCACTTACTCTTTGGATCCCTTTCTTAATTTCTGGTCCTCAGACATAGAACACAAAGAACAAGAGCTCTTCTGTCTCAGGGTTGCTGTGAAAATTAAATTAAATAAGAGTTTAAGAGCATAAACTGGGAAATGATAAAGATAATAGATTGTTTGACCTAGATGCAATTGGAGATCATAGAAAATATAGATGAATATAGACTGGAGATAGGATCTTATTCTAGAAAGATGCATACGTTTTGAATTGACACAAGAATAAAGTATATTTCAGGCCAGGCACAGTGGCTCACACCTGTAATTCCTACACTTTGAGAGGCGGAGGTGGGAGGATCACATGAGACCAGTTGTTCAAGACCAGCCTGGGCAACATGGTGAGATCCCATCTCTACAAAAATCCTTTTAAAAAATTAGCCAGGTGTGGTGTTGCACACTCGTAGTCCCACCTACTCAAGAGGCTGAGGCAGGAGGATCACTTGAGCCCAGGAGTTTGAGGCTACAGTGAGCTATGATTGCACCACAGCACTCCAGCCTGAGTGACAGAGGGACACCCCTCTACCTTAAAAAAAAAAAAAAAAAAGAAAGAATGAACGAACAAAAGAGAAAGAAAGAAAGAAAGAAAGAAAGAAAGAAAGAAAGAAAGAAAGAAAGAAAGAAAGAGAGAGAAAGAGAAAGAAAGAGAAAGAGAGAGAAAGAAAGAAAGATTAGCTGGGCATGGTGGCACCCACCTGTAGTCCCAGCTTCTCAGGAGGCTGAGGTGGGAAGATCCCTTGAGCCTAGGAGGCTGGGGTTGCAGTGAGCTGTGATCGTGCCACTTCACTCAGCCTGGGCAACAGAGTGAGGCCCTGTCTCAAAAAATAAATTAATTAAACAAAGCACATTTATTTAAAGAAAGAAATTAAATGAGATAATATATGTATAGTCCTACAAACATGACTCATAAAATGTAGCTATAAAATAATTTCTATTTGTCTCCCTTTGTCCTTTAAACTGACCCTATGGAGTTTCTTTTCCCTTTGTCCCGCAGTGAAATTTAGGCTAAGTCCCCTGACAACCTCTTCTTCACCCCTTGGCCCAGAAGTAACCTTCAACTTCTTTCTGCCAATGTCTTTGTGTTCCTCCCAGGAGGTTTTTTTTTTGTTTTTTTTTTTTTGTTTTTTTTTTTTGGAGACAGGGTCTTGCTCTATTGCCCAGGCTGGAGTGTAGTGGTGCGATGTTAGCTCACTGAAGCCTGTGCCTCTGGATTCAAGCAATTTTCCTGCCTCGGCCTCCTAGGTAGCTGGGGTTACAGGCGCCTGCCACAATGCCTGGCTAATTTTTGTATTTTTAGTAAAGACAGGATTTCACCATGTTGGCCAGACTGGTCTTGCACTCCTGACCTCAAGTGATCTGCCCACCTCAGCCTCCCAAAGTGCTGGGATGACAGGCGTGAGCCACCGCGCCCAGCCAAAATGTGTCTTTCTGATCTCCACCAACTACCTCCAGGGAGAATAATGTTCCCCTGGCTACATTGTGAGAATGGGTGGACCAGAGAGGAGAAAGGTGCCCCAGCCAGCCCTGGGAATGTGGCACGTCTGGCAGCATCCCAAGCGGGCACTGAACGATTCCCACATTGGCTACCCTCCTAGGTATTTTGTCCCTTTAAGGATTTACTCATTGATCCCACTGAGAGAAGAGTTATGAGGCCACTTGCTCAGTGTGACCAAAGGGGCTACAGAAGTGCCAGATCAGGAGGCAGAATGAAAACCATACCCCAGAAAACAGAAGAGGAGGAGGCTGGGGAGGAAGGCAGTGGGTGGGTTTGGGGCAGGGAGGACCCTGAAGTCAGTTGCCTTGGGGAGAAGCCCAGGGTCTGAAGGTAACCCAGACACCCTGTGCCCTGGGGGAGGGGTCTGGATCCCATTCTCCAAGTGGCCCAGGAGGAGACAGATGGTCTGGGAAGGCGAAGCAGTGCCCTAGGAACAGCCACACTAGCAAGATTATCTCAGATGATTAAATGGCAGCAGATAAATTTAACTAAACGTGAGTAATGGGGACACAAAGGGGAAGTGAAGAGAAATAGAATATTTTAGCAACATAAGGAAATGAGAAGAAAATGACTTTGCAATGAAATGTCAAACTTCTGTGCCTGGAGGAGATGTAATCTGGTCATTGCAGGCCCAGGAGAGCGGGGGAGTCTGTAGTTATTTCAAGCAAATTTTAATTCACTTTAATTTAATAACATATGACCAAATACCTTTGAGACAGTGGCAGGGGACAGAACTGGAAATCAGAGAGTGCCAGCCCTGTGAACTGAGGTGTTTCTTACTTGTTTTTTTGCAAGGAGAAGCTGTACTTACATTCACTCATTCATTAACCCATTCATTCAGGGCGTGAATGTTAAAGGCTGAGGATTAATAAAATACACAACTCCGCTTCCCCTGGCTCATAGGAGATACTGGCCAGCTAAGAAGACCGACAAATGAACAGAAAGTTGCAATGTAGGGGCCAGGTGTGGTGGTTTATATCTGTAATCCCAACACTTTGGGAGGCCAGTGTGACAGGGTAACATGAGGCCAGTTCAAGACCAGCCTGGGCAACAAGCAAGATCCCATCTCTACAAAAAATACAAAAATTAACCAGGCATAGTGGGACACACCTGTTGTCCTAGCTACGTGGGAGGCTGAGGCAAGGGGATTGGTTGAGCCCAGGAATTCAAGGCTGCAGTGAGTTATGATTTCACCACTGCACCACAGCCTGAGCGACAGAGTAAGTCCCTGTCTCAAAAAAAAAAAAAAAAGTTGCAATGTAAGGCCACATCCTGGGCCTAATATCTGGTGTTCAGTAGAAGTCTGTGGAATAAATACAGGATTGAAAGGGTGGTTTTGGGAAGGTGCCAGAAAGGGTGAACATCTAGCTGGGTCTTTTTCTTTTTGACACGGAGCCTCACTGTGTTGCTCAGGCTGGAGTGCTATGGCACAATCTTGCTCACTGCAACCTCGGCTCCTGGGTTCAAGTGATTCTCCTGCCTCTGCCTCCCAAGTAGCTGGGATTACGGCACCCGCCACCACACCTGGCTAATTTTTGTATTTTTGGTAGAGACAGGGTTTTACCATGTTGGCCAGGCTGGTCTAAAACTCCTGACCTCAAGTGATCTGCCCTCCTCAGCCTCCCAAATTGCTGGGATTATAGACATAAGCCACTGCGCCCAGCCTTCTAGCTGGGTCTTGAAGGATGAATAAACTCACCAGGAAGGCAAGTAAGTCCGAGGTACATCCAGGGACTGCCTGTAACAAGGGGAAAAGGATCACATGTAACATGGGGATGCTGGTTACATTTGTTGGGCTGGGGAAGGTTGCCCAGGGAATGGGGCCAGGGTAAGAAGAGGAAAAGGGCAAGGAGGGGCCCTGATGAGGAGTGACATTCAGGAAGGCAGACTCTGAAGAGAAGTCCTCCCCTACCCCTCAAGCCATCACTGAGATCTCTACCCCAGCCCAGCGCCTACTCATCCTTCAAGGCTCATGCATCACTTCCACCAGGAAGCCTTTCTGCCCAGCTCAGGCTGCAGTCCTCCTCCTTCCATGTGGTGCTCCCAGCACACTGTGCCACCAACCTTGTGACTGCCCACCTCCAGTCCTGTATTGGGTTGGCTTGTCTGTATGCTTGCCAGTCTCCCATCTGAGGCTGTATGCACAGTTCTGGTGATGCTGCCCCACCCCGTGCACTAATGGCTCCCTGGATTCTGGCCGGTCTGTGCTGCCTATGGGATTCCATCATGCAGATGCATGAAGCCTATAAAGAAAAGTAGATCCCAAAGCTAGAGTCTGAGTCGAGGGTCGCTGGGGGTGGAGTGGGCAAGGGGAGTTGGCCCAGGGAAGTGTATTTTATTCCACATCACATAAGATTTTTACACTCATTGCCAGGCACAGTGGCTCACGCCTGTAAATCCCAGCAGTTTGGGAGGCCGAGGCGGGTGGATCACTTGAGGTCAGGAGTTCGAGATCAGCCTGGCCAATATGGTGAAACTCCATCTCTACTGAAAATACAAAAATTGGCCAGATCTGGTGGTACACCCCTGTAGCCCAGCTACTGTGGAGGCTGAGGCAGGAGAATCGCTTGAACCCGGGAGGCGGAGGTTGCAGTGAGCCAAGATAGTGCCAAGGCACTCCAGTCTGGGCGACAGAGTGAGACTGTCTCAGAAAAAAATTATAATAAATTCCGCTCTGTCTTCTTTTTTCGTTTTGTTTTGTTTTTGTTTTGAGACAGAGTCTCTCTGTCGCCCAGGCTGGAGTGCAGTGGCATGGTCTCGGCTCACTGCAGCCTCTGCCTTCCAGGTTCAAGCAATTCTCCTGTCTCAGCCTCCCAAGTAACTGGTATTACAGCACCCACCACTACGCCCGGTTAATTTTTGTATTTTTAGTAGAGACGGGTTTTCACCCTGTTGGCCAGGCTAGATGATCCACCAACCTCGGCCTCCCAAAGTGCTGTGATTACAGGCGTGAGCCACCGCGCCCAGCCAGACTTTTACACTCTCGAGAGGGACTTTGGAAGTGCCGTAGATGACAGCTCTTCTGAAGTCCCCAGGACCCTAGCTGGAAGGGATGGGTAATTAAAGCTGTTGTGCCTGGGTGACAAAGCCAGAGAAACCTGGTCCCTGGCGGAGCAACCGAAATGTCTGGAGAGGGGCCGATGGCCAGGCTCAGGATAGTGAGAAGCAATACAGAGGCCGGGTAAGAGAACCGCCCCCTCTCTGGACAGGGCTGCAGGTGAAATACGCCGTCCGAGGGAAAGGAAAGAACTTCAGGTTCCATAAGTGTCCGCTAGGGGACTACCGAGACTACATCAGCTGGGTCGCCATGGTAACCGCGGAGCTGCGGCTGTGTTGTCCTCAGGCGGTGGCGGGGAGGTACCGAGAACGCCCCAGGCGCAGTGTATCAGACGCTGGGGCAGTGGGGGGCAGGGGCCTGTGGCCATCAGCCCCAGGCAGGCCGTGAGCCCAGACCCAGGTCCAGGCAGAGAGGAAGGACCCAGCTGACTTTCACCTTCGTGTTTTCTCACCTCTGGTCAGGTCACACCTTCACACACCGGACTTAGCAGTTGTGGGAGAAAAAATTAAAATGGTGTTTGGGATCAGCCGAAACAGCTCCTGCATTGTACAGATGAAGTAGCAACCCAAGGCCGGGCGCGGTGGCTCAAGCCTGTAATCCCAGCACTTTGGGAGGCCGAGACAGGCGAGGTCAGGAGATCGAGACCATCCTGGCTAACACGGTGAAAGCCCGTCTCTACTAAAAAATACAAAAAACTAGCCGGGCGAGGTGGCGGGCGCCTGTAGTCCCAGCTACTCGGGAGGCTGAGGCAGGAGAATGGCGTAAACCCGGGAGGCGGAGCTTGCAGTGAGCTGAGATCCGGCCACTGCACTCCAGCCTGGGCGACAGTCTCAAAAAAAAAAAAAAAAAAAAAAGACTCCGTCTCAAAAAAAAAAAAAAAAGAAAAAAAGAAAAGAAAATAGCAACCCAGAGAGGGAAAGGCACTTGGAGATCACACAACAGCAGACCTGGAAACAGCGAAGAGAAAGTGGAACAAAATGGAAGAAAGCAAAGCAAATGAGCAAAACCCAGTCAAGCAATGTGTTCACTTTAGTAGTAGTAGTAGTATTTTGAGACAGGGTCTCACTCTGTCACCCAGGCTAGAGTGCTGTGGTGCAATCAGCTCACTGCAGCCTCAAACCTCAAACTCCTGGGCTCCAGCCGTCCTTTCACCTTAGCCTTCCTCTTGTAGCTGAAACCACAGGCTCATGCTACCATGCCCAGCTAATTTTTGTATTTTTGTAGAGACAGGATCTCGCTTTGTTGCCCAGGCTGGTCTTGAACTCCTGACTTCATGTGATCCTCCGGACTCAGCTTCCCAAAGTGCTGGGATTAAAGGTTCAAACCACTTCACTCGACATTCTATTTTTTAAATTACCACTTTTGAATTTAAATAGTTTTAAGCATAAGTTTTTACCTGAATTTAAAAAGACATAATGCTACAGTGTAACTTAAGAATCCCTCCAGCAGATGACAGGCATCTTTTCCTTCCTACACCACATTCTTCCTCCTCCAACTAGTGTCTCTCTCTCTCTGGGCTTTAGTTTCATCTACACAATGAAGGAGATATCTTAGTTCTTCTCAAAACCCATTACTCTCTATAATAAAGCAAAGCCTTCTGTGGTCCTACACTTTGGGAGGCCGAGGCGGGTGGATCATGAGGTCAGGAGTTTGAGATCAGCCTGGCCAACATGGTGAAACCCCATCTCTACTAAAAATACAAAAATTAGCTGGGCGTGGTGGTGGGCACCTGTAATTCCAGCTACTCGTGAGGCTGAGGCAGGAAAATCGCTAGAAAGCAAAAGGCAGAGGTTGCAGTGAGCTGAGATTGAATCACTTCACTTCAACCTGGGTGAAAGAGCGAAACTCCGTCTCTAAATAAATAAATAAATAAATAAAGTAAAGCTTTTATGTCATGAGCTTAGCTCAGTTAATTCAGCACATTCCCTGGGCACACGAGTGAGTAAGCTCCTCTTACGGGCAGAACCTGCTTGACTGTCAAATGTCCCTGTAACTGGGCCCCTGGCAGGCCCAGCCTCAGGACAATCTAACCCAGGTTCTTGGATTCATGTATCTGATTGTAATGTTGGAGGACATTAGCCATGAACAAAAACTACCTCAGCTATAATATTTGCAAGTTAATTAATTTGCAAGTTTATTTAAAAATTCAGATACAAGGACAGGTGCAGTGGCTCATGCCTGTAATCCCAGCACTTTGGGAGGTCAAGGTGGGCGGATTACTTGAAGTCAGGAGTTCGAGACCAACCTGGCCGACATGATGAAACCCCACCTTTACTAAAAATACAAAAATTAGCCAGGTGTGGTGGTGGGCACCTGTAACCCCAGCTACTCGGGAGGCTGAGACAGAGGAATCGATTGAACCCGGGAGGCGGAGGTTGCAGTGAGCTCACATCACACCACTGCACTCCAGCCTGGCGACAGAGCAAGACTCCACCTGAAATAAATAAATAAATTCAGATACAAACATAATTCAATAAATATAGCATGAGAATAATCTTGTTTAATTTTTAATTTATTTTTATTTTTTGGAGACAAGGTCTCACTCTGTGGCCCAGGCTGGAGTGCACTGGTGCGATCTCAGCTCACTGCAACCTCTGCCTCCCAGGTTCAAGTGATTCTTGTGCCTCAGCCTCCCAAGTAACTGGGACTACAGGTGCATACCATGAGGCCTGGCTAATTTTTGTAGTTTTAGTAGAGATAGGGTTTCACCATATTGGCCAGGTTTATCTCAAACTCCTGGGCTTAAGCAATCTGCCCGCCTCGGCCTCCCAAAGTGCTGGGATTACAAGCATAAGCCACTGCACCTGGCCCAATTTTGTTTAATTTCTAGTCCCTCACTCTTTCTCTGCCCTCCTTTTCTATCCTGTCCTTGGCTCATTTTGTCCACTTTCTTTCTTTCTTTTTTGCGATGGAGTCTTGCTCTGTTGCCCAGGCTGGAGTGCAGTGGCATGATTTCGAACAGCCACTGGACCAGGCAATTTTTTTTTTTTTCTTTTTTTTTGAGACGGAGTCTCGCTCTGTCACCCAGGCTGGAGTGCAGTGGCATGATTTCGAACAGCCACTGGACCAGGCAATTTTTTTTTTTTTCTTTTTTTTTGAGACGGAGTCTCGCTCTGTCACCCAGGCTGGAGTGCAGTGGCGCTATCCTGGCTCACTGCAAGCTCCGCCTCCCAGGGTCACGCCATTCTCCTACCTCAGCCTCCAGAGTAGATGGGACTACAGGCGCCTGCCACCACGCCCGGCTAATTTTTTGTATTTTTAGTAGAGACGGGGTTTCACCATGTTAGCCACTATGGTCTCGATCTCCTGACCTCGTGATCCGCCCGCCTCAGCCTCCCAGAGTGCTGGGATTACAAGCGCAGGCTATTTTTTTGTATTTTTAGTAGAGATGGGTTTTCGCCATGTTGGCCAGGCTTGTCTCGAACTCCTGGCCTCAGCGATCTGCACGCCTCGGCTTCTCAAAGTGCTGGGATTACAGACATAAGCCACCATGCCCGGCCTTGTCCACTTTCTTGTCTCTAAGCACAGTCCTCTGCTTGGCTGCAAAAACCCTCAGATGCCATCTGTATCTTGAATGGCTATGTGGGATCAGTTCCCTTCCCACAACCAGCCACATCCCAGGGTCATTGAATATCCTTGTCCTGGGGATGCAGAGGTATCTGGGGAAAGCCTTGCCTGGGTGGACATTCATGACTTCAAGTCCATGAGGAAAGCCTGGGGTAAAAGAGACCAGGCCACAGGGTGAGGGCAAACATGGGATGCTAGGGTGTCCGGAGTTGGTTCCTGCTGATGGGTTTATGGTCTGGCTGACTTCAAGAACAGAGCCGCAGACCTTCACAGTGAGTGTTAGAGCTCTTAAGGATGGCATGGACCCAAAGAGTGAGCAGTAGCAAGCTTTATTGTTAAGAGCAAAAGGACAAAGTTTCCATGGTGTTGAAGGGGACCACTGCTGCTGGCTGAAGGGGGTGGCCAGCTTTTAGTCCCTTATTTGTCTTCTCCCATGTTCTGTTTTTGTCCTATCAGAGTGCTCTTTTCTCAATCCTCCTTGTGATTGGCTACTTTTAGGACTCTGCTGATTGGTGCATTTTACAGAGCGCTGATTGGTGCATTTTAGAGAGTACTGATTGGTGCATTTTACAATCCTCTTGCTAGCTACAGAGCACTGATTGGTGCATTTTCCAATCCCCTTCCTAGCTACAGAGTGCTGATTGGTGTGTTTTACAATCCTCTTGTAAGACAGAAAAGTTCTCCAAGTCCCCACTGGACCCAGGAAGTCCAGCTGGCTTCACCGCTCACTAGGGTACTCCTGGGGCCCATCCATCAACTGACAAAGGGACAAGTGACTGGCCTGAGCAGGGCCTCTCTGGGAGAGCCAGGTGGCTGAACTGGAGCCCAGTGTGAGGTCTCCTGACTGCTGACCCTTGTTACCTGGAGGGACTACATCGCCTTGAGATGACACCACTTGGTTCTGGCCTGAGTCACCCCGGTTGAGATTAATCAAGAGTGTGTGGAAGGTTGGGCACAGCGACTCATGCCTGTAATCCCAGCACTTTGGGAGGCAGAGGCCGGAGGATCACTTGAGCCCAGGAGTTCAAGACAAGCCTGGGCAACATAACGAGACCCCATTCTATATAAATGAAAATATATAAAAAATAAAGAGTTTGTAGAGCCCTTCAGATTGGTCCAGGGTGGTAGAACACCAGAGGAACTCAGACAGCTGGGGCTACTAGGTGCTCGGTGAACTTTTGTTGAACTGAAAGTCATTTTCTGGGGCTTGTGGAGGTGTCAGTAACCTGACTAAGATCAGACCTATCAGATGTCACCACAGGGTGTCTGTGACAAGGCCCCAGATGCTCACAGCTCACTGTGTGGGTCTGGGGGACTGAGTGCCCAGGTTTTTTTTGTTATCTGCCCTCCCCAACATATATCTGAATAAGAAACTTTAATTAGATTGAACGAATGACAAACTGTGGTACAGTTTTCCATACAATGCAATTGTATTCCATGCAATAGCATAGTCTTCAGCAATAAAAGAGAATCAATTATTAATACGCATGATGACTTGGATGGATTTCAAGAGCGTTATTCTGAGTAAAAAGTAAATACAATCTCAAATGCTCATATACTGCATGATTTCCTTTGTATAACATTTAAAAGTAATAGAGATTTTTAAAGTGTAGAGATGGAGAATAGATCGGTGGTTGTCATGGATTAGAGAAGGAGCTAGAAAGGGTATCACCATAAGAGAGTAGCCCCGGCTGGACACGGTGGCTCACGCCTGTAATCCCAGCACTTTGGGAGGCTGAGGTGGGCAAATCACGAGGTCAAGAGATCGAGACCATCTTGGCCAACATTGTGAAACCCCGTCTCTACTAAAACACAAAAAATTAGCCAGACGTGGTGGCATGCACCTGTAGTCCAACCTATTTGGGAGGCTGAGGCAGGGGACTCGCTTGAACCTGGGAGGCAGAGGTTGCAGTGAGCCAAGATTGCACCATTGCACTCCAGCCTGGGCGACAGGGCAAGACTCCATCTCCAAAAA
>NW_012105931.1:708429-711774 GCF_000951045.1 Mandrillus leucophaeus
AAAAAAAAAAAAAAAAAAAATATGCAAAGCAGGTAAAAATCCAAGTAAGGTCTTTAGATAAATATGTTGTGCCAATATAAATTTCCTGATTTTGAGAATGTCCTATGTAAGGTGCTACCATGGAGGGAAACTGGGTGATGGGTACACGGGACCTCTTCGTTCTACTTTTGCACTTCTTGTGAGTCTATCATTAACTCAAAATCAAAAGTGTAACAAAATCTGTACTAGCTTTATTCTGTTTTGAACATTTTGAGTTTGGGGGTGGCTAGTGTCATGGAATATTATCTAGGACTCTGGTTGCAGCAAAGAACCCACTTTATTTATTTATTTATTGACTTTATTTATTTATTTATTTATTTAAGACAGAGTCTCCCTCTGTCACCCAGGCTGGAGTACAGTGGCACGATCTCGGCTCACTGCAGCCTCTGCCTCTCAAAGCGATTCCCCTGCCTCAGCCTCCTGAGTAGTTGGGATTACAGGGGCACACCACCACGTCCGGCTAATTTTTTGTATTTTTAGTAGAGATGGGGTTTCACCATGTTGGCCAGGCTGGTCTCGTAACTCCTGACCTCAGGTGATCCACCCGCCTCGGCCTCCCAAAGTGCTAGAATTACAGATGTGAGCCACCACGCCCGGCCAGAGAACCCATTTTAAACTAGCATAGGACAAAACAAAACAGGAAGAAATTATTGGTGCATATAATTAAACTGTCAAACTAGCAGGGCTAGAGCTGCACGCAGGGCCAGCTAACTTGGGACTGGCACAAAAAGAACTCCTCTCTCTCTCTCTCTCTCTCTCTCTGTCGCCTCCTCTCTCTTGCCTCCTCCCATCTCCCTCTCCCATCTCCTCTCCCATCCCTCATCTCTTCCTCCCTTCTGTCTCTCTCAGCCTGCACTCTGGACTCCTGTCTGTGTAATGGCTTCCAGTCCTCACAGCTCTGCTACAATCTAGGGGGAAAGGCTTCCTTCTATAGAGCATCTACATAAAACATCCAGAGGGAAGCATCTGACTGGCCTGCTTTGGGTCACATGGAGTCTGTGATTGCCCCCATCACCAGAACTTCATAGAGGAGGAGGAAGAACTGCCCCTAAAGGAAGAGGGTGCTCTTACTGAGAGATGAGGGAAGGGATGCTGGGTGGGGTAGGGGAGAGATCCCATTACAACATATAAAATAGGTAAACGTACATATTGATTAATAGAAAATTAGTTCCTAAATCTATTGGTTATAAGAAAACAATTTTCAGGCCGGGCGCGGTGGCTCACGCCTGTAATCCCAGCACTTTAGGAGGCCGAGGCGGGCGGATTACGAGGTCAGGAGATCGAGACCATCCTGGCTAACAGAGTAAAACCCCGTCTCTACTAAAGAATACAAAAAATTAGCCGGGCGTAGTGGCGAGCGCCTATAGTCCCAGCTACTCGGGAGACTGAGGCAGGAGAATTGCGTGAACCCAGGAGGCGGAGGTTGCAGTGAGTCGAGATTGCGCCACTGCACTCCAGCCTGGGCGACAGAGCAAGACTCCGTCTCAAAAAAAACCCAAAAAAACAATTTTCTAATGCAGTTCAGGTTCCGGTGTGGTGGCTTGCACACACGGTGTTGGTCATCAGACCAGCGCCATCCAGTCTCTCAACCACAGAGGGGCAGAAAGCCCTGGAGAAGAACGATGCTGAGCCTACAGAGTCAGAGGCAGGCCAGAAGGGACCCTGGAGGGCCCTTGAAGACAGAGGCTCAACTGTGACATGGGAAGGTATACAGCTCTGAGGACAGCGGCTTCTTGGATCCTGGGTGACACTTGGTGTCAGAGTGGGCTTGGCAAGTTTCTTAAATTCTCTGAACCTGTTACCCCAGGTGTCAAACGGGGATGAGAATATCTACCTCACAGGTTGTTAAATTCAGTTGAGATAACGCAGGTGAGGTGCCTCGCCCGGTCCCCTGCCGGTATTGCTGCTATGCGGTTGGCTTTAGAGCAGTATTGCGTCGCAGAGGACGGCAGGTGGCGCTCGAGCCCAGCAGTTTTGAGATGCACGCCCGAGAAAGTCGAGGCAAAGCAGGCTCCTGGTGTCAGTAGAGGAAAGGTAGCCGGGGTGCTGGGACACGCTTTCTCGAGTTCGAAAGTGGGTGGGCGCGCATCTCGTCCTCAGACCCCGCAGAGGAGGTCAGAAGCTACCCAGGCCCCACTTAGCGGTTCAGCCCTGTTTTCCGGTCAGGGCACCTGGGTTCCCTGTTGCTCTGGGAATCGCAGGTTCTCTGGCTTAACAGAAGCAGATCTGGCTACGTTCGCCGGGTCCCATCTCTTCTCACGGTTTTCATGGAAACCAGAGGGTGGGGCACTTTAATGAACGTTTTAAGTTACCGAAAGTTGGATATTCTTGTGTTATGGGGGAGACCCACTCCGGGCCGAGGGAGGAACTGGAGGTCCAATCCACGTGAATGTTAATGTTTTGTTTTCTTTTGTTTTTTGTTTTTTGGGGGTTTTTCTGTTTTTGTTGTTTTTTTTTAGAGACAGGGTCTCGCTCTGACCATAGCTCACTGCACCCTCGATCTCCTGGACTCAAGCGATACTCCTGCCCCAGCCTCACAAGTAGCTGGGCCACCACACCTGGCTAATTTTTGTTTGCTTCTGTTTTTGTTTTGTTGTTGTTGTTGTAGAGACAGGGGTGGGGCGGGGGAGTCTCACTATGTTCCCCAGACTGGTCTCAAACTCCTGGGCTCAAGCGATCCCCCCGCCTCGGCCTCTCAAAGTGTTGGGATTACAGGTGTGAGTCACCAAGCCCGGTCCCTCGTGGATGTTTTTGTTTTTTGTTTTTTGTAGGTACACAGCAAGTGTATATATTTATGGGGTCTATGAGAGGTTTTGATACAGACATGCAACGTGAAATAAGCACATCATGGAGAATGGGGTCCTCGTGGATATGAAAGATAGAACAGGCAACAAGGAAGGCATCTGATGTTAACGACGGGTCCCTGATGCTCTCCCAGGCTGGGATGGGACTAGGTCCCGCTGAATGCCTCATCCTCCGCCCTCCAAGCCCAGGAGCGCCCTCTTGCCCACCGGACGCGGGGTTTGAAGAGGTTTGGGGGCACCACTCGGGCACCTGGAGACCTCTGCCAGTCTCTCTGGTCCCGCCCCTGCGTTCCCGGTTTCCGGTGAACGTGCGAGTAGGTCTTTTCTGCCTTCGAACTCTTGAGTAGCTAGCAGAACCCAGACGAGCTAGCGGAACCCCAGGCCGTTGTCATGGAGACAGCGCGCCGAACTATGTGGTTCCTGATTGGCTAGGAGGCACGTCCCCGCCCTCCCCTTCCCGCCGGTGGCTGGGCGGTGTACATGGAGATGAGGACCCGCGGGA
>NW_012105931.1:712214-731096 GCF_000951045.1 Mandrillus leucophaeus
GGAGGCGGAGGTTGCAGTGAGTCGAGATTGCGCCACTGCACTCCAGCCTGGGCGACAGAGCAAGACTCCGTCTCAAAAAAAACCCAAAAAAACAATTTTCTAATGCAGTTCAGGTTCCGGTGTGGTGGCTTGCACACACGGTGTTGGTCATCAGACCAGCGCCATCCAGTCTCTCAACCACAGAGGGGCAGAAAGCCCTGGAGAAGAACGATGCTGAGCCTACAGAGTCAGAGGCAGGCCAGAAGGGACCCTGGAGGGCCCTTGAAGACAGAGGCTCAACTGTGACATGGGAAGGTATACAGCTCTGAGGACAGCGGCTTCTTGGATCCTGGGTGACACTTGGTGTCAGAGTGGGCTTGGCAAGTTTCTTAAATTCTCTGAACCTGTTACCCCAGGTGTCAAACGGGGATGAGAATATCTACCTCACAGGTTGTTAAATTCAGTTGAGATAACGCAGGTGAGGTGCCTCGCCCGGTCCCCTGCCGGTATTGCTGCTATGCGGTTGGCTTTAGAGCAGTATTGCGTCGCAGAGGACGGCAGGTGGCGCTCGAGCCCAGCAGTTTTGAGATGCACGCCCGAGAAAGTCGAGGCAAAGCAGGCTCCTGGTGTCAGTAGAGGAAAGGTAGCCGGGGTGCTGGGACACGCTTTCTCGAGTTCGAAAGTGGGTGGGCGCGCATCTCGTCCTCAGACCCCGCAGAGGAGGTCAGAAGCTACCCAGGCCCCACTTAGCGGTTCAGCCCTGTTTTCCGGTCAGGGCACCTGGGTTCCCTGTTGCTCTGGGAATCGCAGGTTCTCTGGCTTAACAGAAGCAGATCTGGCTACGTTCGCCGGGTCCCATCTCTTCTCACGGTTTTCATGGAAACCAGAGGGTGGGGCACTTTAATGAACGTTTTAAGTTACCGAAAGTTGGATATTCTTGTGTTATGGGGGAGACCCACTCCGGGCCGAGGGAGGAACTGGAGGTCCAATCCACGTGAATGTTAATGTTTTGTTTTCTTTTGTTTTTTGTTTTTTGGGGGTTTTTCTGTTTTTGTTGTTTTTTTTTAGAGACAGGGTCTCGCTCTGACCATAGCTCACTGCACCCTCGATCTCCTGGACTCAAGCGATACTCCTGCCCCAGCCTCACAAGTAGCTGGGCCACCACACCTGGCTAATTTTTGTTTGCTTCTGTTTTTGTTTTGTTGTTGTTGTTGTAGAGACAGGGGTGGGGCGGGGGAGTCTCACTATGTTCCCCAGACTGGTCTCAAACTCCTGGGCTCAAGCGATCCCCCCGCCTCGGCCTCTCAAAGTGTTGGGATTACAGGTGTGAGTCACCAAGCCCGGTCCCTCGTGGATGTTTTTGTTTTTTGTTTTTTGTAGGTACACAGCAAGTGTATATATTTATGGGGTCTATGAGAGGTTTTGATACAGACATGCAACGTGAAATAAGCACATCATGGAGAATGGGGTCCTCGTGGATATGAAAGATAGAACAGGCAACAAGGAAGGCATCTGATGTTAACGACGGGTCCCTGATGCTCTCCCAGGCTGGGATGGGACTAGGTCCCGCTGAATGCCTCATCCTCCGCCCTCCAAGCCCAGGAGCGCCCTCTTGCCCACCGGACGCGGGGTTTGAAGAGGTTTGGGGGCACCACTCGGGCACCTGGAGACCTCTGCCAGTCTCTCTGGTCCCGCCCCTGCGTTCCCGGTTTCCGGTGAACGTGCGAGTAGGTCTTTTCTGCCTTCGAACTCTTGAGTAGCTAGCAGAACCCAGACGAGCTAGCGGAACCCCAGGCCGTTGTCATGGAGACAGCGCGCCGAACTATGTGGTTCCTGATTGGCTAGGAGGCACGTCCCCGCCCTCCCCTTCCCGCCGGTGGCTGGGCGGTGTACATGGAGATGAGGACCCGCGGGAGAAAATGGCTGCGGGCTCTTAGCACCTGGGGACTTCTGCGCCTCGCAACCCGACGACAACGGCTGGGACGGAGTCTGGCTTCCAGACCCCCTGCGGCAGGTGCTGGGCGAGGCAAAGCTGCGCTTCCTCTGCAATTAGCCCGCCGCTTCCCTCCCTGCGCCCTCTCCCCCAGCCCCGAGCGCGGACCTGGAGCGGAGAGGAGGGGGCAGTGCCTCGAACCCGGGGCCGCAGTCGAGGGGCGCGCGTCGTTGCTCTGGGACTCACTGCCGACCAACCCCCATTCCTCAGGTGCTCAGCCCCTTCCCCAAGGCGCAGGACGTAGAGCCTGGGCGGGGCCCCCTCCCCAGCAGCAGTCAGCGGACCTGCACGAGTCAGACTACACTTCTGGTGCACCTGGGACCTTGGTGCGCTGGGTTGAGGGCTTAGGGGTGGTTCTGGTTGGGGTGGCGTTTTGGAACTGTGCGCAGGAGCCGATGAATTCCCCCGAGTGTGTGTTTTCTGTATGTGTCTCCGTCTGTGCAGAAATCCGAGCCAACCACTAGAGCTCTGCGAATGGGGAGAGCTTCACCCTCCAAAATATCCAGTTGGTCCCCTCTCCCATAGCAACTCCAGGTTTTATAAATAATAATCTTTGAGACCCGGTGCGATGGCTCACGCCTGTAATCCTAGCACCTGGGAGGAGAGGCGGGCGGGTCACTTGAACCCGAGTTGGAGTTAAATAAGGCCAAAAGTGTAAACAACCCAAATGCCCACCAACTGATGAATGACTAGACAGAATGTGATATATCCATATAATCATGTATTATTCAGCAATACAAAGGATTGCGTTGCTGATATGGGCTACAACATGGGTGAACCTCAGAAGCACTACTGTTGTAGGAAAGCGGTCACTCTCCAGACCCCAAGAGAGGGCTCTTGGCTCTCTCGCAAGAAAGAATTTAGGGCGAGGTCCATAGTGCAAAGCAAAAGCAAGTTTATTAAGAAAGTAAAGAAATAAAAGAATAGCTACTCCATAGACAGAGGGCTGCTGGTTGCCGATGTTAATGATTATTTCTTGATGATCTACTAAACAAGGAGTGGATTATTTATGCCTCCCCTTTTTAGACCATTTAGGGTAACTTCCTGATGTTGTCATAGCATTTGTAAACTGTCATGGCGCTTTTAGGAGTATAGCAGTGAGGACGACCAGAGGTCACTCTTGTCGCCATCTTGGTTTTGGTGGGTTTTAGCCGGCTTCTTTACTGCAACTTGTTTTATCAGCAAGGTCTTTATGACCTGTATCTTGTGCCAACCTTCTATGTCATTCTGTGACTTAGAATGGCTTAACCCTCTGGGAATGTAGCCCAGTAGGTCTCAGCCTCATTTTACCCAGCTCTTATTTAAAATGGAGTTGCTCTGGGTCACATGCCTCTGACACGATAAGTGAAAGAAGCCAATCATACACATACAAACAAATACATACTGCATGCCTGCAATGTGAAATGTCCAGAATAGGCAAACTATATAGAGAAAAAGTAGAACAGTGGTTGCCTAGGACTGCAAGGTGGCAGGGTAGGATTATGGAATGGCTACTAATGGGCATAAGTTTTCTTTTGGGGATGATGAAAATGTTCTAGAATTAGATTGTAGTGATGGTTGTATAAAAACTACTGAATTGTACACTTTAAACTGTGAGCTCTATAATACATGATTTATATCTCAATAAAGCTGTTAGAAAAAGAAAGGGCCTGGCGTGGTGACTCACGCCTGTAATCCCAGCACTTTGGGAGGCCAAGATGGGTGGATTGCCTGAGTCTAGGAGTTCAAGACCAGCCTGGCTAACATGGTGAAACCCCGTCTCTACTAAAAATACAAAAATTAGCTGGGCGTGGTGGTTGGCGCCTGTAATCCCAGCTACTCAGGAGGCTGAGGCAGGAGAATCGCTGGAACCCAGGAGGTGGAGGTTGCATTGAGCTGAGATTGCAACATTGCACTCCAGACTGGGCAACAAGAATGAAACTCCGTCTCAAAAAAAAAAAAAAATGGGTGGAGTGGGGACAAAGGTGGGATGTAGAGAAATTCTAGGAGCTCCAGAAAAGGCAGTATTAGCAGCCAGTGGAGGAAAGCGTTTCAGGGAGATAAGTGCCAGATAGCATAAGATAAAATCTGCCTGATGTCTATTCAGGTCATCAACTAGCTAATCACTGGTCACGTTGGCAAAATCAGTATCAGAGTAAGGTGAAGGTAGAAGCCAAACAACAGTCAAACAAGGCATGAATGGGAAATGAGGACTTGGTCTTCACAAGATGGTATACTTTTTCTAGAAGTTCAGATGAAATGGGTAGGGGTAAAGAAGAATGGCAGCTGAGAGACATCTGGGGACAAGAAATCTGTGTGTGTGTGTGTGTGTGTGTGTGTGTGTATCTGACTCTCAGAAGGGAGAGATTTAAGCATGGTTATAAGTCTGATGGAAAAAGACCAAAGAAAAAACAAAATGTGAGATGTAGAAGAAATATGGATGATAGATTAGAAAGGATTGGGGGCCAAGGACCCCGAGAGAGAGCACTGTTCTCCAAATCAGTAAAGGAACGTCTGTCTCTAAGACTGGAGGTGAAGTGGAGAAGTGGGCTTGAAAATGGGTAAAAAAATTGTCAACAGGCTCATTTTCCCAGATTCCTCAGATGCTCAGCCCCTTCCCCAAGGCGCAGGACGTAGAGCCTGGGCGGGGCCCCCTCCCCAGCAGCAGTCAGCGGACCTGCACGAGTCAGACTACACTTCTGGTGCACCTGGGACCTTGGTGCGCTGGGTTGAGGGCTTAGGGGTGGTTCTGGTTGGGGTGGCGTTTTGGAACTGTGCGCAGGAGCCGATGAATTCCCCCGAGTGTGTGTTTTCTGTATGTGTCTCCGTCTGTGCAGAAATCCGAGCCAACCACTAGAGCTCTGCGAATGGGGAGAGCTTCACCCTCCAAAATATCCAGTTGGTCCCCTCTCCCATAGCAACTCCAGGTTTTATAAATAATAATCTTTGAGACCCGGTGCGATGGCTCACGCCTGTAATCCTAGCACCTGGGAGGAGAGGCGGGCGGGTCACTTGAACCCGAGTTGGAGTTAAATAAGGCCAAAAGTGTAAACAACCCAAATGCCCACCAACTGATGAATGACTAGACAGAATGTGATATATCCATATAATCATGTATTATTCAGCAATACAAAGGATTGCGTTGCTGATATGGGCTACAACATGGGTGAACCTCAGAAGCACTACTGTTGTAGGAAAGCGGTCACTCTCCAGACCCCAAGAGAGGGCTCTTGGCTCTCTCGCAAGAAAGAATTTAGGGCGAGGTCCATAGTGCAAAGCAAAAGCAAGTTTATTAAGAAAGTAAAGAAATAAAAGAATAGCTACTCCATAGACAGAGGGCTGCTGGTTGCCGATGTTAATGATTATTTCTTGATGATCTACTAAACAAGGAGTGGATTATTTATGCCTCCCCTTTTTAGACCATTTAGGGTAACTTCCTGATGTTGTCATAGCATTTGTAAACTGTCATGGCGCTTTTAGGAGTATAGCAGTGAGGACGACCAGAGGTCACTCTTGTCGCCATCTTGGTTTTGGTGGGTTTTAGCCGGCTTCTTTACTGCAACTTGTTTTATCAGCAAGGTCTTTATGACCTGTATCTTGTGCCAACCTTCTATGTCATTCTGTGACTTAGAATGGCTTAACCCTCTGGGAATGTAGCCCAGTAGGTCTCAGCCTCATTTTACCCAGCTCTTATTTAAAATGGAGTTGCTCTGGGTCACATGCCTCTGACACGATAAGTGAAAGAAGCCAATCATACACATACAAACAAATACATACTGCATGCCTGCAATGTGAAATGTCCAGAATAGGCAAACTATATAGAGAAAAAGTAGAACAGTGGTTGCCTAGGACTGCAAGGTGGCAGGGTAGGATTATGGAATGGCTACTAATGGGCATAAGTTTTCTTTTGGGGATGATGAAAATGTTCTAGAATTAGATTGTAGTGATGGTTGTATAAAAACTACTGAATTGTACACTTTAAACTGTGAGCTCTATAATACATGATTTATATCTCAATAAAGCTGTTAGAAAAAGAAAGGGCCTGGCGTGGTGACTCACGCCTGTAATCCCAGCACTTTGGGAGGCCAAGATGGGTGGATTGCCTGAGTCTAGGAGTTCAAGACCAGCCTGGCTAACATGGTGAAACCCCGTCTCTACTAAAAATACAAAAATTAGCTGGGCGTGGTGGTTGGCGCCTGTAATCCCAGCTACTCAGGAGGCTGAGGCAGGAGAATCGCTGGAACCCAGGAGGTGGAGGTTGCATTGAGCTGAGATTGCAACATTGCACTCCAGACTGGGCAACAAGAATGAAACTCCGTCTCAAAAAAAAAAAAAAATGGGTGGAGTGGGGACAAAGGTGGGATGTAGAGAAATTCTAGGAGCTCCAGAAAAGGCAGTATTAGCAGCCAGTGGAGGAAAGAGTTTCAGGGAGATAAGTGCCAGATAGCATAAGATAAAATCTGCCTGATGTCTATTCAGGTCATCAACTAGCTAATCACTGGTCACGTTGGCAAAATCAGTATCAGAGTAAGGTGAAGGTAGAAGCCAAACAACAGTCAAACAAGGCATGAATGGGAAATGAGGACTTGGTCTTCACAAGATGGTATACTTTTTCTAGAAGTTCAGATGAAATGGGTAGGGGTAAAGAAGAATGGCAGCTGAGAGACATCTGGGGACAAGAAATCTGTGTGTGTGTGTGTGTGTGTGTGTGTGTGTATCTGACTCTCAGAAGGGAGAGATTTAAGCATGGTTATAAGTCTGATGGAAAAAGACCAAAGAAAAAACAAAATGTGAGATGTAGAAGAAATATGGATGATAGATTAGAAAGGATTGGGGGCCAAGGACCCCGAGAGAGAGCACTGTTCTCCAAATCAGTAAAGGAACTTCTGTCTCTAAGACTGGAGGTGAAGTGGAGAAGTGGGCTTGAAAATGGGTAAAAAAATTGTCAACAGGCTCATTTTCCCAGCAGTTTTCAACTGGCATGATACTGGATTTTGTAGGTCAGTTTCAGCACAAGGTGGGGATAAAAGAATCAAGAGCCCTGGTAGGAAAAAAGTTCAGTTGACTGGCTGTGAGGTCTTCATAAAGGAGGAAGAGAAACAAATGCTGACATTAAGAGACAATGAGAGACCAAGAGGCCATAGGGACTTTTGTGACATATAGTCAACCCACTGAAGTCCCTCTTTATCCTCCAAAACAATATAATAACCTTAGAACCTTTAATCTCTCATCAGGAGCACCTTGATTTTCTTCTGTTGACCTGGATTTTAGTTTCATCTTTTTTGAAACCCATAAGACATAATCAATAGTTTTATATAGTCAATTTTAATTTAGATTTACACATAGATTTACCATTTTCTTTGTTCGCTGTTTCATTGTCTATATATGACTTTTCATGTGGAATCATTTTCTTTCCATTTGAAAGACAACCAACTTTAATAAGTCTCTGTTGATGACATTCTGTTTTTTGTTTTTCAAAAAATCCCTCTATTTAATCCTCATTCATGAAGATATAATTCCAGCTGTCTTCCATTGTTACCATCTTCTAATTCTCCTTTTTTGTTGTTGTTTTGAGACAGAGTCTTGCTCTGTTGCCCAGGCTGGAGTGCAATGGTGCAATCTCAGCTTACTGCAACCTCCACCTCCCAGGTTCAAGCCATCCTCCTGCCTCAGCCTCCCAAGTAGCTGGGAGCCATCACACCCAGCTAGCCATCTTCTAATTTTCATTCCTTCCAAGGTAATATGTTTTTTCTCTCTTGCATTTTAAAGATCTTCTTTGATGTTCTACAGTTTCACTATGATGTGTCTCAGTGTAAATTTATTTTTGTTTATCTGGCTTGGAGTGTCAGGATTCCAGATCTTTAAATTTATATCTTTCATCAGTTCTGGAAATTTTCACCCTTTATCTTTTTCAAATATTGCCTCGATTCTCTTCTTTTCTTCTTCTGGAACCCAGATTAGATGTGTTATAGCTCTCTGCCTTTTTAAAACTTTTTTTCATCTCCTTGTCCATTTGTGGGTAATTTCCTCAGATCGACCTTCTGTTCACTAATTTTCTCTTTGGCTATGTCTAATCTATGGTTAACCCTGTGCATTACATTTTTAACTTAAAGATTTTCTTTCTTTTTTTCTTTTTGAGACAGTGTCTTGCTGTGTAGCCCAGGCTGGAGTGCAATGGCGTGATCTAGGCTCACTGCAACCTCTGCCTCCCGGGTTCAAGTGATTCTCTCGCCTCAGCCTCCCGAGTAGCTGGGACTACAGGCACATGCCACCACGCCCAGCCAGTGTTTTGTATTTTTAGTAGAGACAGGGTTTCACTGTATTCGCCAGGATGGTCTCGAGCTCCTGACCTCATGATCCACCCGCCTCGGCCTCTTGAAGTGCTAGGATTACAGGTGTGAGCCACCACACCTGGTCATTTTTTAAATTCTATTTGATTCTTAAGATTTTGGATTCTTGTTCTTTATTCATATGTCCAACCCCTACTTTAGTCTATTAAAATAAATTTTTGACGACTGGGCACGGTGGCTCATGCCTGTAATCCCAGCACTTTGGGAGGCCGAGGCAGGCAGATCACGAGGTCAGGAGATTGAGACCATCCTGGCTAACACAGTGAAACCCCGTCTCTACTAAATATACAAAAAATTAGCCTGGCTTGGTGGCAGGTGCCTGTAGTCCCAGCTACTCGGGAGGCTGAGGCAGGAGAATGGTGTGAACCCATTGGGAAGCGGAGCTTGCAGTGAGCCGAGATCATGCCACTGCACTCCAGCCTGGGTGACAGAGGGAGACTCTGTCTCAAAAAATAAATAAATAAAAATGAAATAAAATTAATTTTTGAAACATATTAGACATAGTATTATAAATTTTGTGTCTGACACTGACAACTCCCTATTTTTGAGGTTGTTATGAATATTATACTATTTTTTCTACTGTCATTCATGGTTCCATGTTTTCTGCATGTGCTTTGTGTTTGTGATTCATGACTGTGAGCTCATATTTCTTGGGATTACATTTGGGGAAGTCCTTTGAAGCCTGGACTGGAGGTAAGTTCTCCCAGACTGGATTTATGTTTGATTCTGCCAGATGCCTGGAAGCACTGTTAGCCGAGAACCAATTTAAACTACATTCTCAGCTTGCAGTTTTTTGAACCACCCAGGGACTGTGAATACAGGTTGTAATTCCACATAGGAACCAGCTTTGGTTACAAATTCTCAGGAAAGATGTCCACCAACCACCTCCACCAATCCCCCTACTCATTGTGAAAGTTTGAAACAGGTAATTTACCTTGCAGTCTCTACCATGGGAGTATTCATCTATGGAGTCCTAATTTTCATTGGGTGGTGGGGAGTGTCTTCTATTAGGTATCCTACTTTGGATGGGGTCTGGGTTTTGTCACTTGGCTCTTGTGCCTACAGGACTATGAAAAACAAAGCTCTTAGCTTTGTGCAATGGCAGTATCGTAAAAATGGGGTTTATCCGAGGCACAATTACTGCTAATTGAAAACTTTTCCCAACACACTGCCATAATGACGTGAACTATACTAGACATTGGCAATTTAATTTTTGACAGTCTCTATGGAGACTGAAGGGGAAAAAAGAAAGAAAAACAAAGCTCAAGTTTGCCTCATTTGGCAAATGATTCCCAGGTGAAAGCTAGCATTCTATGTTCAGCCTACTACTCTAAGTTATTCATTTTGTTTGGGTTTGGGCTTCTCTGTATTCCTTACCAATTTTCTAGCTTATCAATACATTTTAAAAGATTTTTAAAATGTTTTATCCAGCATTAAGGTTGCTGAGCCACACTCTTAGAAGCAGAAGTGCATCTGTGAGTTCCTTAGAGGAAACCAGTAGATACCTGACTTGGAACACCCAGCTCTGCTTCAGCTTCCTTCATTCTCCAGCTGGGTGTGAGCTTCTTCTCACACCCAGTTAATTCCACAGCCTCTTACCATTGTGAACTGCACACCTCTCCCCTGGGGGCTAAAGCCCAATTATTTTCCAGTACATGTACTTTCTACACAAACAGTAGAAATTTAGGTTGCTCTCCTTACAAACAGCGTTGTTCTCTTTCCCTTTTCTCTGGGAGGTAGCGGGGCAGTTTTTAAAACCTCCCCCTCTCCTGGGTAGGCTCAGTGTTTGAGTGCTCTTTCTCACATTCATCTTGCAGGTGGGAGTGGGGATGAACACTGCCTTCCGCACTAGGTAGAAGGGTTGCTCATCTGAGGAATTCTTTTTCTTTCTTTTGAGAGAGGGTCTTGCTCTGTCACCCAAGCTGGAGTACAGTGGCACGATCTCAGCTCACTGCATCCTCACCCTCCTCTAGCTCAAGGTGATCCTCCCACCTCAGGCTCCCCAGTAGCCGGGGACTACTGGTGTGCCACCACACCTGGCATTATTATTATTATTTTTACCATTATAGAAACAAGGTCTCACTATGTTGTCCAGGATGGTCTGGAACTCCTAGGCTCAAGCGATCCTCCCTCCTCAGCCTCCCAAAGTGTGGGAATTACAGGCCACCGTGCCTGGGTAGGGACTTTTTCTTTTCTTTCCCATCATACTCTTATATAGCCTGGGAAAGAAGGGTGGCATTGAGTCAATGGTTAATAGTAACAGAGCAAATTCAGAATTCAGCACCCAGCTTCCTTTGATAAGACCTGAGAGGTTCTCACCTGAAATGTTTTCATCTTTCCTTAGAATATAGAACTTAATCCTCAATTCTGAGTCCTGGTTACCAATTCTGGGACAATAGGAAAAATTCCTCTTATTCTCTCATAGTGATTCCACTGCTGTTACTAAGCCAGTGACTCTCATCACACAAAGTAAAATCCACACCCCTCATCACAACCTCCAAAGCCTTGCTCCTTCAAGCCCCAGTCTACCTGCCCTACCTCTGCTCTGCTCACTCTCTTATCCCTCACTCTGCTAAGCTACATTAGGCATCTATCTGTTCCTAAGCACACCAAGCTTGTTCCCATCTGAGAGCTTTTGCACCTTCAGTTTCTTCAGCTTGAAATTCTTTTCCCCTTGTGCACCTGCAGTTGGTTTTTTTGTTTGTTTGTTTTTGAGACAGTCTCCATCTCTTACCCAGGTTGGAGTATAGTGGTGCAGTCTTGGCTCACTGCAACCTACACCTCTGGGGTTCAAGTGATTCTCCTGCTACAGCCTCCCAAGTAGCTGGGACTACAGGTGCATGCCACCACACCCTGCTAATTTTTGTATTTTTAGTAGAGATGGGGTTTCACCATGTTGGCCAGGCTGGTCTCAAACTCTGACCTCAGGTGATCCGCCCCCCTCAGCCTCCCAAAGTACTAGGATTACAGGCGTGAGCCACCGTGCCCAGCCTGCAGTTGCCTTAGTTGCAGCTACTAAGTCACTTGCCTCAGGCCTCCCGGTCCACTCTAATTCATACTTCTGAATTATGCGTTCTGCTAATTCCAGAGCACTATATTCACAAAGCAGTGATAGAAAGCACTCATTAATTTATATATATATATATTTTTTGAGACAGAGTCTCGCTTTGTCACCCAGGCCAGAGTGCTGTGGTGAAATCACAACCCACCACAACCTCTGCTTCCCAGGTTCAAACGATCTTCCCACCTCAACCTCCCAAGTAGCTGGGACTTGACAAGCGCACACTATTGCAACCAGTTAATGTTTGTATTTTCTGTAGAGACGGGTTTTGCCATGTTGCCGAAGCTGGTCTTTTAATTCCTGGAATCCTCCCTCCTCAGCCTCCCTGTGCAATTGACATGTTATTTCATTACTTGGTAGCCCCTTGCGCAGGATTTTGTGTTTGGGACAAGCCAACAGTAATGGAAATTTTCTTCCTTTTGTTTTGTTTTGTTTTTTTGAGATGAAGTTTTGCTCTTGTTGCCCAGGCTAGAGTCCAGTGGTGCAGTCTCGACTTACCACTACCTCTGCCTCCCGGATTCAAGCGATTCTCCTGCCTCAGCCTCCTGAGTAGCTGGGATTACAGGCATACGCCACGATGCCCGGCTACTTTTGTATTTTTAGTAGAGACAAGGTATCTCCATGTTGGTCAGGCTGGTCTCAAACTCCTGACCTCAGGTGATCCACCTGCCTCAGCCTCCCAAAGTGCTGGGATTACAGGCTTGAGCCACCGCACCTGGCATAAAGCATTTATTTTTGAATGTTCATATTTTTGATAAAGCAGTGTGACATCAGGAACATTTTGTTTCAGTCATTTTCTACCATGTTGGTATGCGATGCTCTAATGTTAAGAAATCAAGCTGAAATCCAGGAAATGTAGACTGAATGTCTGTGATATATAACACATAATTACATAAACCTAATGGCTGTATCTAAAAGTTGACCTATCTTTGTGCTGAAAATTTCCATCTGGCCGGGCGCGGTTGCCCACGCCTGTAATCCCAGCACTTTGGGAGGCCGAGGCAGGCAGATCACCTTAGGTTAGGAGTTTGAGACCAGCATGACCAACATGGAGAAACCCCGTCTCTAAAAAATACAAAATTAAACGGGCGTGGTGGCGCATCGCATGCCTGTAATCCCAACTACTCGGGAGGCTGAGGCAGGAGAATCGCTTGAACCCGGGAGGCGGAGGTTGCGGTGAGCCAAAATCGCGCTGTTACACTCCAGCCTGGGCAACAAGAGCGAAACTCCATCTGAAAAGAAAGAGAGAGAGAGAAAAAAAAAAAAGAGAGAGAGAAAGGAAAGAAAGGAAGAGAAAAGAAAGAAAATTTCCATCACTATTGACCTGTCCCAAACACAAAATCCTGCGCAAGGGACTACTGAGTAATGAAATAACACGGCAGTCGGTCTGCGTTGGCACACTGTTCAGGAGGCCACGGATTTATCCGCAGTCCGAAGTTTCTCTTTTCTCTGAAATGAGAAATGGAAAATTGCCTTTTGATGAAGATGCAAATGCCCCACCCTCTGATGCTGTCTCACGCCCTTCGTGTGTCACTCTTACAGCTGAAGTCAAGACCTGATATTATGTTTGTGTTTTTATTGTCAGCCTCGCCCCACGGGGCGTACGCTTGCTCCCCGAAACCAGGGTCTTTCCCGGCCGATCCCCCGGCTAGTAACAAGCCCCTTGCACAGAGGAGGCGCACAGTGACTGTGGAATACACGGACACATGCACACTCGAGCCACTCCGGCCGCCTCCCTTGGCCCTCGCAGGGGTCCCTAACGCGTCTTCTGAGGCCGCCTAGGCGGGGCCCGCGCGCGCGCGGGCCTCTGGGAAGCGTAGTTCGCGCGCCTGGCGAGGCTCCGGGGTTGAGGGAGCGAGGCTCCGCGTGCGCAGGCGCACTTCCGGCTCTGCCCTGCCGCTGCGGCCATTGTCCGACCCCGGTGCGGCTGAGGCCCCTTTAGGCAGCCCCTCAGCAGATCGGAATTGGAGATAACCGAGCCTGCGGCGGGGGCGGGAGGAGCTGCCTGAGGCTCTGGGTGGGCCGGAGGTCGCGAAATCCGGAGCCCCCCAGAGGCGGTGATTCCGAGTGCGCGGGTCTGGGCGGCACCCCTCCTGGGTTTGGCGGGTGTCAGCCGGGCCTCGCCCACCACCCTGCGAAGGGGACTGGGCGTGGCCGGAGGGGGGTGTCCGGGAGGCCGCCGAGCCTTTCATTTCGGGGATGGGGAGCGGCAGGCCCGGGCTGGTTCCGCGGTCCTCGCCACCGTCTCCGCTGGAGATGTGGTTTAGGGGCGGAGGCGGGGCGGAGTGGGGTGGGGTTGGTGTTGCGGCGGGGTGAGTGGGCCCTGTCCTCTCTCCCCAGCTCCTGCCCCGGAGCCGGGCCCTGGCGAGGCAGGAATGGCCCCGAGGCCTCCGACGGCCACGCCCCAGGTGAGCAACGCGTTCCTAACCTCCTGGGCATCCCATCCATCCATCACATCTCCCGGGGGTGTTTGGAGCAGTCATTGTTCTCCTGGCGACTCCCTTGCTTGCTTGGCTCGATCGGAGCCTCCTAGCCTTGCTCCCCAGGCTTTGGGGAGCGAGATTCCCAAAGGGGAGGCTGCTCTGTGGGGTAGAGGGGGTCAGTGTGGTGTGATCTTATGGGAGGAGTTGAGATTGGATGCGTTGGGAAGTGTCAGTTTTGAGAGTCCTGAATGCCACGCCAATTTTTTGAACTCTTGTCAATAAGGAATGGAGAGAGTGAGGTGACAGGATGGAACACTGTAGAGGAGGAAGTGACTGTCGGCAAGTGAGGAGAGAGGAGCCCCAGCTTCTGACCCAGGGCCCATAGAGTGTCCGTAAGGGGCCGTAGAAGCCTGGTTAGAACATGTCTAGGACGAGGCTGGAGATGGGCTTTCTTGGGCAAGGAGGCAAAAACAAAATAAAAAAACAACCAAAAACAAAACCAGGGCTGATTCTCCCAGAGCTTTTTGTGTCCTTTTCTGCTTTAACAAAAATGTCATAGAGCATACCACTCCCCCACCCCCGCAGAAGTCCAGCCTTCACCTTAATTAGTGCGAGGCTGATTCGTGAACCCATTTATTCTTGTGGCAGAGGGGACATTTTCTAGAAGCATCACAACTCTAAGGTTATCCATTGATTTACATATTGGTGAAAATACACCAAGATCCAGATAATATCTGTATCTTTGAATCTACACTCTCTTTAGAATTAAGGAACAATGATAGACTGTAGTTGTTAGGTGTGTGAGACATCAAGATCAATCCAAATAAAAATACCAAGTTGCCAGGTACAGTGGCTCACACCTGTAATTCCAGCACTTTGGGAAGCTGAGGCAGTAGGATCTTAGTTTAAGCCCAGGAGTTTGAGACCAGCCTGGGCAACGTAGACTCTTTCTCTGCAAAAAAACAAAAAATTGAAAAGTAAAAAGATAAAAATAGCAACTTAGTAATGTCCTTTAAAAGCAGTTTATAGTAAATTAAGCATACAATACATCATGGTTTTTTTTTTTTTTTTTTTTTTTGTGAGTCAGGCAGGGTCTCTGTCACCCAGTGTGGAGTACAGTGGCATGATCTTGGCTCACTGCAACCTCTGCCATGGTGCACATCACCATGCCTGGCTAATTTTTGTATTTTTTGTTTATTTTATTTTATTTTTTGAGACAGAGTCTCATTCTGTTGCCCAGGCTGAAGTGCAGTGGCTTGATCTTGGCTCACTGCAAACTCCACCTCCTGGGTTCAAGTGATTGTGCTGCCTCAGCCTCCCTAGTAGCTGGGATTACAGGTGTGCACCACCACACCCAGCTAACTTTTTTGTATTTTAGTAGAGTTGGTTTTACCGTGTTGGCCAGGCTGGTCTCAAACTCCTGACCTCAATTGATCTGCCCACGTCAGCCTCCCAAGGTGCTGGGATTACAGGTGTGAACCACCACACCTGGCCTAATTTTTGTATTTTTTGTAAAGATGGGGTTTTGCCAGGCTGGTCTTGAACTCCTAAGCTCAAGTGATCTGCTCACTTCAGCCTCTCAAAGTGTTGGGATTACAGGTGTGAGCCACCACAGCTGGGCACATGCCACCATACCCAGCTAATTTTTGTATTTTTAGTAGAGATGGTGTTTCACCATGTTGGCCTGGATGGTCTTGATCTCCTGACCTCCTAAAGTTCTGGGATTACAGACTTGAGCCACCAGGCCCGGCCTGCCTTTTCGAATAAATATATTTATATTTACTTCTTATTATATGTTTCTGTTTTACAGGGATGAGCCTTAAGGAGTAAGACACCTGACAATACTAAAACAAGACAGTTACTTGGTTTGAGGAGAGCCAGAGCACATCATGATCATTATCCCTTTTACATGCAAAGTGTCCTCCATAGGATTGTGAGAATTAGATGACTTAACACCTCATCAGGGACTCCGGTCTTTTCTGTCGTAGGAGGATACCTTTTTAGTGGTGAAAGTGGATTCATGTTCTGAGCAGTGAATTTTAAGGACCATTGTAAACTTTACTTTTAAAGCTATGTTTCCCGAACACCCTGGCTCAGTTGCATTCTCATTGAATGGCCTGATGATGTCCACGTGGGTTATCTAACTCAGGCTGCAGATGATAACCAGGGATGAAGGACGGACAGAATACTGGTCCTAAATGGGGTTTTTCAGGCAGAAATTTCCCTTTAGCAGTGGTTCCCCTTTTCTGAGCATGGCCCTCAGGGGAATGCAAAGATGAGTAATGAGTCCTGTGACTGCTTAACCGTGAAGTTGATTTAGTGGGAGCAGACAGCCTCCTGCAGAAGTAGAGCACAGGAGAGCTGGTGTCACATGTTGTTACAGAGGTCCAGAGGCTGCTTGGAGTTAAGAGAGGAGCCAGGACGTTCTGCCAGTGGGAAGAAGTCAGTGCAGTTTTCACCTTTCAATAGGAGCAGAGTCTAAGCAGGTGAAAACAAAAAGGGTCTGTAATGCCAGTACTTTGGGAGGCCAAGGCAGGCGGATCGCTTGAGGTCAGGAGTTCAAGACCAGCCTGGCCAACATGGTGAAACTCTGTCTTCACTAAAAATACAAAAATTACCCAGGCATGATGATGGGCACTTGTAGTCCCAGCTACTAGGGAGGCTGAGGCAGGAGAATCACTTGAACCTGGGAGGTAGAGTTTGCGATGAACTGAGATCCCGCCACTGCCTTCCAGCCTGGGTGACAGTGAGACTCCATCTCAAAAAACAAAACAAAACAAAACCTAAAAAACAAAAGGGAGAGGGTAGAGTTGATTGACTTGGTGAATCAGGCAAGTTGGGAGGCAAGAAGATGGGGGGGTGCATGTTCATTAAAGCATTGTTCTGTGTAACATCAGCTATGGGCTGCTGGCAGTGGGTAGAGGAGAATGGAAGGAGTTTGGACTTGTTCTTTTTGGCCTTGTAACTCATTCGTTCATTCATCATTCATTCATCTGCTCATTCACCAGATAGTCATTGAGCCCTGTGATGTGTCAGGTACTTTTCTAGGCAGTTGGGATACTTCAGTGAACAAAATTAGAAAGGACTCTGCTCTCAAGGAGCTTACATTCTAAAGAGGGCAGACAAGAATTCAGTAAATAAGTAAATTGTATGGTATCCTAGAAGGCAGTAGTATCTCAAAAGGGAAAAAAGGTAGAGAAAGGTAAGGGCGATTGAGTGGGGAGGTGGGGGTTTTGTAGTAGGGGTGCAATTTAAAATGATGTGGTCAGGGTAAGCCTTATCCTTATTGAGATGGTGACATCTGAGCAGACTTGAAGGAGATGAGGGAGTTAATGTCTAGAGGAAGAATGCTCTGGGCAGAGGGAACAGCCTAGCAGCAGGATGTGTGTCTGGTGTATTCAAGGAGTAGCAAAGAGGCCAGTGTAGCTTGAGCTGATGATTTGGGGCAGGGAACTAATACGACTTCTTAGATTTATTTAAAGATTGCCATGAATGATGAATCCTAGGAGAAAAAGTTTGATATTATATTTGATAATAGTTCCTTTGGAGAGGTGTTTTGATGAGTGGGACCTTTCCCCTGAGCATAGTTAGCAAATTCCTGAACTGGCTCCATCTGAAGCAGGGTGGGACTGGGAGCAGAGATGGAGGAGCCGGGATACCCATTTAGAATGTTTACATAGATATAGCTATGTATCTATAGGATCATTAGTAGCAATGTCTATGTAAACATTACGCATCCTCATTTGCTTTTCTTTCTTTTCTTTTTTTTTTTTTTTGAGATGGAGTCTTGCTCCGTCGCCAGGCTGGAGTGCAGTGGCGTGGTCTTGACTCACCGCAACCTCCAACTCCCTGGTTCAAGCGATTTTCCTGTCTCCGCCTCCCGAGTAACTGGGATTACAGGCATGTGCCACCATGCCCAGCTAATTTTTGTGTTTTTAGTAGAGATGGGGTTTCACCATGTTGATCAGGATGGTCTCGATCTCCTGACCTCGTGGTCTGCCCGCCTCAGCCTCCCAAAGTGCTGAGATTTTAGGCATGCGCCACTGCGTCTGGCCTGCCCCTTTTTTTAGGGGGGTGATGCAGTCTCGCTCTGTCACCCGGGCTGGAGTACAGTAGTGCAGTCTCGTCTCATTGCAACCTCTGCCTTCCGGGTTCAAGCAATTCTCCTGTCTCAGCCTCCCAAGTAGCTGGGATTACAGGTGTGCGCCACCACACCCAACTCATTTTTTGTATTTTTACTAGAGATGGGGTTTCACTATGTTGGCCAGACTGGTCTCAAACTCCTGACCTCAAGTGATCCACCCGCCTCAGCCTCCCAAAATGCTGGCATCACAGGTGTGAGCCACTGCATTGGCTTGCCTTTTTTTCATCACACGTGTACTACATTTTTAGTTAGGAAACAAAAAAGGCATTTGCCATTCTTAAATTTGAAGCCACCAGAACAATAAGAAATGAGAGAAGTTTTAAGCTAGGTGCAGTGGCACACACACCTATAGTGCCAGCCACTTGGGAGGCTGAGGTGGGAGGATCACTTAAGCTCAGGAGTTTGAGGCTACAGTGAGCTATGATTGCACTACTGCACTCCAGCCTGGGCAGCAGAGAGAGATCCCATCTCAAAAAAAAAAAAAAAAAAAAAAAACACACACAGAAAAATGAGGGAAGTTTTATAAGAAAAATGCTACATATGGAGACCAGATCTCTTCATGTTAGAGAAGAGATTTCCTTGATAGAGAGGAAATGGGGAGGAGGGGTCATAGCCTGGTCTCTGTTGACTCTGGATCCCAAAAGCTCTGGTTAGATCATCAGGGTGAACAGACCCAGCAAAACCTGGCTTAGGTCACCCAAACTCAGATAAGATGCTCCTGAGGCCACCAGGGGAAACCAGACCTCTTGCTGAATCAGGTCAGCATGTTTGTGGTTAAGGATGTCTGAGCTCCATCTGTCCAGAGGTTCCCCTTCTCAGCTTCGACCTGAGCTAGCAGGAGGTGGTCTCTAAGCCTTAGCACAGATTGCACCTTCCCCTGTGTAAGGTTAGGTACTGCTCCTATGTGTGCCCATAACACCTGTGAATACCTTTTTTTTTTTTTTTTTTTTTTT
>NW_012105931.1:732601-736227 GCF_000951045.1 Mandrillus leucophaeus
TTTCAATTTTTAAAAATTTTGATAAAATACACATAAGACAATCTTAACTAATTTTAAGTGTACAGTTCAGTGGTGTTAAATACATTCATATGTAGTGCAGTCATCACCACTATCCATCTTCAAAACTCTTCATCTTGTAAAACTGAAAACTCTATAATCCATTAAACAATAACCCTTCATTCTTTCTTCCAGTCTCTGCAACTGCTATTTTGCTTCCTATCTCTATGATTTTGACCACTCTATCTCATATAAGTGGAATCAAACAGTATGTTTTGTTTTGTTTTGTTTTGTTTTTTATTAAGACGGAGTCTCGCTCTGTCACCCAGGCTGGAGTGTGGTGGTGCAATCTCGGCTCACTGCAACCTCAGCCTCCTAGGTTCAAGCAGTTCTGTCTCAGCCTCCTGACAGCTGGGACTACAGTCATGCGCCCCCACGCCCAGCTAATTTTTGTGTTTTTAGTAGAGCCGGGGATTCATCATGTTGGCCAGGCTGGTCTTGAACTCCTGATCTCAAGTGATCTGCCTGCCTCAGCCTCCCAAAATGCTGGGATTACAGGCGTGAGCCACCACATCTGGCCAGAATCATACAGTATGTATCTTTTTGTGGCTGGCTTATTTCATTTATTATAATGTCTTCAAGATTCATCTAAGTCATAGCATATATCAGAATTTTCTTTCTTTTAAAGGCTGAATACAATGCTTTAACATAAAAGCCTTTCTAAGGCTAAATACAATTCCATTTTGCTTATCCATTCATCTGTTGATGGACACTTGGATTGTTTCCATGTTTAACTGTTGTGAATAATGCTGCTATAGCACTGAACATGAACATGAGGCATTGAACTATTGAACGTGGGGGTACAAATATCTCTTTGAGTCCCTGCTTTCAATTCTTTTGGTTGTATACCCAGAGAGAAATTGCGGGGTCATATGGTAATTTTTTCCTGGAACCACCGTACTGTTTCCATAGCAGCTGTACCTTTTTACATTCGTAACGACAGTGCACAAAGGGTTCCAATTTCTCCACATCCTGCCAACACTTGTTATTTTCTGTTTTGTCTTGATAGTAGCCATCCTAGCTTGTGTGAGGTGATATCTCATTGTAGTTTTGATTTGCATTCTCTAATAATTAGTGATTTTGAACATCTTTGTATATCTTCTTTGGAGAAATGTTTATGCAAGTTCCTGGCCCATTTTTGAATTGTTTTTTGTTGGATTTTTAGGAGTTCTGTATATATTCTGGGTATTAATTGCTTAATAATCTAGACTTTTTAATAGAAAAAAGTCATTTATGATCCCTCTTCCCTAGGACCTCTGTATTTGTTCTGATGAATTTCTTTTTCTCGTTATGCATGTTTTTCCCCTTAAACATTTTTAGCATATTTTAAATTTCATTTAAGTTTTATGAGGATTCTTTTTTTGTTGTTTAAAATCAAATCAGTTTCAATGACTGTATTATATTGCTTTGTATGAATGTACCAAAATTTATTTAGCCATTTCTCACAGAACATTTAGGTTGTTTCTGAAATTTTTACTCTTATACATAATGCTGGGAAAAAATTTCACTTGGTTACAATACATAAGTTTTTCAAAATACAGTTGATCTCTCTTTTTTTTTTTTTTTTGAGACAGAGTTTTGCTCTTGTTGCCCAGGCTGGAGTGCAATCTCAGCTCACTGCAACCTCCACCTCCTAAGTTGAAACGATGCTCCTGCCTCAGCCTCCCAAGTAGCTGGGATTACAGGCATGTCCACCTCGTCCGGCTAGTTTTGATTTTTAGTAGAGATGGGGTTTCACCATGTTGGGCAGGCTGGTCTCAAACTCCTAACCTCAAGTGATCCACCTGCCTCGGCCTCCCAAAGTGCTGGGATTACAGGTGTGAGCCACCGCGTCTAGCCCAATTGATCACTTTTTTATGTCTGTATTACTAAGGGAAATAGCCATCAGAGAGAAAGCACTCTCTTGGACAGGTTTTGGTGTCATACTTATCCTTAATTTATAGAAACATTCAGATTGCTTTTCACCTTTTTCTGTCTTTTGAAAGAATTTACCTATAAAACATTTAGACCCAGAATTTTTATACATAGGATGGTTTGGCAACAATTTTCTCTATTTCCTCCTCAATTATGAAGGTTTCTGCTTTTTTGTGTCAACATTGGTAGTTTAGAATTTAAAAGTTTTCCACTTTGTTAAGATATTTTGCATTTCTTAACACACTATTTGTGTATTTCACTGTTTTGTTTATCCTTTTTTATTTTTATTTATTTTTTTTTTGAGACGGAGTTTTGCTCTTATTGCCTAGGCTGGAGTGCAATGGCACAATCTCAACTCACTGCAACCTCCGCCTTCTGGGTTCAAACAATGCTCCTGCCTCAGTCTCCCGAGTAGCTGGGATTACAGGCATGCACCTCCACACCCAGCTAATTTTGTATTTTTAGTAGAGATGGGGTTTCTCCATGTTAGTCAGACTGGTCTCAAACTCCCAACCTCAGGTGATTCACCCGCCTCGGCCTCCCAAAGTGCTGGGATTACAGGCAGGAGCCACCGCGCCTGGCCTTATCCTCCTATCTTCAAGTTCATCTTTTAAAAATTTCTTCTTACTCGATTTATCAGAGGTTTTTCTGTTTGGCTGGTGCTTGAGAGGAACCAGCCTTAGATTTGGCTGTTAATGCCATCATTTTCTTTTTGCCTCTACTTTTTATAATCTAAGAATTTAATTCACTAACCCACATTTTTTTTTTTTAATCCTTGAAACAACTCCTCATTTTCTTTCAGTGAGAATTACCCAAATTCTGTATCCATTCACTCAGCAGACGTGTTTGGAATGCTTGCCCTGTACCAGGCAATGGTTCTTAACCAGGGTCATGCTTCAGAACCAGTCAGGAAGTGGTGCCTGCTTCCTCTGGGGTTCTCCATTTCAGTGAGGAAATGTGATGAGAGTGCACGTAAATGACTGAGCTCAGTGCTTGCCTAGCAGCAAGTGTTCAAGAAATCTGAACTGTTGCTCTTTGATAATGAACCACCTGAAGAGCTTTTAAAAGATGCTGGGCAGGACCCTCCATGCATGGGCAATTTAGAAAAGCTGCCCAGGTGATTCTGGACACTCTCTGCTTGCAGTGTCGGAGATACTGAAATAAAAAGGAGTTTAAGAAATTCTTGAGGGAGAAAAATGTAGCTAGATGGCTACAGTTCTGAAATGGAGATGGGGACCAAATGCTTAAGGGGGATGGGGAGCACGGAGGATGTGGGGAAGCTTCAGGAGGGAACGGAACAGTGAACTGGTTCTACAAGGATGACTAGGAATTTTTCCCTGTGGAACTGAGGGAAGAAAGTACATTATGGTCAGAATAGGATGTATAAAGGCAAAGAGACGCAAAGGAGAATGTTGTTACTGGGACAAAGAGTCCATGTGGCAGAAGCTTGGGTGTGTGACGGGAGGCAGCATTTGAGAGAAAGAAGATGCCCTGAGGTGGAGATGTATAACAATGTAGAACAGTGGTGTCCCAAAGAAATATAGATTCCATGTATAATTTTAAGTTTTCTAGTGGCTACAATGTAAAAAGGAACAGGTGAAATTAATTTTAGTAATATATATTATTTAAAACAATATATCCAGAATATTATCATC
>NW_012105931.1:736277-749134 GCF_000951045.1 Mandrillus leucophaeus
CGTCTAGCCCAATTGATCACTTTTTTATGTCTGTATTACTAAGGGAAATAGCCATCAGAGAGAAAGCACTCTCTTGGACAGGTTTTGGTGTCATACTTATCCTTAATTTATAGAAACATTCAGATTGCTTTTCACCTTTTTCTGTCTTTTGAAAGAATTTACCTATAAAACATTTAGACCCAGAATTTTTATACATAGGATGGTTTGGCAACAATTTTCTCTATTTCCTCCTCAATTATGAAGGTTTCTGCTTTTTTGTGTCAACATTGGTAGTTTAGAATTTAAAAGTTTTCCACTTTGTTAAGATATTTTGCATTTCTTAACACACTATTTGTGTATTTCACTGTTTTGTTTATCCTTTTTTATTTTTATTTATTTTTTTTTTGAGACGGAGTTTTGCTCTTATTGCCTAGGCTGGAGTGCAATGGCACAATCTCAACTCACTGCAACCTCCGCCTTCTGGGTTCAAACAATGCTCCTGCCTCAGTCTCCCGAGTAGCTGGGATTACAGGCATGCACCTCCACACCCAGCTAATTTTGTATTTTTAGTAGAGATGGGGTTTCTCCATGTTAGTCAGACTGGTCTCAAACTCCCAACCTCAGGTGATTCACCCGCCTCGGCCTCCCAAAGTGCTGGGATTACAGGCAGGAGCCACCGCGCCTGGCCTTATCCTCCTATCTTCAAGTTCATCTTTTAAAAATTTCTTCTTACTCGATTTATCAGAGGTTTTTCTGTTTGGCTGGTGCTTGAGAGGAACCAGCCTTAGATTTGGCTGTTAATGCCATCATTTTCTTTTTGCCTCTACTTTTTATAATCTAAGAATTTAATTCACTAACCCACATTTTTTTTTTTTAATCCTTGAAACAACTCCTCATTTTCTTTCAGTGAGAATTACCCAAATTCTGTATCCATTCACTCAGCAGACGTGTTTGGAATGCTTGCCCTGTACCAGGCAATGGTTCTTAACCAGGGTCATGCTTCAGAACCAGTCAGGAAGTGGTGCCTGCTTCCTCTGGGGTTCTCCATTTCAGTGAGGAAATGTGATGAGAGTGCACGTAAATGACTGAGCTCAGTGCTTGCCTAGCAGCAAGTGTTCAAGAAATCTGAACTGTTGCTCTTTGATAATGAACCACCTGAAGAGCTTTTAAAAGATGCTGGGCAGGACCCTCCATGCATGGGCAATTTAGAAAAGCTGCCCAGGTGATTCTGGACACTCTCTGCTTGCAGTGTCGGAGATACTGAAATAAAAAGGAGTTTAAGAAATTCTTGAGGGAGAAAAATGTAGCTAGATGGCTACAGTTCTGAAATGGAGATGGGGACCAAATGCTTAAGGGGGATGGGGAGCACGGAGGATGTGGGGAAGCTTCAGGAGGGAACGGAACAGTGAACTGGTTCTACAAGGATGACTAGGAATTTTTCCCTGTGGAACTGAGGGAAGAAAGTACATTATGGTCAGAATAGGATGTATAAAGGCAAAGAGACGCAAAGGAGAATGTTGTTACTGGGACAAAGAGTCCATGTGGCAGAAGCTTGGGTGTGTGACGGGAGGCAGCATTTGAGAGAAAGAAGATGCCCTCAGGTGGAGATGTATAACAATGTAGAACAGTGGTGTCCCAAAGAAATATAGATTCCATGTATAATTTTAAGTTTTCTAGTGGCTACAATGTAAAAAGGAACAGGTGAAATTAATTTTAGTAATATATATTATTTAAAACAATATATCCAGAATATTATCATCTCTATATGTAATAAATATTTTTAAATTACTATGAGGTATTTTACATTCTTTCCTTGGTACTAAGTCTTTGAAATCCAGTGTGTATTTAATTTAATTTATTTATTTGAGACAGAGTCTCACTCTGTCACCCAGGCTGGAGTGCAGTGGCACGATCTTGGCTCACTGTAACCTCTGCCTTACGGGTTCAAGTCATTCTCCTGCCTCAGCCTCCTGAGTATTTGGGATTACAGGTGTGCTCCACCACACCTAGCTAATTTTTGTATTTTTGTAGAGACTTGGTTTCTCCATGTTGGCCAGGCTGGTCTCAAACTCCTGACCTCAGGTGATCCACCCACCTCAGTCTCCCAAAGTGCTGGGATTATAGGTGTGAGACACTGTGCCTGGCCTCGTGTGTATTTTACTTAATCACACATGCCCATTTGGACTAGCTACATTGCAAGTGTGGCTTGTAAGTTTGTTTGCTCTTTTTCTTTTCCTCCCAGTATTTAAAACCGGTTTGTTTTAATTGGGTGAACATCTAAATCCTTAATTTAAAAACACAATGAATAACTACATGTGGCCAGTGGCTGCCATATTAGACTGTGTAGCTCTAGATTGCCTTTCCCTGGATTAATGCTGTCATTGGCAAGGGAGAATTTCAGCTGGATTTGAAGGATGAAGGCAAGGGACTGAATTCAGGAGACATTTCTGAGGCTTTTGGTGACTGCAAGGCATAAAGGAAAAGTGAAGAGTCAAGGATGAGGTCCAGGTTTCCAGTCTTCAGTACTGCAGATGGTGATGCAGTAGGAATCTGTGTGTGTGCAAAGGTTGATAGTGATGTTTCTTCTGTCTGTACACTATTGTTAGTTACATTGTCAGCTATCAGCTTATTAAACTATGATCGGTCTGGCATCAGAGGCCACTAAGTACTTAAGTGGAGACACCACACTGTATTGCCATAAATGTGATGTTTTCTAATTGGGCAAACTCTGTATTTGCACATGTCCTTTCTGGAAGTGCCCTTTCACCCCATCTGCTCATAAAACTCTATTTCTGTAGTTCAGGGAACTCGTGTTATTGATGAGGTAATTGGATCTCCAGGAGGTGTGAGATCTACTGAAGGATATTATGCATTTATTCATTATGGAGCTTTTTAGGAGCTTTATGGAGCTTTTTAGAAGCCCATGAAATTGAGTCTTCTCAACTTAGTATGTGCTGTTCCTGGTTCCTTGCTTTGGGCTCCACTAGTTGGCCAAGATCCTTGTATGTCAGCATAAGGAAAGGGAACATGTGATACTTCTTTTTTTTTTTTTTTGAGACAGAGTCTCACTCTGTTGCCCAGGCTGAGGTGCAGTGGCACAGTCTCGGCTCACTTCAACCTTCGCCTCCTGGGTTCAAGCAATTCTCCCTGCCTCAGCCTCCCAAGTAGCTGGGATTATAGGTGCCTGCCACCACGCCCAGCTAATTGTATTTTTACTAGAGACAGGGTTTTGCCATGTTGGCCTGGCTGGTCTCAAATTCCTGACCTCAGGTGATCCGCCTGCCTCGGCCTCCCAAAGTGCTAGGATTACAGGTGTGAGCCACTGCGCCTGGCTGTAATATGTGATACTTCCTAATAACTTTGTTAGTTTTTTGGTTTTTTTGGGTTTTTTTTTGTTGGTTTTTTTTTTGAGATGGAGTCTAGTGCTGTCACCCAGGCTGGAGTGCAGTGGCGTGATCTCCGCTCACTGCAAGCTCTGCCTCCTGGGTTCACACCATTCTCCTGCCTCAGCCGCCTGAGTATCTGGGACTACAGGTGCCCGCCACCACACACAGCTAATTTTATTGTATTTTTATTAGAGACGGAGTTTCACCGTGTTAGCCAGGATGGTCTCAATCTTCTGACCTCGTGATCCACCTACCTCAGCCTCCCAATGTGTTGAGATTACAGCCACTTTGTTAATTTTTAAAAGGGGTTGATGATGAGGTCCTGTTATATCTGGAAGAAGGATGAGCAGCTGTCTGCAAGGTGTTACTGGATCATTTATTAGGGTTCAAGGTGTGACCTGCAGCATGAGAATGCCCTGAAGTCGATCTGACTCAGAGTGACTAACTTCCACCGAGGATCTCAGAGTGCATTTTACCTATTTACTCTGGCAAACTTTTGATTGTCCATTATGTACCAAACTGGTTCTGGCCTCTGGAAATTTGAAGGTGCCTGAGCCAAGGTCTTTGACCCTCTAGAAGCACAGTTTGGTGGGAGTGACCACTGGGTAACAAAACGCCTGAATGTAGTATTGTCTTATGAGCTGTGCTAGATGGAGGCCCAAGGAGGAGAGCTGCTGGGATGGGAGGGGGACACAGCCCAGACCTAGGGTATGTATGGAGCCGCAGAGGAGAGAACTTGACCAAGTCTTGGTGAAGAGTGAAGAGTAAGCCTTAGCCAGGCCAAGGAAAAAGCCTGAGTGCTTGAAGCAATGCTTGCCGAGGTGAAAGAGCGTTCTGGTTACAAGGAGCTGTAACTCTTCTGCACGGCCAAATGTTAGTGTCTGAGGGGAGGAGAAGCCAGAGTGGGGGCTGTGGAGCTCCCCAGGGGACTAGGCCATGAAGGGCTCTGAAGCTCACACTGAGGAATCTAAGTTTTCATCTCAAGACAAATACTTATTAAATATTTGTGGATGAGGCACAGTGGCTAACACCTGTCATCCCAGCACTTTGAGAGGCCGATGCAGGAGAATTGCTTGAGCCCATAAGTCCAAGACCAGCCTGGGCAACATAGAGAAACCCTATCTCTACAAAAATAAAAATAAAAAATAGCCAGGTATGGTGGCACACACCTGTGGTCCCAGCTGCTTAGGAGGTTGAAATGATAAGATTGCCTGGGCCCAGCAGGTCAAGGCTGCAGTGAGCTATGATTGCACCACCGCACTCCAGCCTGGGAACAGAGCAAGACCTTGTCTCAAAAGAAAAATGTATTAAATATTTGTGGAGCACCTACTACATGTCAGGTCTATTCTAGGCAATGGAGATTCAACAGTAAAGAAAATAAATAGTATTCCTACTCTCTTGGGGTTTACATTCTGCTGTGGGATATAGACTGTCAACAAACATGACATGTCAGGTGGCAAAGGCTGTGAAAAAAGACGGTGAGAATAGAGTGAGGTGCTATTTTATGGAGGATGGTGAGGGAAGGTTGCTCTGATAAAGTGACATTTGAACAAAGCTGGAGCCAGTGAGTAGGGAGCCACGGGCGTACATGCGGGAAGAGGCTCAAGTCAAGGGAACAGGCAGAACACAGGCACCAGGGAGGAGGTAGGTTTAGTGTCTTCCAGGAATCAGAAGGAGGATGGGTCGGGTGCAGGGGAGAGCTGCACGTTGGGGAGGAAGCTTGAGGTGAAGTCAGGGAGCTAGTTGGCACCCAGATTGTGAAGGGCCTATAGGCGGCCGTAAAGACTTTGACTTTACTTGGAATGAATCAGGGTGCCTTTGGAGGCCTTGAAACAGAGGTGACTTGATCTGGCAGATTCTTTTTTTGTTTTGTTTTTCTTTCAGACAGGGTCTTGCACTGTCACCCAGGCTAGAATGAAGTGGTATCATTGTGGCTCACTGTAGCCTTGAACTCCCGGGCTCAAGCAATCCTCCTGCCTCAGTCCTCCAAGTAGCTGGGACCATAGATGTAAACCACTATGCCCAGCTAATTAAAAAAATAATTTGTTTGTTTTAGAGATGGGGTCTCACTGTGTTGTCCAGGCTGGTCTGGAACTCCTGGCCTCTAGTGATCCTCCCACCTCAGCCTCCCAAAGTGCTAGGATCACAGGTGTGAGCCACCATGCCCAGCAGTCTGGCAGGTTTTAACAAGATCTCTCTGGTTGTCATGTGGAAAATGGACTTGGGTAGTGGGGCAAGAGTGAGAGGAGAGATGAACTAGGAGGTTGTAGCAATCAGTAGTCCAGGTAAGAAATGGTGACTTGAACTAGGGTGAGTGTGACAGGAATAGGGAAAAGTGGGAGGCAGTGAAGGGTTTGTGGTTTTTGTTTTTTGTTTTTTGTTTTTTTGAGATGGAGTCTTGCTCTGTCACCAAGGCTGGAGTGCAATGGCATGGTCTCGGCTCATTGCAGCCTCCATCTCCCAGGTTCAAGTGATTCTCCTGCCTTATCCTCCCGAGTAGCTGGAATTACAGGCACCCGTCACCACTTCTGGCTAATTTTTGTATTTTTAGTAGAGACGGGATTTTGCCATGTTGGCCACGCTGATCTTGAACTCCTGACCTCAGGTGATCCGCCCCCCTCAGCCTCCCAAAGTGCTGGGATTACAGGTGTGAGCCACTCGGCCCGGCTGCAGTGAAGGGTTTGTGAACATGATCAAATTTGTGTTTTGATGTAACTCTGATGGTGCCCAGGGGAAAAAAAGGGGGAGTGGGATTAATAATTAAAGAACAGAGGCCAGTGGTTGCCCTGTCAAGGCAAGAAATGATGAGCGGCTTGGAGCAGATGTTTGCTTGCTGGTTAGCACATTCTTCACCTTGAGTACAGAATCTTTGGGAAAGCAGAATGAAACCAGGAGGCCAGCCAGGCTCAGAGGCTCACACTTGTAATCTCAGCGCTTTAGGAGGCCGAGGTGGCAGAATCACTTGAGTCCAGGAGTTTCAGACCAGCCTGGGCAACATAGTGAGACCCCATCTCTATTAAACAAAATAAAACAGGCCGGGCGCGGTGGCTCAAGCCTGTAATCCCAGCACTTTGGGAGGCCGAGACGGGCGGATCACGAGGTCAGGAGATCGAGACCATCCTGGCGAACACGGTGAAACCCCGTCTCTACTAAAAAATACAAAAAACTAGCCGGGCGAGGCGGCGGGCGCCTGTAGTCCCAGCTACTCGGGAGGCTGAGGCAGGAGAATGGCGTAAACTCGGGGGGCGGAGCTTGCAGTGAGCTGAGATCCGGCCACTGCACTCCAGCCCGGGCGACAGAGCCAGACTCCGTCTCAAAAAAAAAATAAATAAAAAATAAAACAAAAGAAACCATGAGGCCATATGTTAAATATGAGGAACCAGTTAAGCAAAGGAGTCCTGGATGGGCAATGACTATTACTAAACCAAAGAGACAATATGTCTAGAGGGTAGAGTAGGCAATGTGGAGAAGGTTTTACTTCTCACCACTTATCTCAAAATGGCTGGTCCAACGCCTTTATCCTTGCTGGCCATGCCTCTCCCAAGACCAGCCTCCCTTCTCAAGCTTCCCAGTCCCTGGATTGGATTCCCACATTTTCTTCTTCCATGCAGATGGCACTTACCTCTTAGGACCTGGTACAGAACCTACCTTGAAGTGTTCTCTCCCTCTCCCAGTCTTTCCTGCTTTGAGTGCCTGCAGCACTTCACCTTACTGTGTATTATCTCATATTGTGCTCTAATAAATAACGCTTTTAAAATAAACTGAACCATATTCAAGGACTGCAGTGTTTTTCTTTTGCATTTTTAGTCTGCCACAATGTATATAGTAAAGCCAGGCACCTTGTAAGTATCTAGTCGGTCAGAAAAATGGCCCCCGTTTCAACCCTCCCCTGTTCCTGCAGGGACACAGCCAAGTGTTGAACAGGAATATGGGGCAGAGGAGCTAGTATGGTGTGTGGATGTGGCCATGCACCTCACACAACTAAGGGGCTATGCCTGCCTTCTTTAATATTCAAATCTCATCCATCTCCTTAAGGCTCAACTCATTCAGGAAACAGAGGTATAGTGTGAGTCAGGCACTTGCTGGACAATGGTGTGTAGAATTTAAAAAACAACCAAAAGTATTATCCCCGCCCTCATAATATGTACCGTTTTACTAGGAAAACAAGCATTAAATAGATGAGGAGGTTTGTTTGAATAATGGTAGGTGTGCAGAGTGGTTTAAAGCACATGATAGGGAGGTTGACTCTCCAGCTGGGGATCAGGAGACTTCACTGGAGATGTGCTAACCAGCACCTGAAATATGAAATGGATTTAGCTAAGGGAAATGGGAGGAGAGAATGATACCCTTGAAGAATCTGAGTGAATCCAGTTCAGCTATACCTAAGCAAACAAGAGAAGGGTACAGAATAAAGCTGAAGCCTCTGAAGCCTTCCCTCACTGCTCCAGCTAACTCAGTTCTGCTTTCAATGTCTTTTTGCACTAATTGTCTGTTCCATACTTTATTATATGCTTTCTGAGACAGAAGCCTAACCAGGAATTAGCCAGATATGGTGGCACCTGCCTGTAATCCCAGCTACTCTGGAGGCTAACGTGGGAGGATTACTTGAGCTCAGGCAGTTGAGGCTGCAGTGAGTTGTGATTAAGCCACTGGACTCCAAACTGGGTGAGAGAGTGAGACCCTGTCTCAAAAAAAAAAAAAGGTTGGGGGGACATAGCTCAAGGAGGCCATGGTCACAGGTGACTCATGGTTTAACAAGGCCAAGTGATTCTAGACAATCAGCCCACAAGCATCAGAACTGACGATTGGGAGGCATGGGACACCTCAGCCAGCCATGTGTCCATGGGATGGTGGAGGAAGAAGTGATTGGAATAGGGTAAGAAGCAGTGAAAGACTCGACCTAGCCATTGTAATTTTAGCTAGCGAGCTGGGAGAAATCATAGCATGTTTGCACAAAGAATATTTATTACAGTAATGTTTATAATAGCACAATACTGGAAATAATCTCAGTACCTGCTGACAGGGACTAGTTCATTGATTCATTCAGCAAGTATTTTTTTAAGCACCCACTATGTGCCAGGCATTGGTCTCGGTGCCAGGCATGTAACTGTGATCAAGATAGATAAAGTCCCTATTCCCATGGAGCTTACAGTGGAGAGACAGACACTAAGGTAACAAGCTAATGTCTCTGATCATGGCTAGAAGCACAAGTGTTCTTTCTGTTGGAATCTGTTATGTTCTTGAGAGGTGGAAAGAATTGGGCAGTGAGAGATAACTGGACCAGCAGGAAAATTAAACACGTAATGCAATGGATAGTGGAGGTGCTAAGGCAGCCTTTCTGAGGATGCCATGCTTGAGATGATGCCTGAATAACTGGTTAACTATTGTGGAGATGCAGGAGGCTAGGGAATAACAAACAAGAGGGCGGGGGTGGGAACAAGTCTGATGTAGTCAAGGAATATCAAGATCAGCATACGACAGCCTGGTGAGCCATGAGGGAATTGCATTTTATTCTCTTTTTTTGAGACAGGGTCTCACTCCGTCATCCAGGCTGGAGTACAATGGCATGATCATGGCTCACTGCAACCTCTGCCTCCTGGGCTCAAGTGATCCTCCCAGCTCAGCCTCCTGAGTAGCTGGGACTGTAGGCACACACCACCATGCCAGGCTAATTTTTTGATCTCTTATAGAGATGGAGTTTTGCTCTGTTGCCCAGGATGGTCTCAAACTCTTGGGCTCCTATAACAAAGGAAGTGAATGGGCTCAAGCGATCTGCCAGCCTTGACATCTCAGAGTGTTGGGATTACAGGTGTGAACCACCTGTGCCCTGCCGCATTTTATTCTTAATACAGAGAGGTGTTGTTGGTTTTAATCAGTAGGTACCTGTGGTACAGCTGTACTGTGGAGTACTATGAAGCAGTTCAATAAGGTGCAATTATTGCACTATGCAAAGATCTCCAGGATACACAGCTAAATGCAAAAAGCAAGTTGTAGAACAATATGTATGGTATTTCATAAAACAAGATTCTGTGTTGGGGTGTGAGTGTGGTTGAGCGGGTGGGTGGGGTGTTGAAAAACATGGACAAGGGACATTGTGTATACACCAAACTATTGAGTGGTTATTTCTGGAAAGTAAAGTGGGATTGGTTATGGGGGTAAAGGAAAGTCGTCACTTTTTACTACCCACTGTATTTGGATTTTGTAACAAAGAAAATGAATAGGCAGCAATGAATTGGTGATTGTATAAAAAGGCTTGGTTTTGAAGGAAACCAAGAGGATAGCTAGGTAGGGATACAGGTTTGCAGGACAAATTGCCCCTCATAACTTTCCTGCCTGCCATACTAGATCCTTTACAAAATTATGTAAACAGCGAGTTTATGTAACCCAACATTGCCTCCTCAGTCTAACAAATGTGTGATCACCACTTCTGATAGATCCTACGTTATGTTCCCAGCATTGCCACAGAACATTTGTGGGGTTGATCCCCAGTTGAGCAGGAATGTGATCTTACAGGAATCAGTGACATTCAAAGATGTGTCTGTGGACTTCACCCAGGAAGAATGGTACCACGTCGACCCTGCTCAGAGGAGCTTATACAGGGATGTGATGCTGGAGAACTATAGCCACCTGGTTTCTCTTGGTAAGGACCACTTCTCTGAGTGTCTTTCCTGCTGATGGGTCTTTCCTTCCTTGGTTGCTATAGTGGTGGTGCCCAGAGCTTAGGTAACTGTGACCAGGGTGCTCAGGGGTCAGAGTTTGTTAATCTCATTGGGACCCAGCTTTATGGGGTTTTGAGCCTGCTCTTTAGGTAAAAGGTCTTTATTTTGCAAAACTGGAAATAGGCAATTTGATTGCATGACTCCTTAAGTTGCACCTTTTTTTTCCTTCAGAGTTCCTGAGGATCAAGGACTAGTACTGACTTGTCCTTAGGAGGGTTCTTTGTCCACTTGCACAAACAACCAAATCTTGTGTATTTACCCATGAGCAGGATATCAAGTTTCCAAGCCAGAGGTGATCTTCAAATTGGAGCAAGGAGAAGAGCCATGGATATCAGAGGGAGAAATCCAAAGACCTTTCTGTCCAGGTAAATGAGTGAGAATCAGGCATTAGGAATGAATGCAGATAATGGTACAGCTTAGGGAGGGGGAGGTACAGCTTAGGGAGGGGAAGGTACCCTCCAGCAGCTGGCTTGGGATTTCCTAGATCTGCAGAGGAGGCCGAAGCCATCGCCTGGCCAACACCTTGTAGGACTCTCCTCTTCAAAAGGGTGCCCCTGCTCTTGCTGGATTATTTTTCTTCTGGTGGCCTCTGATTCCTTTCATTAGAGATCCCTTCTCTTACTCATTCAGAATTGAACTCCCGTATTTCTTCCCTGCATTGAACTCCCATATCTCTTTCTTATATTGCACTCCCCCATGTCTTCCTTGTTTAGTCTTGCTGCTTTCACTGTCAGATGCCCCAGACTTATAGGAAACACCCACAGCCTTCCTTGATTCTCTCTCCCTTCATAACCTGCCTTCAGACTCCGTGCCTTGCCACCATCTTCCTTCCATCTCCTGTTCATGCTGATTTGACTCATTACCGCCCTCCACAGTTCCTGTAGTATCCTCCTCTCCCAGTTCCTTGCTTGTTAGTGCTTCTTAGCTTTAGGTCTTTAGCTTTTCTTGCTTTTCTCCCTAAGTGACTCTGCCTTAAGGAACCTGCCTTCTAGCCCCCTTTCTTCATTACCTCCTTAACAGAGTACCTGCCTCCTGGTAGCTGCAGCTCTTTATTCTATGCTGTAGACTCAGAAGTCTTCCTTATTTGTACCTGAGTTACTTTTATCCTTCTCAGAAGTCACGTAGTTCATATTAAATAGATAAAATCTAAATTCATCACCTTTCATCCCCTGCCAGTATATTTTGCTACCTTGCCTATTTCCCATTTCTGCCCTTGCCTATTAGAACCCAATGAATTTTTAATTGCTCAGGCTGGACACCCTAATTAGTTTAGTCTTTTATTCCAACCCAGGTTATTTTCTTCCTATGAGAAGTAGCTTAGATTTTCTTGCCTTTTATCTTCTACTGGTGGCACTGTAAACCAGGGCCCAAATCTTTAATTTATTTATTTATTTATTTATTTATTTATTTATTTATTTATTTTATTGAGACAGGATCTCACTCTGTCACGCAGGCTGGAGTGCAGTGGTGTGATCTCGGCTTATTGCAGTCTGCCTCCCGAGCTCAAGCAATCCTCCCACCTCAGCCTCCCAGGTCGCTAGGACTATAGGCATGTACTACCACACCCAGCTAATTTTTTGTATTTTTGGTGGAGATGAGGTTTCACCATGTTGTCCAGGCAGGTCTCAAACTCCTGAGCTCAAGCGATCTACCCACCTTGGCTCCCAAAGTTCTGGGATTACAAGCGTGAGCCACCACACCAGCCTAATTTTTTATTTTGAGACAGGATCTTGCTCTGTCACCCAGGGTTGAGTGCACTGTCTCTATCACAGCTCACTGCAGCCCTGACCTCCTAGGCTCAAGCGATCCTCCTCCCTTTGCTTCCCAAAGTGTTGGGATTAGAGGTGTGAGCCACTGCTGAGGTCCCAAATTTAGATTGCTGTAATTCCCAGTTGGAATAGCTCACTCTGTTTTTTCTTTTTATAAATCTTTTTAAAATTATAGCTTTATTGAGGTATAATTTACATACCATGAGATTCACCCCTTTAAAGCGTAGAGGTCAGTGGTTTTTTCACATATTCAGATAGTTGTACAAACAGCAACACTGTCTCATTTCAGAACATTTTCTTCACCCAGCAAGCAACCTCATACCCATTAACAGTTACTCCCCATTCCCCACTCCTCTCAGTACGTGGTAACCATTAATCTAATTTCTATTTCTATGGATTTGTATATCCTGCATAGTTTGTGTAAATGGAATCATATAATATGGCACTGACTTCTTTCACTTACCATCATGTTTTCAAGGTTCAATCATGCTCTAGCGTGTATCAGTACATCATTCTTTTTACCATTGAGTAATATTCCATTGTATGGATATATCACATTTTGTTTAATTATTCATCAGTTGCTGGACCATACTGGACTTTATTTATTTGTTTATTTATTGGAGACAGAATCTCACTCTGTCAGTTGCTGAACTACACTGGATTTTATTTCTTTATTTGTTGAGAGACAGAATCTCACTCTGTCGCCCAGGTTGGAATGCAGTGGTGTGATCTCAGCTCAATGTAACATCCACCTCTTGGGCTCAAGCAATTCTCAGCCTCCCAAGTAGCTGGGACTACAGGCACGCACCAACAAGCCTGGCTAATTTTTGTATTTTTAGTAGAGATGGGGTTTCTACTAAAACCCCTGTTGGCCAGGCTGGTCTCAAACTCCTGGCCTAATATGATCCACCCACCTCAGCCTCCCAAAGTGCTGGGATTATAGGCCTGAGCCACCATGCCCAGCCACTGGATTTTAATTCTTTATCTTCTTTTTTTTTTTTTTT
>NW_012105931.1:749184-750794 GCF_000951045.1 Mandrillus leucophaeus
GTGGCATGATGCAGTGGCATGATCTTGGCCCACTGCAACCTCCACCTCCCGGGTTCAAGCAGTGCTTCTGCTGCAGCCTCCCGAGTAGTTGGCACTACAGGTGCATGCCACCACACCCGGCTAATTTTTTGTATTTTAATAGAGACGGGGTTTCACTATGTTGCCCAGGCTGGTTGCAAACTCCTGAGCTCAAGCAGTCTGCCCTCCTAGGCCTCCCAAAGTGCTGGGATTACAGGCATGAGCCACTATGCCCAGCCTAATGCTTTATCTTCTTAAAACTTCTGACAAACCCTTGCTATTACTCTCTGTACTTTACCATAGGAAATAGAAACTCCCTGATTCAGAAGTTCCCTCTCATACTTCCAGTATTATCTTTCTATTCCTGCTAAAACAGATCCCCTTAGGTTGAACTTCTCTTAATATTCTCTTTAAGTAGCATATCTTTTCCCTCGTTAGGCAATATATTCTGCCTATCCAAAGCCATTTGTTCTTTGAGTTCAAGATCTATCTAATCCATGAGACCAGATATATTTATTTATTTATATTTATTTATTCCTTTCCTGACAGCAAATATCATTTATATCATCTACACTATAAAAACTCAGATTTAATAATATGCCATCTGATGGTTTTACCCTTTCTTAGTTGCCAAAAGATTGTCTTGTTTCTATTCAAGCTCTGTTTATTATGGTATTTCTATATATTTTATCTGTGTGGCAGAGCATATAGAAAGCAATCAGAACATACTTGATTGGTCAGTAAGAAATCTGGCTAGCAAGAGAACTTTTCTTATTTATTCATTTCAACAAACATTTTTGGTTTGTCCCACTGAGAACGATTCTTAAAAAAATTACAAGGCATTTTCTGCCCTCAGGAGTTGAGTTGATTCTTTTTTTTTTTTTAATATAGATAATTTAATGGTCATGGGAAATAATTTGAGGAAAATAAAATATATGTTATTAAATATAAGCTTATTTCATGAGAAATACTATTATATCAAAGAAAAATGGTTGTTTTTAATATGCTCTTAATTATGAAATTGATAATGTTTTATGGTGTCTTATAAAGAAAATTAAACACTTGTTCAGGCTTTTGCTCAGAACTACATTTAAAGTAGGTTTTTTTTTTCCATCAACCAGCTATTTATTCAGATGATCTTGCTAGTTGCTATGAGTTGATTCTTATTGCAGGGTAAGGAATTGGGGGTTTAGGGCCTTATTCTGATTTCCTCTCTCAACGTTTTATTATGAAAATTTTCAAATAGGAAAGTTGAAAAAAATTTTACAGTCAATACCACATACCTACCACCAAGATTATCACATTTGTTGTTGTTAACATATTATATTTATATTATTTGCTTTGTTAACATGTTATTTTATTTGCTTTATCATGTATTTCTTTAGCCATCTATCAATCCATCTTACTTTTTGATGCATTGCCAAGTAAGTTGCAGGCATAATTGCATTTCACCCCTATACTTTTATTATGTATGTCATTAACTAGAATTCAAATTTTTTTTAGTTTTAAAAGAAAATTTTAGGCCGGGCACGGTGGCTCAAGCCTGTAATCCCAGCACTTTGGGAGGCCGAGACGGGCGGATCACGAGGTCA
>NW_012105931.1:752019-759911 GCF_000951045.1 Mandrillus leucophaeus
AGCTGGGACTACAGGCGCCCGCCACCTTGCCCGGCTAGTTTTTTGTATTTTTTAGTAGAGACAGGGTTTCACCGTGTCAGCCAGGATGGTCTCGATCTCCTGACCTCGTGATCCGCCTGTCTTGGCCCCCCAAAGTGCTGGGATTACAGGCTTGAGCCACCGCGTCCGGCCTATTTCCTTATTTTCTAACCAGCCCTCCTAGATGGGCTTTCCTCATTCTCTGGACTTACCACATACTCTGGATCTTCAGTCTTCACTATCATTTCTTCACTCTACCTTTTCTCCATTTTGGGTCTTCTTCCCAGGATACAGGACTAATTTCAAAACAGAGTCATGTGTAACTTATGTCTCTTTCTTCATTCCTACTCTAGCAGTTTGTTTCAACAGGAAGGAATAGGGGACTTTTGTACTCTGGATTTCTTTCAGACTGGAAGACCAGGCCTGAGGTTAAATCATCACATCTGCAGCAGGATGTATCAGAAGTATCCCACTGCACACATGATCTCTCACATGCTACATTAGAAGACTCCTGGGATGTTAGCAGCCAGTTAAACAGGCAACAGGAAAACTGGAAAAGACATCTGGGATCAGAGGCATCCACCCAGAAGAAAATAATTACACCACAAGGAAGTTTTGAGCAAAGTAAATTTGGTGAAAACTCTAGATTGAACACCAATTTGGTTACACAACTGAACATTCCTGCAAGAATAAGGCCTAGTGAATGTGAGACCCCTGGAAGCAATTTGGAACATAATGCAGATTTACTTAATCAGAATAATATTCTTGCAAAAAAGAAACCCTATAAGTGTGATAAATGTAGAAAAGCCTTTATTCATAGATCATCACTTACTAAACATGAGAAAACTCATAAAGGAGACGGAACTTTCCCTAATGGAACAGATCAGGGAATTTATCCCGGAAAGAAACACCATGAATGTACTGACTGTGGGAAAACCTTTCTCTGGAAGACACAGCTTACTGAGCATCAGAGAATTCACACTGGGGAGAAACCCTTTGAATGCAATGTGTGTGGAAAGGCCTTCAGGCATAGCTCATCTCTTGGTCAGCATGAGAATGCTCATACTGGAGAGAAACCCTATCAATGTAGTCTCTGTGGGAAAGCCTTCCAGCGCAGCTCCTCCCTTGTTCAACACCAGCGAATTCACACTGGAGAGAAACCCTATCGATGTAATCTATGTGGGAGGTCCTTTAGGCATGGCACATCCCTCACTCAACATGAGGTCACACATAGTGGAGAGAAGCCCTTCCAGTGTAAGGAATGTGGGAAAGCCTTTAGTCGATGTTCTTCCCTTGTCCAACATGAGAGGACTCATACTGGAGAGAAACCTTTTGAATGTAGCATATGTGGGAGGGCTTTTGGTCAGAGCCCATCCCTTTATAAACATATGAGAATTCATAAGAGAGGCAAACCTTACCAAAGCAATAACTACAGCATAGATTTCAAGCACAGTTCATCTCTCACTCAAGATGAAAGCACTCTTACCGAAGTGAAATCCTATCATTGTAATGACTGTGGGGAAGACTTTAGTCACATTACAGACTTTACTGACCATCAGAGGATCCATACTGGAGAGAACCCCTATGATTGTGAGCAGGCTTTTAGTCAGCAAGCTATTTCTCATCCTGGAGAGAAACCCTATCAATGTAATGTATGTGGTAAAGCTTTCAAAAGAAGTACAAGTTTCATAGAGCATCACAGAATTCATACTGGAGAAAAACCTTATGAATGTAATGAGTGTGGAGAAGCCTTTAGTCGACGCTCATCGCTTACTCAACATGAGAGAACCCACACTGGAGAGAAACCCTATGAATGTATTGACTGTGGGAAAGCCTTTAGTCAAAGTTCATCCCTCATTCAGCATGAGAGAACTCATACTGGAGAGAAGCCCTATGAATGTAATGAATGTGGGAGAGCCTTTCGAAAGAAAACCAACCTGCATGATCATCAGAGAATTCATACTGGAGAAAAACCCTATTCTTGTAAGGAATGTGGGAAAAACTTCAGCCGAAGTTCAGCTCTTACTAAACACCAGAGAATTCATACTCGAAATAAACTTTAGGAACTGCGAAATTAAGGAATTTGCAGAATGCTTTAGCTAAAATGTTGTTCTGATTCAGGATCAGAGGATTCTTAGAGAGCTTGGGAATGTAATGAATTATGTGTGTGTTTATATGATGTGTGTGGAGAAAACTGCCAGTAAACAGATTTTTTTAATATAAATAAAAGACACATTCTCAGATCTGATTACAGACTAGTGTAAAAACAACTACATATATCATATGTAGCTGATTGGGGATGAAATGCCCATATGTTGGACTTTATAAAGCTTTTGAATATATGTATGCAGGAGATCGTCAAGTTTCAACATCTTGGCTTATAACCCCCAATGTCAACAGCTTTTTTAAAAAATAAACTCCTGCAGTAATGACAAAAACTCATTTTAAAAATTGCTTGACAACTGCACTCAGCTGTAGCTCTTACGTTAACTTCACCGTGGAAACCAGTTCCAACTCCAGGAAGGCACCATTCAAAGAATTAGATCAACTAGCCCAACCACTTTATTATACAGATGAAGAGACTGAAAGCCAAAGATGTGAAGTGGTTTCCACAGTATAATACAGCCCATAAAGGTAAAGCTGGGTTAAAAATGCAGGTTTCCTGGATTTGGGGCCCCATGGCCTTGCCAGTGAAAAGGTATTTTCAGACTCAGGGCTTTAAAATAAATTTTAAGATACATCAGATACACAAACATTTAATGAGCACCTATGGGTTAGACACTTTGGGAATTCTTGAAAGCATAAGTGGCAGCAAAATGTATGAGAATTTATCACAAACTATTTAAAGCAACTTCTTGGAGGCTTATAAACCACAATTTAACAGAAACTGTAGAGAGTTGAACTACTAGTGACTTTTTTCCCTTTTCCCAGTTACAATTATACTTTCAGCTAACATATACCAGTTTTACAGAACTATTAAGTCCTTTTATTGTACTTTTTATGGCATGCCCATGAAAAAGCACTGCCTTAAGCCTACAGTATCAGATCAATGGGAAAACAACATAAAACTAAGAGGAGAATTTTCCCCTGTTAATTTTATTGCAGAAAAGTGTAAGTCTAATTGCCCATTGCCATAATTTTTGTCTTTTACTCGGTTTAGAGAAACAACATGCACTGGCTCATTCTATGTGCAAAGAAAATATTTCACCATTAAAAAAATTAACTTGGCTAGATATGGTGGCTCACACCTGTAATCCCAGCACTTTGGGTGGCTAAGGCAGATAGACTGCTTGAGCCCAGGAGTTCAAGACCAGCCTGGACAACATGGTGAAACCCCATCTCTTAAAAAAAAAAAAAAATCCAAAAATTTACTGGGCTTGGTGGCATGTAGCTGTAGGCCCAGCTACTCAGGAGGCTGAGGTGGGAGGATCACTGGAACCCAGGAGTGGAGACTGCAGTGAGATGAGATCACACTACTACACTCCAGCCTGAGCAACAGAGCAAGACACACACACACACACACACAACTTATTTTAGTTCTATAATGCTTTTCCATTAGTAAAGCATCAGCTAAGCTTCAGTGGTCTGCCCCATCCCCTAATGACTCCGATGGGCTATCCTAAAGGAATTTCCAGAACCTTTGTTGGTGTGTTGACATTGACCATGCAGACCAATTTGGGCGCAACTAGACATTGATTCCTTTTACACAAGAGCTGCCTCCCAAAGATAGATAAATTTTCCCAACCCTGATTATGAATTGTGGGGCAGGATGATATTGGTGGTATTGATGGTGAACCTTTCCTACTGGATTCTTTGCATGCCAGATAGCAGGATCCATTGCCTTTCTCTCATCATGGACAGCATGTGGCAGCACCCAAGTATTCTTCATTCTTTGCAGGAAAAAAAATGTGCATGGGGGCTGAAATGTGGTATGTGTAGCTCAATTAGCCTATCCTCTGTGATGCAAAATGGAATATTCCATGGCAGATCTGCCCTTCTGAGATGTTGACCATCCAGAAAACCTTGTTTATGGTGCTCCATGATTAGCTCACACACAATGCCAAGGCCATGCTTGTATTGTCTGATACATAGTTTGACAATGGGTAATTCTACCCAGACCCTCCCTACTGATTGGCTAGGATGCCTGTCAGGAACTCATTTGGCTACTGGTTGGTTGGGGATCCCCATAGTGGACTACCTTCAGGAATGGCATGAATTGTAACAAACTGAGTGCTGCCCCCACTGTTAGGGAAGTTTATGAAAACTTAGTTCCGGAAGACCCAAAGGAGACCACTGGTTTGTGTTTGCAGCTTGGCCTAGATCCAACTACCACTCTCTGAACCTCAGCACATCTTCATTGACAGGGAGGGAGCCCAGGACATATGTGTGGCTCATTGACCGGAAGACTTTCTTAGTCCCAGCAGCCATGCATCATGCACTTATGGATACCCAGCTTTTTAGGGCTATGTGAAATGCATCTTTGTAACATCATTGTATTCTTTCAATAAATAACGTTCTGAGTTGAATGGGAGTCAGTTTGTCTTTTTCAATTTTCAGAACTTGGCTAAGATTAAAGAGTGGTGCACCAAGAAGGAAGAACTAACTGCTAAACTCATCACAGCCAGGTGAGTTAATAATAGCTACCATTTATTGAATGACTACTACTTTAAAGACATTGTGCTAAGTGTTTCACATCTGTCATTTCATTCAATCCTTATAACTTCTGGTTAGCGGTGTGGTGGTAGCTCTTGTCTTTGCCCAGCATTTTCCCCCTTTTCCTCTTGTAACAATCTATTGTATTGACTGTAGGAACCCAAGTCAGGATGTCCCTGGGGCTCACTGATAGTTCTAGGGGCAGGCATGAGACCTAGTTCAGCTAATCAGAGTCCTTTGCCAGAACTTTTTCAAAATAGAGCTGGAAGGAGCTCTATTTTGGTCTTTTGTGTTGCTAGGCCAAAAGATAAAGGCCTAGAGCTTCCTGGAACCTGATTTCCTACCGGAGATGGGAAGTAGGAGAGGACAAGGTTGACATGATGGTGTTCTTGTTTCTATTTCCTGATGTCCTTAGACCTGGCTCAATTTCTGAAGGTCTTGGGATTCAGGGATCTCCCCATCAGTCCCAACAATTTCTCCTTTTTGCTCAAGCTAATTTTTTATGTTTCTGTTGCTTGTATTAAAGAAACCTGAAATATGTATGATATACTTGTATCTGCCTGAGCATCTAGCACACCTCCATGGAAGATGAGAAAAGACTTCTGCACTTTTAGCCATATTGATGGTAGTGATGCTTGATTTTTCTATAGCTGCAATAGGCTTTTCATTTTGCAGTATTCTGACTTCAAGATTGAGCACTTTTTAAAAATACTAAGGTGGTTAGTTCCTACTCATCTGTTAAAAATGCAAATGGTGCTTCAGGAAAGGTTTTTCTGACTCTCCTATTTCAATTACATTGGTCTCCCTTTTAAAAATTTTCATAGATTACTGTTAATGTCCTCCATGTTACCACAGTTTGTATTTGTGATTATTTGGTTTTCTTTTTCCTACACTAGATGGTGAGTTCCAGGAAGGCAAGAGTCCATGTCTGTTTCGGTAGCTCTTTTTATTACCCTGCTAATTGATGCCAGGCATATGGTAGGTACTTAATACAGTGTTTTAAGTGAGCAATTGAGTGGAGATTGATTGCTAGACAAAAGAAGACTGGCAGGTAAATGGAAAGATGCTCAATCTCAAAGTCAGAATATTACAAAATAAAACAATGTAGTACTGTTTCATACCAATTAGGGTGGCAAAAATTGAGAAATCTGGCAGAGGGGTATTAGAACTTTTATACACTGCTGGCAAGAGGATAACTTGGTATAATTATTTTGGGGAGTAATTTGGCAATATCAAGTAAAATCAAAGCTAAGCATATCTTATGTCTCAGCAATACCACTTGGAAGTATATACACTAGACTAGAAATTCTCGCATGTGAGCAAAAGAGACACACACAAAGATGTTTATTGAGGGAGTTTTAAACAGTAAAAATATGAACACAATAGAAATATTGGGAAGTGAATAGGTTAACAATAAGTCATGGCATATTCTTTTTTTTTTTTTTTTTGAGACAGAGTCTCGCTCTGTCGCCTAGGCTGGAGTGCAGTGGCCAGATCTCAGCTCGCTGCAAGCTCCGCCTTCCGGGTTTACGCCATTCTCCTGCCTCAGCCTCCCAAGTAGCTGGGACTACAGGTGCCTGCCACCTCCCCCGGCTAGTTTTTTGTATTTTTTAGTAGAGACGGGGTTTCACCGGGTTAGCCAGGATGATCTCGATCTCCTGACCTCGTGATCCACCCATCTCAGCCACCCAAAGTGCTGGGATTACAGGCTTGAGCCACCGCGCCTGGCCGACATATTGTTTTTGAGACAGGGTCTCACCTTGTCACCCAGGCTGGAGTGCGATGGTATGATCTCGGCTCACTGCAGCCTCCACCTCCCAGGTTCAAGTGATTCTCATGTTTCAGCCTCCTGAGTAGCTGGGACTACAGGTGTGCACCACCAAACCTGACTAATTTTTGCATTTTTAGTTGAGATGAGTTTTCACCATGTTGGCCAGGCTGGTCTCAAACTCCTGGCCTCAAGTGATCCACTGCCTTGGCCTCCCAAAGTGCTGGGTTACAGGTGTGAGCCACCATGCCCAGTCAATCATGGCGTATTCTTATAATTTAACATACAGTTTTTAAATGAAGGAACCAGAGCATCTGGCAAAACAATAAACAAGAAAAGCCTAGAGCTGTCTGTTCCACTCCTATATCCATGCAGCTAAATGTGGCTGAAGAAAAACAGAACTATGACAATTAGTCCCACCTTTTTTTTGAGATGGGGTCTCGCTGTGTTGCCCAGGCTGGAGTGCAGTGGCATGATCTCAACTCACTGAAACCTCTACCTGCCAAGTTCAAGCAGTTCTCCTGCCTCAGCCTCCTGAGTAGCTGGGACTACATGTATGTACCACCATGCCCAGCTATTTTTGTATTTTTAGTGGAGATGGGGTTTCACCATGTTGATCAGGCTGGTCTCAAACTCCTGACCTCATGATCTGCCCATGTCAGCCTCCCAAAGTGCTGGGATTACAGGTGTGAACTGCTGCGCTCAGCCTATTAGTCCCACTTTAATTTCTTGTATACTAACCTCCAGCATTTGTTTTCCTATTCAGTCATTGTCCCACTCATTTAAGTTGCTATTTTATGGCTTCTCTCTTTAAACTCTGCAGCACTTCACCCACTCCTCACTCAGCTGGTGACCTTATTTCCTAGTTAACTGAGAACAATAAAAGGAATCAGAAGAGGCCAGGTACAGAGGCTTACACCTTTAATCTCAACACTTTGGGAGGCCACGGTGGGCGAATTGCTTGAGCCCAGGAGTTCGAGACCAGTCTGGGCAACATGGCAAAACTCTGTTTCTATCAAAAATGCAAAAAAAAAATTAGCCAATCTCATAACCTGGTCTCAAAAAAATAAATTAAAAAAAAAAGGAATCAGAAGATAATTCCTCTTCTCTGTGCACCTTATTCTTGCATTCTTTCTGTTGCTATGGTTGACAGTTTGTTCTCTTATCTAAGATCAAGTCCTCCTCTAGTATATTAGATCCCATCCTTAAACTAGGGCATAATTCCTACAGTTGTTCTCTTTCCTGCATTTTTTTTTTTTTTTGGTCTGCTGGATCTTTCCCATTAGCATAATAACATGTATTTCTCATCTCAAATATATATATTTATGTATGTGTACATATATGTTATATATGTGTGTGTGTGTGTGTGTTCTATATCCCCCTCTACCTACCTAACACTCCATTTCTTGCATCACTTAATAGCAAGATTCCTCAGTAGAGGTGTGGAATACTC
>NW_012105931.1:760226-766763 GCF_000951045.1 Mandrillus leucophaeus
GCCCGGCCAATTTTCTTCCATTCACTCTTGCACCCACTCCAATCAGGTCTTTGTGTCTGCTCTTGTCAGAGATCCCTGATGGGATTCCATGTGGCTAAATCCAGTGGTCTTTTTCAGTCCTATTGAGGCAGGGCAGATGAGCCCATACAGGTGTTTGGCTTCTCCCAAGAAAGAATTAAAAGGCAAGCCAGTGGTGTTAGCAAGTTTTACTGAACTGGAATTGCTCCTGTGAAGCACATCCAGCTCCTAAGCAGTGCACTCCAAATGAGCACTTGTGGACAGTTGGCTAGCTGTATTTATACCCATTTTTAATTACATGCAAATAAAGGGGAGGGTTATGCAGAAATCTCTGGAAAGGGGTGGTGATTTTCGGATTATTGTGACAGAAAGGTGGTAACTTCTTGGCCGTTGCCTTGGTATTTGTAAATGTCCTGGTGCTGGTGGGAGTGTCTTACACTAATGAGCAATGAAGGAAGCTAGAGGTTGCTTTCAGCACTGTCTGCTGGTTCCCACCATTTCTTCACTTTGTCCTGTTGGAACTGAAAAAGAAGTCCTGCTGGTCTCCTGCCTCACTTTTACTTGTTTTTTCAACATTATTTGATACATTAGTTGATCACTTCCTCACAGTGACCCATTTTTTTTCACTTGGCTTCCAGGTTACACTTACTAGATTTTCTTATCCTTTATTGACAGCTACTTCTCCCAAGTTATCTTTCCTTGATCTAGGCATAGGAATTTCCCCAGGGCTCAGTTCTGTGAAAGGGCCGTCTATACAAAGCAACCCTCAAATGCTGAAGGAGCTGGGAAACCAAAGAATGAGGCAGACAAATCCAGTTTGTCGGTTTGGGTGATTTTTAGGGGGAACTTAGAGACAGAAGTGTGGTCTTGGGTGGCCAGAAGGTAGATCTTCACACCACACCCCATCAGGACCAGGGCTTGTATCTTGGGGGAAGGTATACATGCTGTTGAAGGAATGTGCTGAGGGAATGCTCTGGGTATCAGCCTATGATTTCTGCAACAGCATCAAGGGTTGTTTGAGGGAAAGGAAATAGGTGTTTCTACATAAAGAGTAACACATCAACTAGACATTTTAGAGGCATTCCCAGACTGAGGGTTAGTCAGAAGTCACGTGGTGGATTAGAATTTAAAATCACTCTTTTCCAAACTAGTCTTTATTAAACTCATTTGAAAGGCAAAAAAATAATAATAGTAAATAATAAAACTTAAACCTCTTGTCCCCACAGTGGTGCATAGGTATTTGTTGTATGTGCCTCTCTGAATGTTTAAACTCATTTACAGTTAAAGTTGACCTCCTTTTTCTTATCTGATCCCTCCTCCCACACAGCCACCTGCTTGGTACCCCTCAGGGCATAAGCCCTCTTGCTGTTATTTCTGAAATTATAAGTCGATGTTGTTATGGTTAGAGAAGTATAAATTCATTTTTTAAACACCGAATTCCTAAGAGGTGTGGTCATTGTGCAGTACAGTGGTTCTCGAAATTGAGCATTTATCACAATCAGTTGGACAGCTGGTTAAAGCACAGACACCAGGCTGGGTGTGATGGCTCATGCCTGAGATCCCAGCACTTTGGGAGCCCAACGCGTGAAAATCGCTTGAAGCCAAGAGTTTGAGACCAGCCTGAACAACAAAGCAAACCCCGGTCTCAACGAAAAAATTAATAAGTACAATAAAAAATACAGGCTCCAGCCTATTTTCTGATCCAGCATATCTGGGCTGGCTACTGAGCATGCAGTTCTGAAAAGTTCCCACATGATGTTGATACTGCTGGCCTAGGAACCACATTTTGAGAACCACTGATATAGATAATAAAAAAAATGCAACTACTGGCTGGGCACACTGACTCACGCCTGTAATCCCAGCACTATGGGAGGCCGAGGTGGGACTGAGGCCAGGAGTTCAAGACCAGCCTGGGCAATATGGCGAAACCCTGTCTCTACAAAAAAATACAAAAATTAGTTGGGCGTGGTGGCACCTCCCTGTAGTCCCAACTGCTCAGGAGGCTGAGATGGGAGGATCACCCTAAACGTTGAGGCTGCAGTGCACCATGATCATACCACTGCACTCCAGCCTGGGCAACAGAGTGAGACTCTGTCTCAATAAAAACAAAACATACAACTACTTTTGGGGGATGCTGTGTTTTGCTGTTGTGTTGTTTTGGATCTAACACGCCCTCCAGTTTATTCAAACTCTTAGCCAGTTTCTCCAGCCATATCTTTTCCTCAAATATATCCAGACAATATTTCATGGAGGATGTAGATCAAAATATTAACAAGGATATTAAGATGAAAATGATAAAACCTTGTGCTTTTCATTTTCCTACACATTTTTCTGTATGCATCTTGTGTGAATACATAAGGTAATTAAGCTAAAAAAAAAAAAAAGTGTGTTCACGGGGAGGCAGAGGCAGTGCCCCGCTGGTGCTGAGCGCAGTCACAGTAAGGCTGTAGACAGAGCCCCCTGGGAAGGTTGCTTCTCCCTGGGGTTTCGCCCACCCAGGTAAGGAAGGAGTGAGTCTCTGATGACGGTTAGCAGGCCCAAGTCTGGGGCCTTCCAAAGAAACATGGTGCAGCAGTGGGCCTGAGAGGTACAGAAGAGATGGGGTGGCCTGACAAGAGCTAAGCAGATGGACTTCCTCTGACCCAGCAGGGGACTGAGTACCTGGCACTGCCGCAAGGTGTTCTGCATGAGGCCAGAGGCTTGAAGTGGGAGGAGGTGATTGCAAGTGATAGCTAACTGTCATTCTCTGAAAGTCAGATTGAATCACTAGATTCTGTTTATTAAGAGTAGGACTTTCAATACAATTTTTAAAAGCTACCCCGTTTCTTAATTTCTCAGGAAAATGGCAGTTCCTTCTTTTGTCGTCAAAACAAATATTCAGCCAAGCCTTAAATTAGGACTTACCAGTGTGTTACTTCTGCTGGTGGATTGCAGTGAAAGGGTGTTTATTCACTTACGCCATCATTCAGCCACTCCCCCAGAAGTAATCAGCTGTTCACATTTACTTTTATGTCTAAATTATCTTAAACCATTCCATTCTCCACATTAAGGATCTTATTTCCAGTAACACCTTTGTAATTACATTAGGTTTGCTCGTTGCAGTTTTCATTTTTCAATTCAGTAGCATTGTTTGTTGTCTCTCTCTGTCCCTGCACACTGAGGTCTTAGTTCAGGGTCTTGCACTTAGTAGGTGTTCAATAAACATTTATAAATGGAATAAATAGACAATCCCAACATTGCTCAATACTTTTCCAGTCAATACCCCTTGCTCTCTGAGTGATCTGGGATAAATTTCTTTCTTTTTTTAGAGACAGGGTCTCACTCTTGTCACCCAGGCTGGGGTGCAGTGGCATAATCACGGTTCACTGCAGCCTCGACCTCCCCAGGCTCAAGTGATTCTCCTAGCTCAGCCTCCCAAGTAGCTGGGACTACAGGTATTGCCACCACTCCTAGCTAATTTATCTTTTATAGAGATGAGGGTCTCACTATATTGCCCCAGGTTTATCTCGAACCCCTGGGCTCAAGCCATCCTTCTGCCTCAGCCCCTGAGTAGCTAGGACTATAGATGTGAGCCACCACGTCCACCAAATTTCTTAAGCTGTCTGTACTTAAGTTTCCTCAACTGTAAAATGGCCATATTAATAGAACCTACCCTGTAGGGCTGTTGCAGATTAAATGGGTTAATATGTTGCATTATGTGTAGCCCATGGTCAGCACTATAGACGTGTCTTGCTATTATTTTGTTATCGTTATCACATGTGGAAAGTTAAAACACACACACACACACACACACACACAGGTGTACTGTGGTGGGCCATGCATTGGACCTGGAGTTAGAAGGTGCAACTCTAGCTGTGCAGTCTTTGCTGGTTAAAATCCAGGCCCCAGGCCAGGTGAGGTGGCTCACACGTGGGATCCCAGGACTTTGGGAGGCCAAGACAGGAGGATCCCTTGAGGCCAGGATTTCAAGACCAGCCTGGGCAATCTGCATTCCCTTTCTGAGCCTGAGTTTTTCTGTAAAATGGGGGCTACCATAATCTCACCTATTAAAGCTGATATGAGGATTAAGTGAGTTAATAGCTACAGAGCACCTGCACCTGCACCGTGCTCAGCTCATAGTAGTTGCTTTTTACGATGTGCTAACCCAAGGCGAACAGGCTAGGATTGTGGCGGCGCTGGCCTGCCAGGAGCTCTCCCCGGAGCTTCCAGGAGCGAGGGTTGCAGGACCCCTTTCACCTTCCTGCCGGGCGCCGCGTGCTTGCCTGGTGGCCACCGGGGGGCAGTGACGCACCGCAAAGGGCTCCCAGGACTGCAGAGCTCGGCCGCACAGAGCCGTCCCGCCGCACGGATCCTGCAAGAGACGAGCTTGTCTGGCTTCCTCTCATTTTCTTCCTTCTTTTCTCCCTTCCCTCCTTTAAACGATGCTGGAATTTCTCCTTCTCTCTCTGGGCGATGTCCATCCACAGGTCACAGGTCCTGTACGTGAGAGGAAAAGATTTGGGGCACCCAGCGACAGCAGGGATGAGGTTGAGCGTCAGAAATAATGAGACCTGGCTGGGCGCGCTGGCTCACGCCTTTAATCCTAATACTTTGGGAGGCCAAGGTGGGTGGATCACCTGAGGTCTGGAGTTCGAGACCAGCCTGGCCAACATGGCGAAACCCTGTCTTTACCAAAAATACAAAAACTAGCTGGGCGTGGTGGCGGGCGGGTATAATCCCAGCTAGTTAGGAGGCTGAGGCAGGAGAATCGCCACTTCACTCCAGGCTGGCCGAAAGAGTGAAACTCCATCTCTAAATAAATTAATTAAATAAATAAAACAACGAGACCCGCAAATCCACACATCCGAGGGGCCCGTGGTGGGGATGCAGGAGCAGCCAGTATCTCCATGAGCAAAGCGTTAGTTTTTCCTCGCAACTAATTATTTTGAAAAACTTCATACCCACAGAAACGCTTTAAAATCGCACAATCAACAAACACCCTTATTTCTCCCGTTTGGATTCATCAATTGTCAACACATTTTGCACACGTATTTCATTTGTATTTTTATTTTCTTGACTGCACCATTTGAGAGTTACTTGCAGACATCCTGACACTTCACCCCTGAATACTTTAGCCTGTATCTCCGTAGGCAGCCGCAATGCCATTATCACACTTTAAAAGCTCAACCTTGATATAATGCTATTATCTCACCTATACATACTTAAATGTCCCGTGGTCTCATTTATATCCTGTGTAGCTGTGGTTGTATTTGTGATCCAAGATCCAATCAATGTTCACATCATTTTTTCTCTCATGACATTTTTAAAGAGTCCAGGCAGTTGTCTTGTAAAAGGTTCCACAACTGGAATTCGTCCTGTTTATTCTTTGTGGTTATATTCAGGCAAGTCGCTTTTGGTAACACTATTGCATAGGTCTTGTTGTCTATTTGCCATTATATCATATCAGGAAGCTCATTGTATAGGTTTGTGCTATTTTGTGACACTAAGTTTGATCACTGGGCTATCTGTAACAGTTTCCTGTCCTTCCTTCTCTCCAACACCCCCCCCCCCAAAAAAAAATAACTAAATCTGACATCATAAGAAGCAACCAGCCACATCCAAGATGTGGGACAAATAGCCCAATAAACCCAGGGTCACCCAGGCCTCCCTGCTGCCTTTCAAAAAACCTGGGCACGTTCCTGCCACAGGAACTTTGCACTTGCTGTTCCTGACACATGTAATGTTCCCCATGAAGAGCATGGTTTCCTCCCTCACCCTCAAGTCTTTGTTCAAATATCAGCTTTTTAGCAAGACCTTCATTAACTAGCCTAGCCCCCAATATGGTTTGACTGTGTCTCCACCCAAATCTCATCTTGAATTGTAGCTCCCATAATTTCCATGTGTTATGGGAGGGACCCGGTAGGAGATAATTGAATCATGGGTGCAGTTTCCCCCATAGTGTTCTCGTGGCAGTAAGTCTCACGAGATCTGGTGGTTTTATAAGGGGTTTCCCTTTCTGTTGGTTCTCATTCTCTCTTGCCTGCCACCATGTGAGACATGCCTTTCATCTTCCACCATGATTGTGAGGCCTCCCCAGCCACATGGAACTGTGAGTCCATTAAACCTTTTTCTTTATAAATTACCCAGTCTCAGGTATATCTTTATCAGCAGCATGAAAACAAACTAATATACCCCCTTACCCTGCTGTACTTTTTCCCCACAGCAATTATCACCTCCTGACATGTCACATAATTGACTTATTATATTTGCTGTCTGTCTCCCTCTGGTGGTGTGTAAACTCTGTCAGCATAGGGATTTTTCTCTGTTCTATTCACTGCTGTATTCACTTACAGAATTGCTTTTCACTGGGCTGGCTCCCAGTGTCAGTTCAAATGTAAGTCTTCCCTGACTACCCCTTATAACACAGTAACTTTCTATCTGTTCACCCCATTTTAGTGTATCTATCTTATTTACTGTTTGTTTACTGTCTAATGTGTTTGTTTGTTTGTTTGTTTTGAGACAGGGTCTCTGTCACCCAGG
>NW_012105931.1:767398-768003 GCF_000951045.1 Mandrillus leucophaeus
GAGCTTGCAGTGAGCCAAGATCGCGCCACTGTACTCCAACCTGGGCAAAAGAGCAAGACTCAAAAAAGAAATAAATGAAAAATAATTGAGCATTTTCTTTTTCTTTCTTCCCTTTTTTTTTTTTTTTTTTGAGATGAGGTCTCACTTTGTCGCCCAGGCTGGAGTGCAGTGGCATGATCTTGGCCCACTGCAACCTCCACCTCCTGGGTTCAAGAAATTCTCTTGCCTCAGCCATCCAAGTAGCTGAGATTGCAGGTGTATGCCACTATGCCCAGCTAATTTTTTTTTGTATTTTTATAGAGACGGGGTTTTGCCATGTTGGCCAGGCTGGTCTTGAACTCCTGACCTCAAGTGACCCGCCTGCTTTGGACCGCCAAAGTGCTGGGATTACAGGCGTGAGACACCATGCTCAGGGGGAGCTGTAAATTAAAACAACAATGAGTTGAGGCACCCGGCCTTCAGCTGTCACGTTATGAGGACACTCAAGTAGCCCTATGAGGAGGTCTAAGAGGAACGAGGCCTTCTGCAAACAGCTAGCACCAACTTGCCAGCCACGTAAGTGAACCATCTTGAAAGTGATTCTCCAGCCCCAGGAACATCTTAAC
>NW_012105931.1:773573-778296 GCF_000951045.1 Mandrillus leucophaeus
GTCGTCTGGCTAGTTTTTGTATTTTTTTTTTTAGTAGAGACGGGGTTTCACCGTGTTAGCCAGGATGGTCTCGATCTCCTGACCTCGTGATCCACCCATCTCGGCCTCCCAAAGTGCTGGGATTACAGGCTTGAGCCACCGCACCCGGCCATAAATGTCTATTTTTAAGCCATTACCTTTTGGGATCGTTTGTTATGCAGCAACAGATCACTGTTACATTTGCTTTTTTCATTCAGCCTATAGATCTATCCAAGTTTCTCTGTGTTTGTTTAGTTCAAAAGTCATCAAAGTTTTACTGTAAAGCACTAGATAGTAGATATTTCAGGCTAAAATTTGAATTCAAGTAATTTTCATGGTCACAAGGTATCCTTTTGATTTTTCTCCAACCAGGTTCTAGTGATCTAGTATACAGCGTGGTGATAGTTAATAACATATATTTCAAAAAAGCTGAAAGAACAGATCTTAAATGTTCTCATCGCAAAGAAACAGTAAGTATATGAAATGATAAGTATGTGAATTAGCCTGATTTGATCATTCCATAATGTATATATGTACTGAAACAACATGTCCTGCCCCATAGGTATAAACAATTATTATTTGCCAGTTAAAAATAAAACTCAATGGCTACGCACAGTGGCTCATGCCTGTAATTCCAACACTTTGGGAAGCCAAGGCAGGCAGATCACTTGAGCCCAGGAGTTTGAGAACAGCCTGGGCAATATGACAAAAGCCTGCCTCTAATAAAATAAATAAAATAGACTGGGTGCGGTGGCTCACACCTGTAATCCCAACACTTTGGGAGGCCGAGGCAGGCAAATCGCTTGAGTTCAAGACCAGCCAGGCCAACTTGGTGAAACCCCGTCTCTACTAAAAATACAAAAATTAGCTGAATGTGGGGGCATGCACCTGTAATCCCAACTACTTGGGAGGCTGAAGCAGGATAATCACTTGAACCTGGGAGGTGGAGGTTGCAGTGAGCCAAGATCGCACCACTGCACTCCAGCTTGGGTGACAGAGTGAGACTCTGTCTCAAAAAAAAAAAAAAGCCAGGCACGATGGCTCACGCCTGTAATCCCAGCACTTTGGGAGGCCGAGGCGGGTGGATCACGAGGTCAGGAAATTGAGACCATCTTGGCCAACATGGTGAAACCCCATCTACACTAAAATACAAAAAATTAGCCGGGCATGGTGGTGCATGCCTGTAGTGCCAGCTACTTGGGAGGCTGAGGCAGGAGAATCGCTTGAACCCAGGAGGCGGAGGTTGCAGTGAGCTGAGATGGTACCATTGCACTCCAGCCTAGTGACAGAGCGAAACTCTATCTCAAAAAAGAGAAAAGAAAGAAATGAAAACATGTGTCTATACAAAAACTTCATAGCAGCACTATTCGTAATAGCCCCAAAATAGGGAAAAAAACACAAATGTCTATCAACTGATGAATGGATACCTAAAATGTGGCATACCCATACAATGGAATATTATTCAACTATAAAAAGGAATTAAATGTTTATATATGTTACAAAATGAACAAGACTTGCAAGCATTATCCTACATGAAAGAAGTCAATCAAAAGACAACACATTATATGATTTCATTTCTATGAAATGTCCAGAATAAGCACATCTATAGAGATAGAAAGTAGATGAGTACTTGCCTGGGGCTCAGGGGTCTGAGAAGACTGGAGGGTGAGAGCTCCTGAGTAGGGTTTTGGCCGGGTGCAGCTCACATCTGAAATTACAGCATTTTGGGAGGCTGAGGCGGAGGATCCCTTGAATTCAGGAGTTCAAGACCAATTTAGGCAACAAAATTAGACTCTATCTCTAAAAAATAAGAGTATGGTTTTGTTTTTAGTTTTAGTTTGTTTGTTTATTTGTTTGAGTCATCTTGCTCTGTCGCCCAAGTTAGAGTACAGGGGTAGGATCATGGCTCACTGCAGCCTCAAACTCCTGGATTCAAGTGATCCTCCTGCCTCAGCCTCATGAATAGCTAGGACTACAGGTTTGTGTCACCACACCCAGCTAAGGTTTTTTGGGGGGTTTTCTTGTTTTTAATGTTGCCTACACTGGTCTTGAACTCCTAGACTTAAGCAATCCTCCCTCATCGCTGAGACTACAGGCAGGAGCCATTGCTTCTGGCAAGAGTACAGATTTCTTCTTGGGATGATGAAAATGTTCTCAAATAGATTGTGATCATGGTTGTGCAACTCTGTGAATAGACTAAAACCTGCTGAAGCACACATTTAAAATGGGTGAATCTTGTGGTGTGTGAATTACACCTTGATAAAGACATTTGAAAACACAAGGGAAGGTGTGCCACAGTTTGTTCATCACTGACAGCACCGTAGTTGCTTAGCCTTTTATAAAGCACGTTTCCTAGAGCTGTTGCAACCAGCCAAGCATTAACTCCTTACATAGCTGAGCAAGACAAGGCTCAAAGGAGGAACTAATTTGCCCAAGGTCACAGGTGGCCAATGTGAGGTGTGAGCAGAATGCAGGTCTTTGGACTCCATGTCCGGTGCCCAGCCCAGCAGAGACTTTCTAAGAGTTACATCCAGAGATTGGGTAATCATGCCCTCAAAGCTCCAGGGCAGAGAAGATGACAGGAGGGGACCAATCCCTCTACCTGTCCCACCCTGCTGCCTCTGCCACACCCACCAGTCATTCCGATGCCAGCTTTCTCCTCCTCACCCCATGTTCCCCACCTTCCTTTTCTCTCCCTTCCTTCCTTCCCAGCACTGCTAAGCAAAGCTGTTACTCCCTGTGTCTTGCTTAGCAGTGCTAGGAAGGAAAGGAAGAAAAGGATTGGGAGCCTTTTCCAGAAATTTAGTCCACATGACATATATGGGAAAGGGCTCAGACAGGGTGAGGAATCAGTCCAAGGCCACACAGCTGGCAATTTGACCTTGATTTCCTTAATATCTTTGAGAATGAAAGGAGAGGGGTTTGGGGCTGGAGGAGGGCTTGAGGTGAGGAAAACCCCATCCCATTCCTGATTCTTTTCTCATAGTGTCCCCCTCCACAGCTTCACCCAACTTTCATATATCCAAAGCCGCTACTGCAAAGGTGGCGGCGGCAGATCTCTTAAAATTAAGTGCAGAAAAACCAGAAAAATACAGATAAAGAAAATATCTTTATATCTGGTCTTAAACTCCTGACCTCAGGCAATCTGCCCTACTTGGCCTCCCAAAGTGCTGGGATTACAGGCATGAGCCAACGCACCTGACCATTTCTTTTCTTTTTTTTTCTTTTTTTTTTTGAGGCAGAGTCTCACTCTGTCGCACAGGCTGGAGTGCAGTGGTGCAATCTTGGCTCGCTGCAACCCCTGCTGTTTGAATTTAAGCAATTTTCCTGCCTCAGCCTCCCAAGTAGCTGGGACTATAGGCGTGCACCACCATGCCTGGCTAATATTTTTTGTATTTTTAGTAGAGACGGGGTTTCGTGGTGTTAGCCAGGATGGTCTGAATCTCCTAACCTTGTGATCCGCCCGCCTCGGCCTCCCAAAGTGCTGGGTTCCTTCCATTCTTTTTTCCTATGCAAATGTATATACACATATTTTTTAAAATTAGGATCAGGCCAGGTGTGGTGGCTCATGCCTGTAATCCCAGCACTTTGGTAGGCCAAGGTGGGAGGAGCCCAGGAGTTAAAGACCAGCCTGAACAACATAGCAAGACCCTGTCTCTACCAAATACAAAACAAAATAAGGTAAAAAAACACATTTATTATAAAAAGCTATGATCATAAAAATATATAAAGGGCGAAGAAGGTACCCACCAATTTAACAAATATTACACATATTCCTCCCCTTTTGTTTCCAAGTACATTTTACTCTTTAATACTTTTATATTATTTTATTGTTGAGGGAAGAAATGAGAATATATATATATATATATATTTTTTTTTTTTCTCCAGTCAATTTACCGAATGCCCATGTTTTCCATTGCTTTGTGATGTTACCCATATACACTACTGAGGTCACATGTAATAGGGAATGTTTAAGTATTTCTATTTTTCCCCAGTAATTTGTGTATTTATTCCTGCATCAGACCCACATCTATTAATTAGATTTTTAATTAAAACATAAAAGCTAATTTTTAAAAATTTCCATTATCCCCCAAAATAGCTTTGTGTCCATTTACAGTCACTTTCCATTGCCTCCTCGGCCCAAGGGAACCACTAGTTTATATTCTGTTTCTGTGGATTTGCTTGTTCTGGACATTTCATATAAATAAGAATCATATAATATATGGCCTTTTGTGTTTGGCTTCTCTTTTTTTTCCTTTCTTCTTTTTTTCTTTTTTTTTGAGATGAGGTCTTGCTATGTTACCCAGGTTGGTCTCAAACTCCTGGATTCAAGCAGTCCTCCCACCTCAGCCTCCTAAAGTGCTGGGATTACAGCCATGACCCACCACACACCGGCTTCTTTTTCTTAATGTTTCCCAGGTTCATCCATGTCGTAGCATGGATCAGTGCTTCATTACTTTTTATGGCCAAATAATATTCCATTGTATAGATCTACATGTTTTATTAATATTTGTTCATTCAGTCAGGCGCAATGGCTTAAGCCTGTAATCCCAGCACTTTGGGAGGCCGAGGCGGGCGGATCACAAGGTCAGGAGATCAAGACCATCCTGGCTAACACAGTGCCTGTAGTCCCAGCTACTCGGGAGGCTGAGGCAGGAGAATGGCGTGAACCCAGGAGGCGGAGGTTGCAGTGAGCTGAGATCGC
>NW_012105931.1:781771-786148 GCF_000951045.1 Mandrillus leucophaeus
TTCAAGTGATTCTCCTGCCTCAGCCTCCCGAGTAGCTGGGATTATAGGCACGTGCCACCATGCCTGGCTAATTTTTGTATTTTTAGTAGAGGCGGGGTTTCACCATGTTGGCCAGGATGGTCTTGAACTCCTTTCCTCAGGTGATCTACCTGCCTCAGCCTCCCAAAGTGCTGGGATTACAGGTGTGAGCCACCACGCCCGGCCTGGTACCCTTTCCTGAAAGAGAAAAATGTATGGAGGGACATATACCCCTTGACATGCGAGACCTGGCACTAGGTAGCTTGGATTTGAATGTGGACATGCTATTTACTAGATGTGTCACACTGGACAAGTTACTTACATCTTCTGTTCCCCATTTCCTCACGTCCCCTGTGCAATGGGGATAGCAGTGTCTACTCATGGGGGTCTTCACAGGAGACATTAAAGTGTAAAAGATTTGTGACGATGTTGACATACCCTAGGGGCATGTAAATATCTGCTTGGTGGGATCATGGGAGAAACAGTCTATGCATTTTGCAAACACCATGGAGTGAGCACACAGTACTTCTGTAATCAGAGCAACCACAAAATGTCATCGACATTATTTTAGGGGAGGGAAGACTCCTTTCCAGTGGCTCAGTTTTTCCCTCTTGGGCCTCCCAGTCTCTTCCCTCTCTCCGCCCCTTCCTCCTCCACCTCTTACTTCCCCCTCTCCTCCTCCACCCCAGACCCCTCCCCTCTGCCCACCAGATTGCATTCCTCACTTCTTTTCCCAAAGAACTGTAATTAAGCTCTTACTCTGTAATTGCCAATTCATGGTTCTCCATCTGAAATCGTGCTCCTGCCTGGCCTGTTTTCCTTCTTCTCCACCTGGGGAAGCAGAGGCGGGAATCAGCAGAGCCCAGGATGCACCTTGTATGTAAGAATGCTGTGATCGCTATTTGCTGTGTATTCGCTCTGTGTGAGCCAGGCAGTGTGCTCAGCCCCTTCCACACTTTACCTCCTCTGATCACAACCCTGGGTGGAAACTGAAGCTCGAGAGATGGAGTAACTCACCCACAGGCCTCACAGGTAGCTGGTGGAGCTGGGATTTGAATCCAGTTAGATCTGGCCTCAAGAGCTGATACTCCTGCTTCTGCAACTGACAAGTCTATTCTAAACTCCCCAAGCCTAGGCACCCATGCTCTGGTAGTATTTTGATATCAAAACTGGCCACCCTTACCCCTCACTGTATCTTCATCCTTTATAATAAGACTTTGCAGCCTCTCCTATCTAAATAGTGGCATCTATTTCTCCAGCCCTAGAATCTGGGCTGGCTTTGCTTTGGCCAATATAATGCAGCAAAAATGATGGTGTCCACACTTGGGCTTTGCACATGTCTGCTCTTCTCTTGGGAGACTGCCCCCGCTGTGAAAACAAGCCCAGGCTAGATGGCGGGAGCATCGTGGCCCAGTCACCCCTGTTGCCCAGGTAACAGGCACCCAACAGCCAGATATATGAGTGAGGCCACCCCAGACCTGCCAGCCACCAACTGACCTGGGACCTAGCAGCTGACTCTTGATTCATGTGTGAGCCCCGTGGAGGTAGGCCAAGCCTGCTGAGATCAGTAGAACAGCCCAGCTGACCCACAGACTCTTGAGCAATGGTTTTAAGCCACTGGGTTTTGGGGGCAGTTTATTACAGAGCAATAGCTAACAAATCCAGCCCCTTATAGAGACTATGTAAAAGACTGTTGGGAAGATCTCTGGTGGGAAGGAAAGAACCAACTTAGCAAACATCTGTGTAATACTTACCATGCACTAAACATTTTAATTTAATCCTCACAACCGTATGAGGTAGGGACTTCTATTGGCCTCATCCTACAGATGAGGACACTGAGGTAGAGTGATAATTTGCTTAGGATCTCACAGCTAGTTAGTAAATGGCAGCTGCTTAAGAAGTTAAGATGCGGGAAGCACAGTCCAGAAAGATGCCTTGTGAACCTACTGGGGGCAAAATATAGGCATTCAGAAACTGAATGATAAGGCCGGGCGCGGTGGCTCATGCCTGTAATACCAGCACTTTGGGAGGCCGAGGCAAGTGGATCACCTGAGGGCAGGAGATTGAGACCAGCCTGGCTAACATGATGAAACTCCGTCTCTACTAAAAATACAAAAAATTAGCCAGGCGTGGTGGCGGGTGCCTGTAATCCCAGCTACCTGAGAGGCTGAGGTAGGAAAATCGCTTGAACCTGGGAGGCGGAAGTTGTGGTGAGCTGAGATCGCGCCGCTGCACTCCAGCCTGGGCAACAGAGCAGGACTCCATCTCAAAAAAAAAAAAAAAAAAAGAGAGAAACCAAGTGATGGAGGCACCTCCCAACTGGACAGCCCATCAAAGCGGAGGGTGGCACTTTGGGAATATGGGTTCTTTTTTTTTTTTTTTTTTTTTTTTTTTTTTTTTTTAGAAATAGTCTTGCCATGTTGCCAGGTCTATGTTGCCAGGCTGGTCTCGAACTCCTGGGTCCAAGCAATCCTCCCGCCTTGGCCTTCCAAAGTGTTGGGATTATAGGTGTGAGCCACTGCACCTGGCTGAGAATATGGGTTCTTTAAAGGGACAGAATTATAACAATAATAATTCAATCTATGACTCTTGCAAATTTCATATTATTTATATTTAATATCTGTTAAATATTAAATAAATATTTAAATAAATATTTGTTAAATATGTATTGGAGGCCTACCATGCCTAGACATTCTGCCAGACACTGGAGATACAGTGATCTACAGAGACACAGTCTCTGTGTTCATAGAGTGTTCAGTCTAGTGGGGGATAAAAATAACAAACAGGAAGCTGGGTGCAGTGGCTTATGCATCTAATGCCAGTGCCTTGGGAGTCCATGGTAAAAGGATTGTTTAAAGCTGGGAGTTTGAGACCAGCCTAGGCAACACAGTGATAGCCTGTCTCTACAAAAAATTAAGGCTGGGCACAATGGTACGCACCTGTAGTCCCAGCTACTCAGGAGGCTGAGGCCTATAGATGACTTGAGCCAGGAGTTTGAGATCGGCTTGGGCAAAATGGCAAAACCCATCTCTACAAAAACATACAAAAATTAGCCACATGTGGTGGTGCACACCTGTCATCCCAGCTACTCAGGAGGCTGAGGTGGGAGGATCACTTGAGCCCAGGAGGTTGAGGCTGCCATTAGCTGTGATCACACCATTGCACTCCAGCCTGGGTGAAAGAGCAAGACCCTGTCTCAAAATAAAATAAAATAACAGGAAAACAAATAAAGAAGTAAGTACAGATTGTGGTATTTGCTGGGAAGAAAATAGAGTTAAGATCAAGAGTAATGGAGGGTGGGATGAGATTGAATGGGCAGGAGATTTTTTTTTAATTGATACCTGAAGCATGAAGAGCTGGCCAGGAGAACCAGAGCAGGACAAATGTTTTCTCTAATGGGCTAGTTAGTAAATATTTTAGGCTTTGTGGGCCATACGATCTTTGCCTCTTTAGCTTACTTTTGCTGTTACTTTTAGAAAGCAGCTTTAGATGATACATGAATGAATGAGTGAGGCTGTGTTCCAATAGAACTTTATGGATACAGTACTAAAATTTGAATTTTATATGATTTTCATGTATCTGACATATTGGTCTTTTTAATTTTAATTTTTTCTAATTACTTAAAAGTGTAAAAACTGGTTGGGCATGGTGGCTCACAACTGTAATTCCAAGACTCTGGGAGGCCAAAGTGGGAGGATAGAATGAGGCCAGGAGATTGAGACCTGTCTGGGCAACATAGCAAGACCCCACCTACAAAAAGAAATAGCCAGGTGTGGTGGCATATGCCTGTAGTCCCTACTCAGGAAGCTGAGGCTAGAGAATGGAGTACTCCATTGTACTCCATCCTGGGCAACAGAGCAAGACCGTATCTCAAAAAAACCAAAAAAACAAACAAAAAAGGTAAAAACCACTTGTAGGTCATGGGCAGTATGAAAATAGACAGCAGGTAAGATTTGGTGCACAAGCTATAGTTTGCAAACTCCTGAGCTGCAGAGTAAGAATGGACCAGGCAGAGAGAACAGCAAGCGCAGAGGCCCTGAAGGTGAAAGAATTGAGACCAATTGAGGAACAAAATAGAGGGAATGAGCCGGGTGCGGTGGCTCACGTCTGTAATCCCAGCACTTTGGGAGACCGAGGTGGGCAGCGGGTCACGAGGTCAGGAGATTGAGACCATCCTTGCTAACACAGTGAAACCCCATCTCTATAAAAAAAAAATAATAATACAAAAATTAGCCGGGTGTGGCGGCAGGGGCCTATAGTCCCAGCTACTCGGGAGGCTGAGGAGGGAGAATGGCGTGAACCCGGGAGGCAGAGCTTGCAGTGAGCCGAGATGGTGACACTGCACTCTAGCTTGAGTGA
>NW_012105931.1:790928-793727 GCF_000951045.1 Mandrillus leucophaeus
GTGTGTTATTTTTAATCCTCACAAAAACCTCGTGAGGCAGGATATTGTTAGCTCTCCTTTACAGGTGAAGAAACCGAGGCTCAGAGAGGATTGGAAGCACTTGCTCAGGGTCATAGCCGGTACTTTACAACTCCAGGTGCCTTCCCCAGGCACCCTGAAGGAATAATTCAGTGGGCATCATGATTAATTGGATTGGGACAAGAGGAGGAGGAGGAGAGGAAAGGATCAAAAATGACAAGAACACTTCAAGCCTGACCAAGTGGAAAATAATCAGCAGGTCAGGAGGGAGTGCTGGGTTGATGGGGGAATGTTTAAGCCAAAGGAGTGAATACCTAATGGCAAAATTTGGTGCATCAGATTGGGGTTTGTAGGAACGTCCGTAAGTGCCCTCCTTGTTGACTGGCCTTGCCACTGAGCACCTGAAGCCTGATAGCAACTGAACAATTTCAAGAGAGAGAAAAAAAAAATCAACCCCATACTTTCTGGCAAATGGTGTGTTCCTCTGAGTACTTGGGTTTCTTTCTACATCAGCAGCTTGGCAACTTGTACTATCTGTGGCTCTGACTATGCAGCCTGATTGATTGACCAGGCTTAAAAGGCCTGTTCTTGAATTTAAAATCTCAGGCTTCTAGTCCCTATAGGTCATCAACAAAGACCAAAAGGCCTGGCGTGAACCCGAGGTTATTATTCACTGGAGAAGACATTATAAACCACAGAAACATAAGCCCAGCAGGCAGGAATGGCCACCCAGCTCACTAGGCACACAGTGTCCTCACTCCTCCATCCAGCGTGATTCATAATTAAATCTTCAGGCAGCAGGCAAACTAGAATTTTGTGTAAACTGGCATTGGAGAGACACTTTGAGTGTAGTTTAATTTCAAAGTTCTAGAACTCCAGAATTTGACATGCTTGTGACATTTCAAGTACAGGCTGTCCCTTCTTACCCCTCACTGGGACTATACCCTGGAGAGAAATGACCCAAAGGGAAAAAAATTGTTGGATCACTAGCTAAACTCTAGGTTTAGAAAACTGTGCCATTATACAGACTCCATGTATGTTAAATATACCATGGTGGGAAAAAAAAGGCCATCTGTGGGTCTGTGGGCAAAAGACATACAGAATTCATACATAAAGAAAAAATTTAAATGGCATTTATTCATATTACAGGGTCACCATGCTGCACAATTCCAGGGGGCAGCACTCACATTGGATTCTATTCACAGGGATATATATTTTGATGATTTGTGAGATAAGATACTCAACCTCTCGTAATAAGAGAAATGTTAATTAAAACAATAAGGTACTGTTTTCCATGTTTTGGATTAGCAAATCAAAGAGTTGACAGGATCCTATGTTGGTGGGAGTGTAATTCTACACCCCTTTTATGGAGGGTGTGGAGAGTACTGTGGACTGGCTCTCTCAGTCTGACTCATTCCACCCTCTTCTAGGTGGAGACTTTGGAAAGCTCAACCTACACGTCCCCAACTCCCTTGCAGCTAGAGTTTTGGATAGAAATTAGGACCTACTAGTTAGAAGAATTAATGAGACATGGGGTAGGTGATGGAAAGACAAAGGCCATTTTCCCTGTACTTTTGGCTGTCTCTGCTGTCAAGTAAGGTTGTGGAGGCCTGAGATTTTTCTGCAGCATATTCAGAGCCCATTATCTGGTGTCCTAGGTGTCAGTAGTGACATTTTGATCCTAACTTCTGGCTGCAGTTCCAGTAGTGATCTCAGAGGAGTGGCTTTCCCAGAAAGTTAGCTGTGTATTGACCTGGGGACCTCTTGGAAGCCCAGGCTAAAGCCCCTCCTGCAGTCATTTCAGCAATTTTGTGAACACCTAATTTCCTCTATTAAATCTCCTTTGGCTTGAACTACCTAAAGTGGTTTCCGGTTCTTGCACAAAACCCTGGTTGATATAGAGCATAATTTAAATAAATCTATAAAAGTTGCAAATGCAAATATGAGGCCAGGCATGGTGGCTCACTCTGTAATCCCAGTACTTTGAGAGGCTGACAAGGGAGGATCCCTGGGGCCCAGGAATTCAAGACCAACCTGAGTAACATAGTGAGACCCCATCCTACAAAATATCAAAAAAATGAGCTGGGCATGGTGATGCATGCCTGGAGTTCCAGCTACTCAGGTGCTTGAAGCAGGAGAATTGCTTGAGCCCAGGAGGTCAAGGCTGCAGTGAGCCGTGGATGCACCACTGCACTCCAGCCTGGGTGACAGAGTGAGACTCTGTCTCAAAAAACAAACAAATGAAAAGAAAATGCAAATAAAATATGCCTCTTAGCTAGTACTTCTACTCCTAGGACTGTAGCTAACAGATATGTTTTTACATGTGTGAAATAATTTATGCACAAAGATGTTCACTGCACCATTGCTTATAGTAGTAAAAGATCAGAAACAAGCGAAATATTCATCAGTAGAAGATCAGCTAAATAAATTAGGGAGACTCATTTCCATGAAATACTATGCAGCAGTTTAAAAAAAGAAAGGAAGAAAAATAATCAAAGAGCTTGCTATATACTCATAGAGAACAAGCTCTAAGTTATATGAAGTGAAAGAAGTAAGGTCCAGAACACTGTGTCAAAAAATGGAAAGAAGGGCTGGGTATGATGATTCATGCCTATAATCCCAGCACTTTGGGAGGCCAAGGCGGGTGGATCACCTGAGGTCAGGAGTTCGGGACCAGCCTCGCCAACATGGTGAAACACCGTCTTTACTAAAAACACAAAAAAATTAGCTGGGTATGGTGGCATGCACCTGTAATCCCAGCTACTCGGGAGGCTGAGGCAG
>NW_012105931.1:795717-797745 GCF_000951045.1 Mandrillus leucophaeus
AAAAAAAAAAAAAAAAAAAGTAGAGGGAATGGATTATTTCTATGAGAAATAGAAAGCAGTTGAATGATTTTATGCTGGGGAGTAACAGGATCTGATTTTCAATTTTTAAGAGATTGTTCTGGCATCTGTGAGAAGGATAGGCTCTATCCTTCCCTCTGCAGGTGCAGAGGGAAGTGGAGCAGAAACTGTTGCAATAATCCAGATGAGAGATGACAGTGGCTTGGGCCAACGTGGTCAAAAATAGCCACATTCTGGCCAGGCGCTGTGGCTCATGCCTGTAATCCCAGCACTTTGGGAGGCCAAGGCAGGCAGATCACTTGAGGTCAGGAGTTTGAGGTCAAGGCAGGCAGATCACTTGAGGCCCCACCAACATGGTAAAAACCCGTCTTTACAAAAAATACAAAAATTAGCTGGGTGTGGTGGTGCCCGCCTGTAATCCCAGCTACTCAGGAGGCTGAGGCAGGAGAATCGCTTGAACCCAGGAGATGGAGGTTGCAGTGAGCCAAAATTGCACCACTGCACTCCAGAGCGATAGAGCAAGACTCTGTCTCAAAAAAAAAAGAAAAAAAAAAATGACTGGGAGAGGTGGCTCATGCCTGTAATCCCAGCTACTTGGGAGGCTGAGACAGGAGAATCGCTTGAACTTGGTAGGCAGAGGTTGCAGTGAGCCGAGATCATGCCATTGCACTCCAGCCTAGGCAACAAGAGCGAAACTCTGTCTCAAAAAAAAAAAAAAAAAAAGGAGCTGTGGCAGAAATGAAGCAAGAACCTAGGTTAGATCATGAAAGAAAGGACTAGAAAGGAAAGTACCAACTTGGGGCCACATATTTATTTTATTGTTGCTGTTAAGTTTTCTTTTTCTTTTCTCAAATATCTATTTTTTATACATGGGCTGTGACCTCACTTTTATAAAACCATGTATTATTAGTATTGTGTGTGTTTTAAAATATAATCTATGTGGTCTTGTAAGTCATAAGGCTTGACACTAATCAGCTGAAGAGGCTTGTGGGGACATGTTGGGGGATATGTGTGCATATTTGTTTTTATAAAACCATGTGGTTTTTGTTTTGTTTTGTTTTGTTTTTTGTTTTTTAATTTATTTTTGAGACAGAGTCTCACTCTATTGCCCAAGCTGGAGTGCAGTGTCGCAATCTCAGCTCACTGCAACTTCTGCCTCCCGAATTCAAGTGATTCTCCTGCCTCAGCTTCCTGAGTAGCTGGGATTACAGGCGCACACCACCATGCCCAGCTAATTTTTGTATTTTTAGTAGAGACAGGGTTTCACCATGTCGGTCAGGCTGGTCTTGAAATCCTGACCTTGTGATCTGCCCGCCTCGGCCTCCCAAAGTGCTGGGATTACAGGCGTGAGCCATTGCACCTGGCCTCTGTGTGTTATTTTTAATCCTCACAAAAACCTCGTGAGGCAGGATATTGTTAGCTCTCCTTTACAGGTGAAGAAACCGAGGCTCAGAGAGGATTGGAAGCACTTGCTCAGGGTCATAGCCGGTACTTTACAACTCCAGGTGCCTTCCCCAGGCACCCTGAAGGAATAATTCAGTGGGCATCATGATTAATTGGATTGGGACAAGAGGAGGAGGAGGAGAGGAAAGGATCAAAAATGACAAGAACACTTCAAGCCTGACCAAGTGGAAAATAATCAGCAGGTCAGGAGGGAGTGCTGGGTTGATGGGGGAATGTTTAAGCCAAAGGAGTGAATACCTAATGGCAAAATTTGGTGCATCAGATTGGGGTTTGTAGGAACGTCCGTAAGTGCCCTCCTTGTTGACTGGCCTTGCCACTGAGCACCTGAAGCCTGATAGCAACTGAACAATTTCAAGAGAGAGAAAAAAAAAATCAACCCCATACTTTCTGGCAAATGGTGTGTTCCTCTGAGTACTTGGGTTTCTTTCTACATCAGCAGCTTGGCAACTTGTACTATCTGTGGCTCTGACTATGCAGCCTGATTGATTGACCAGGCTTAAAAGGCCTGTTCTTGAATTTAAAATCTCAGGCTTCTAGTCCCTATAG
>NW_012105931.1:803455-805803 GCF_000951045.1 Mandrillus leucophaeus
GCACTGATCAGTGAGAGAGCCCCCAATCCTGGCCTCTGTTTTCTATTCAGCTCTTGCTTCAATAATCCCTGCCGCTTTCTCCTGCATCATTAATCTTCTCCACCCACTGGATTTTCCCGTCAGCCTTCAGTCATCCTTAATTTATCAATGTTAAAAAAAACAAATACCCCCGGCCGGGCGCAGTGGCTCACGTCTGTAATCCCAGCACTTTGGGAGGCTGAGGCGGGCGGATCACCTGAGGTCAGGAGTTCGAGGCCATCCTGGCTAACATGGTGAAACCCCGTCTCTACTAAAAATACAAAAAATTAGCTGGGTATGGTGGCAGGCACCTGTAGTCCCAGCTACTTGGGAGGCTGAGGCAAGAAAATCGCTTGAACCCGGGAGGTTGAGGTTGCAGTGAGCTGAGATGGCACCACTGCACTACAGCCTGGGTGACAGAACAAGACTCCATCTTAAAATTGAAAACAAAACAACAAAAAGCCCAAATACCTATCATAGGGATGGATAGTGTACCAGTCAGGCTTTCTCAGGCCGGAAGGCAGAATCTTGTCTGTCCAGATGACTCCGAGCAACCCTGAGGGTTTGTCAGACAGGGAGGTGCTGAGAGTCAGAAACTGTTCCCCAGGGCAGGATGGCCAGGGAGGGTGGAGAGCCGAGCTCCACCTCAGCATCACCTGGGGACATCTTCTTGCCTTCTCCTTACTTAGCTGGTGTTTGTGCCGCCTGGGGGAGACGCCAGTGAGGCTGCTCCTGGTCTCTCCAGCCACATCCGATTCTGAGAGGTCTCAGCCTACTGCCTGGGCTGCCATGTTGTGCCACAGGCCCCCACCCCCTGGGCCATGGCTGACTGACCTAAGAGTGGACAGTAGACCCAGTGGGACACCGATTGTTCGGCTGGGCTGAGGCAGTCAGGCTCTTTGTCCTGGAAATGTGGGACAGAGATGAAAGCAGTTAGAAGAAAGTTGAAAGGCAAGGTTGTATTGTGCTGGGGCTGTGGAGGGGCTGTGGAGGCCATGTCAGGTCAGATGAGGAGGTGGAAGATGGCTGCGAGAGAAAGGGAAGGGCAGGGAGAGGCAGAAATGAGAAAGCCTGGTGGCCCAGAGAGCACGACCTTGGTTCTTGACTTTCTGGATCCGGTTCCTGATAGCCGGCCTTATCATTCCTCTTCTATCGCTGGATGCCCTGAAGTAAATCCCTCTTCATGTGAGCTGGCTCTAGGTCCCAGGTCATCAGACTGGACCACCTTCCTCCCTCCTTAAGGCGGACAGCTACGGAACCTGAGTCACTCCTCCCCGTTCGTTAATGATTTCACCTTCTCTCCAACACTAAGAATCATAATCACTTCAATACCAACGAAGAGGAGGACGCTTGAGAACATTATGCTAGTGAGAATTTATAACTATTGTTCCAATAGCTGTAACCCCATAATCCTGATTTCAAGCATCCTGCTCGATAATCACTACCTCTCCCTCCAGCCCACTTTTCAAGTATTCCAACTCCAGTAATTCTTTGACTGCTTTTGGACCCGCAATCCATTGATCCTACCACCTTTCCATCATCTCTTACACTTGACATTGCCTCACTTCCGTCTTCGCGTCTGACATTCCATGGTCCATCATTACAGTCACTCCTTTATATACATCCTCAACTTCCTTGCCCCTTTTCTGTACTCACCCAGGAAAACACCATTAATTCCAACTCTTCTACTCTGCAGCTGTACCCGTGCAGCTCAACAGGCTGGGGAAAACTCACGACCACAGGGACTTGTTTCAAATGCCTGACCATTAACTTCAAGTGGACCCCTGGGGTTGCTTGGCAATCTTACCACTTTTCTCAGGCCATTCACTCTCCCACTCTCCTAGAGATTATTTCATGCCTTCTCTCTCTTCTTATGCACAGCCTGTCTCCTGTGTGCTCACCCTCAGCCAATTATTTCATTACAAGAGAACTTCCACAAGCTCCCACGCCCGCCTCCCTGCATCTGTGAACATGTGTGCCCCACCTTTCTTCCTTCCACAGCTCTTTTTTTTTTTTTTTTTTTGAGGTGGAATCTTGCTCTGTCACCTAAGCTGAAGTGCAGTGGTGCAAGCTCAGCTCACTGCAACCTCCGCCTCCCAGGTTCAAGCGATTCACCTGCCTCAGCCTCCCAGGTAGCTGGGATTACAGGCTTGCGTCACCACGCCCAGATAATTTTTGTATTTTTGGTAGAGACGGGGGTTTCACCATGTTGCTCAGGCTGGTCTCGAACTCCTGGCCTCAGGTGATCTGTCCGCCTCAGTCTCCCAAAGTGCTGGGATTATAGGCGTGAGTCACGGCGCCCAGCCTCTTTCCACAGCTCTGCATGGGAT
>NW_012105931.1:806926-812900 GCF_000951045.1 Mandrillus leucophaeus
GATGAAGTCTCGCTCTTGTCACCCAGCCTGGAGTGCAATGATGCAATCTCAGCTCACTGCAACCTCTGCCTCCCGGGCTCAAGAGATTCTCTGCCTCAGCCTCCCGAATAGCTGGGATTACCGGCATGCGCCACCACACCCGGCTAATTTTGTATTTTTAGTAGAGACGGGGTTTCACCATGTTGGCCAGGCTGATCTCAAACTCCGGACCTCAGGTGATCTGGCCTCCTCGGTCTCTTAAAGTCCTGGGATTACAGGTGCGAGCCACCATGCCCAGCCAAAACATTTGTTAAAAGTGTGATCTCACCTACTTGGGAGGCTGAGGTAAGAGAACCATTTTAGCCCAGGAGGTCAAAGCTGCAGTGAACCATGATCACACCACTGCGCCCCAGCTGTCTGAGGGAGGGATAGATGGGTATACATGTGATAAAGCAAGTATAGTAAAATGTTGGTTGCAGAATCTAGAGAGTGGGTCTGCATATGTTCACTGTAAAATTCTTTCAACTTTTTGGTATGTTGGAAAACTTTCACAATAAAATGTTGGGAAAAGGTTCCTAGCTTGACTTCACATCTTCCTCCTGCTCTTACCTAATTACTCTGTTCCCTCCCTTTCCAGAAAATCTCCTGAAAAGCTTGTCTGAGCTCATACCTCCAATTCCTCTCCTCCTGTTTCTTCTCACCACAATTACAATTCAGCTTTCACCCCAGCAGTCCACCAAAATATCTCAAAGCTCACCAATGATTTCCACTTTAGGAGATCCAATGGCCATTGATCAGTCCTACTCTTGCTTAACCTATCAGCTGCAGAATTTGACTTAGTTGATCACTCCCTGCTCCTTACAAAACTTTCTCTATTTTTTTTTGAGATGGATTCTCGCTCTGTTGCCCAAGCTGGAGTGCAATGGAGCGATTTCAGCTCACTGCAACCTCTGCCTCCTGGGTTCAAGCGATTCTCCTGCCTCAGCCTCCTGGAGTAGCTGGGATTACAGGTATGGACCACCATGCCCAGCTTATTTTTGTATTTTTAGTAGAGATGAGGTTTCACCACGTTGGCCAGGCTGGTCTTGAACTCCTGACCTCAAGTGATCCACCTGCCTTGGTCTCCCAAAGTGCTGGGATTACAGGCCTGAGCCACTGCGCCCAGCCCTTACAAAACTCTTTCTTTCCCTAATTCAGTATGGCACTCTGTCATCCATTTCTACTACCTGACTCAGTCTCCTCTGTTGGTTTCTTATCTGCCCAGCCTCTTAAAGTTGGATATGCCTCAGGGCTCAGTCCTTAAACATTTGCTTTATCTACATTCCCTCCCTCAGTTATCTCATGCAATTTCATGGATTTTTTTTTTTTTTTTTTTTTTTTTCAAATAGGGTTTCACTCCTGTTGCCCAAGCTGGAGTGCAGTGGTGGCTTTTGGCTGCCTATTATCTGAGCAACAGGGGTGACTGGTCCACAATGCTCCAGCAATCTAACCTGGGCTTGTTTTCACAGTGGGGGCAGTCTCCCAAGAGAAGAGCAGACATGTGCAAGGCCCAGGTGTGGACACCATCATTTCTGCTGCATTATGTTGGCCAAAGCAAGGCCAGCCCAGATTCTAGGGTTGGAGAAATAGATGCCACCATTTAGAGAGGAGAGGCTGCAAAGTCTTATCATAAAGGATGAAAATACAGTGAGGGGTAAGGGTGGCCAGTTTTGATATCAAACTACTACCACAGCATGGGTGCCTGGGCTTGGGGAGTTTCTTTTCTTTTTCTTTTTTTTAGACAGAATCTCACTCTGTTTCCCAGGCTGGAGTGCAGTGGTGCGATCTCGGCTCTGCCCCCCGGGGTTCAAGTGATTCTCCTGCCTCAGCCTCTGGAGTAGCTGGGACTACAGGCACGAACCACCACACCCAGCTCATTTTTGTATTTTCAGTGGAGACGGGGTTTTGCCTTGTTGGTCAGGCTGGTCTCGAACTCCTAACCACCCGCCTTGGCCTCCCAAAATGCTGGGATTACAGGCATGAGTCACCAAGCCGGGCCTAAAATCCTTAACTTAATCACACCTGCAAAATCCCTTTTGCCATGCAAAGCAACATATTCACAGGTTCCAGGGATTTGAATGTAGACATATGTGGGGGACCATTAGCCTGACTACCCCAGATATTTTCCCAGAAACTAACAAAGCTTAAGCTTCAAGGGCCCACTGGCACAAGCCTCTCATTAAGACCCAGAAGGCAGCCCTGGCAATCTGTTCACATGGTTGTATACATTTTTGAAAATTTGCAAAGTTTTAAGACATTTAGGCCAAGTTCAGAGGCTCACGCCTCTAATCCCCTCACTTTGGGAGGCTGAGGCAGGAGGATCTCTTGAGCTCAGGAGCAGCGGAAGATAGGTGTCCCCGCTCAAGAAGAGAAAGACGGAGAGAAGCTCTTACCTTCCTTGACTTTTTTGTTCTATTTGGGCCCCAAATAGATGGGATGATGCCCATCCACATTGCAGAGAGTCAAATTCTGTCCTCAGTCTACTGATTCAAATGCTAATCTCCCCTAGAAACACCCTCACAGACACACCCAGAGTGTTTTACCAGCTATCTGGTCATTCCTTGGCCCAGTGAAGTTGACACATAAAATTAACCATGACACCTAGACCTTAAAAGACCCTGCAGCTTTGTCTTTGGAAGTTCTACCACTGCTGTATAAAGAAGACCAAGACAGCCGGGGGTGGTGGCTCATGCCTGTAATCCCAGCACTTTGGGAGGCTGAGGCAGGTGAATCATGAGATCAGGAGTTCAAGACCAGCCTTGCCAATTTGGTGAAACCCCGTCTCTACTAAAAATACAAAAATTAGCCGGGTGTGGTGGTACATGCCTGTAGTCCCAGCTACTGCTACTCAAGAGCCTGAGGCAGAAGAATCACTTGAACCCGGGAGGTGGAACTTGCAGTGAGCTGAGATTGTACCACTGCACTCCAGCCTGGGCGACAGCATGAGACTCCATCTCAAAAAAATAAATAAAAAAGAAGCCCAAGGCTGGGCACAGGGGCTCACACCTATAATCCCAGCACTTTGGGAGGCTAGGTCAGGAGGATCGCTTGAGCCCAGGAGTTCAAGACCATCTTGGGGAACATAGCAAGCCCCTGTCTCTACAAAAAAAAGAAAAAGCCAGGCATGGTGGCATGCACCTGTAGTCCCAGCTACTCAGGAGGCTGAGACGGAGGGGTGGTTTGAGCCTGGGAGATGGAGGTTGCAGTGAGCCCTAATTGGGCCACTGCACTCCAGCATGGGTAACACAGCGAGACTCTGTCTCAAAAATAAGAAACCCCATCACACACACACACACGCACACACACAAAAGCCCAAGTAGGGAGGCCTAGCTAAGAACCAACACCCAACACCAGACATGAATGAGGCTATCCTAAGCCATCCAATCCTAGTCCAGCCACAAGATGACTGCAGCTGCTTGAGGGATTCAAGGTAAAACTAGCAGAAGAACCATCCAGCTGATCGCAGCCTAAGTTGCTGACGCACAGAATTATAAGTAAAGAGAATGTTGGTTGTTTTAAGAACTAAATTTTGGAGTGCTTTGTTACACAGTAATACTTAACTGATACAGAGCATATACATACAAATGCACCTTTTATTTATTTATTTATTTATTTTAAAGATTTGCTTTTTAAAGGAATCTCCCTCTGCCACTTAGGCTGGAGTGCAGTGGTGTAATCTGGGCTCACTGCAACCTCTGCCTCCCAGGTGCAAGCAATTCTCCTGCTTCAGCCTCCCAAGTAGGTGGGATTATAGGTGCCCACCACCACACCTGGCTAATTTTTTGTATTTTTAGTAGAGAAGGGGTTTCATCATGTCAGCCAGGCTGGTCTCAAACTCCTGACCTCAGGTGATCCACCTGCCTCGGCCTCCCAAAGTGCTGGGACTACAGGCGTGAGCCACTGCATTTCTTTTAATTTTTTTTGGAGACTTTTTTCTTGTTCTGTTGTCCAGGCTAGACCGTAGTGTTACTATCATGGCTCACTGCAACCTGGACCTCCTGGGCTCAAGCCGTCCTGCGGCTTCAGCCTCCTGAGTGGCTGAGACAATAGACACGTGCCACTACACTCAGCTAATTTTCGTATGTTTTTTGTAGAAGCAATATTTCACCATGTTGCCCAGACTGGTCTCAACTCCTGGGCTCAAGCAATCCACCCACCTCGGTCTCCCAACGTTCTGGGATTACTGGCATGAGCCACCTTGCCCAGCCCGAACTATTCCTGCAGATACTGAGATGACCATATTTTTCTCTGTTAACCAGGGAATATGGTACATTACATGAAAAGATTTTATGCTGTTGAAATGCCTTTGCCTTCCTAGATAATCAATTGCATTTATTTTCTTTCTTTCTTTCTTTTTTTGTCTTGTTTTGTTTTGTTTTTTGAGACAGAATCTTGCTCTGTCACCCAGGCTGGAGTGCAATGGTGCAGTCTTGGCTCACTGCAACCTCCGCGTCTCGGGTTTAAGCAACTCTCCTGCCTCAGCCTCCTGAGTAGCAGGGATTACAGGTGCCCTCCACCACGCCTGGCTAAATTTTGTATTTTTAGTAGAGACGGGATTTCACCATGTTGGCCAGGCTGGTCTCAAACTGCTGACCTCGTGATCCGCTCACCTCAGCCTCCCAAGATGCTGGGATTATAGACGTGAGATACCGTGCCCGGCCAATTGCATTTATTTTCTATCGTGAGTTTCTTTTCTAGGTCCCTGTCTCAGTCCATGCCTTGGAGGAACAATGTCATTTCCTGTCTTGGCTCCTTGTCAAAAACTCCGGTTTCTTAGTTGGAATGTTCTAAAAGCTTCTGGAAACGTAGTTTGCTCATTAGTGATGTGACGGGATTGGTCAAGAGGCTTCAGGAGAGAACCTGGTGCTTTAGGCTGTAGAATCAGGTGAAAGCCAGGTTGTGGGCAAGTAGCAACATCCAAAGTTACCTACTTTTGTTTTTAGCAACAGAATTCAAATTCTCTGCCCTTGTCTGGAAAGTTTATCCTGTGTCATAGATATTTTTCTTGTGAAAAGTGTAACTTCATCATTTTGTGTTTTGACCACTCCCTAAGGGCCCAGACACTGTGCTCAATTTTTTTATATGCCTTACTACTAATGATGCCAGTTACCATGTACTGATCCCTTCCCCAGTTCTAGGCACTGTGTTCATTGTTCTGCAAATAGCATTTTATTTAATCCCCTATAGGGTAGGCATTAATCACCCTATAGGGTAGGCATTAGCTCTATTCTAAGCATGAGAAAACTGTGACTGAGGGGCTAACTTGCCAGTGCTCACAAGACAGGGCCCAGCTTCCAAGTCGAATTTGTCTCATTGCAGAGTCTTTGCTATGAACCATCGCTACATCGCTTTGTCAGCCCAAGCATGGCATCTAGGAAATGGCCTGTAAACCCCCATGATCAGTGTTATTAAGAACTGGCAGCTCCGTGTGACCGGTGCATGACCAAGCATTGCCAAATGCGATTGGCTGGAGTCATCTGTGGTCTGACTGGTCTCAGTGCCAGCTGTGACACATGTTCACATGGGGTGTCTGCAGTAATAGCTCCCTTAGGGAAATTGTGGTACATGCTTTTTAAAGCTTTAAAAAAAAAGAACAGCATTATTTGAGATGTAATTTATCTGCCACACAATTCCCCCATTTAAAGTGTACAATTCAGTGGTTTTTATATATTCACAGACTTACACAGCCATCGCCGTAATCAATTTTAGGATATTTTCATCACCCTAAAAAGAAGCCTCATTCCCATTGTAATCATGTCTCATTTCTTCCCAAACTCCCCAGCACCAGCCAAACACCAATCTACTTTCTGTCTCTATGAATTTGCCGATTCTGGACATTTCATATAAATTAACACAATTTTCAATTAATACAACTGGCTGGGTGTGGTGGCTCATGCCTGTAACCCCAGCACTTTGGGGGGGCCGAGGTGGGTGGATCACTTGAGGTCAGGAGTTC
>NW_012105931.1:812950-814852 GCF_000951045.1 Mandrillus leucophaeus
CAGCCTGGCCAACATGGTGAAACCCCGTCTCTACTAAAAATACAAAAAGTTAGCCAGGCATGGTGGTGTGTGCCTGTAATCCCAGCTACTCGGGAGGCTGAGGCATGAGAATCACTTGAACCCGGGAAGTGGAGGTTGCAGTGAACTGACAGCGCCATTGCACTCCAGCCTGGGGAACAAGAGCGAAACTAAGTCTCAAATAATAATAATAATAATACAATTAATTGTATTAATTTATATGAAATGTCCAGAATAGGCAAACTATTAGATGTATTAGTTGACTAATATAACAATTAGTTGTATTTTTTGTGACTGGCTTCTTTCACCTTAAATAATATTTTCAAGTTTTATCTACAGGTAGATTGTATCAGTACTTCATTTCTTTTCCTTCTCTTTTTTGAGATGGAGTTTTGCTTCGTCGCCCAGGCTGGAGTGCAGTGGTGCGATCTCAGTTCACTGCAACCTCTGCCTCCCAGGTTCAAGCAATTCTCCTGCCTCAGCCTCCCCAGTAGCTGGGATTGTAGGCACCCATCACCACACCCGGCTAATTTTTTATATTTTTAGTAGAGATGGGATTTCATCATGTTGGCCAGGCTGGTCTCGAACTCCTGACCTCAGGTGATCCACCCACCTTGGCCTCCCAAAGTGCTGGGATTATGGGCATGAGTCACCGTGCCTAGCCAGTACTTCATTTCTTTTCAATGCTGACTGTTTTAGTTCACTTTATGTTGCTATAAAAGAATCCCTGAGGCTGGGTAACTTAACAAAGAAAGATTTATTAACCTCACAGTTCTGCTAGCTGAGAAATTCAAGGACATGGCCCTGGCTCTGGCAGGAGCTTTTGCGCTGTTACAATGTGGTGAAGGTCAAAGGGGAAATGGACACCTGTGGGGAGGGGAGAACCTGATGGGCATCCTGGCTTTATAGCAACCCATTATCGAGGGAACTAATTCATTCTTGAGAACTATGCAGGCTGGTAAGAGCAAGACCTCCCTCATTTCCTTTTGTTCCCACTTCATTGTCCCCACCTCAGCAATGAGTGAGACCACTCCTACCACATCACTAATGAGCAAACCAAGTTTCTGGAAGCTTCTAGAACATTCCGGCTAGGCAACTAGAGCTTTTGACAAGGAGCCAAGATGGGAAATAACATGGCCCCTCCAAGGCATGAACTGAGACAGGGGGCTAGAAAAGGAACTCACAGTAGAAAATAATTGCAATTGATTATCCCAGGAAGGCAAGGGCATTTCAACTGCGGAAACCCTATTCATGTAATCCACCACATTACCTGGTTAAAGGAGAAAAATATTATCATGTCAATATCTCCAGGAAAAAGTAGTAGGTTGGGGTGGGTGCGGTGGCTTATGCCAGTAATCCCAGAACTTTGGGATGCCGAGGTGGGCAGATGGCTTGAGCCCAGGAGCTCAAGACCAGCCTGGCCGACACGGTGGAATCCCATTTCTACAAAAAATAAAAATTTAGCTGAGTGCGGTGGTGTGCTCCTGTAGTTACAGCTACTCCAGAGGCTGGGGTGGAAGGATGGCTTGAGTCCAGGAGGTCGAGGCTACAGTGAGTCATGATTGCACCACTGTGCTCCTGCCTGGGTGACATAATAAGACTGTTTCAAAAAATAAAAATTAATAGGAGCAGCAGGGCATGGTGACTCACGCCTGTAATCCAGCTCAGGTGGGCGGATCACGAAGGTAGGAGATCGAGACCATCCTGGCTAACACAGTGAAAACCCGTCTCTATTAAAAATACAAAAAATTAGGCTGGGCGCAGTGGCTCATGCCTGTAATCCCAGCACTTTGGGAGGCCGAGGCGGGTGGATCACGAGGTCAGGAGATCGAGACCATCCTGGTTAACATGGTGAAACCCCGTCTCTACTAAAAATACAAAAAA
>NW_012105931.1:816477-818399 GCF_000951045.1 Mandrillus leucophaeus
GTGATCCGCCCGTCTCGGCCTCCCAAAGTGCTGAGATTACAGGCTTGAGCCACCGCGCCCGGCCGGTGTTTTGATTCTTTAAACTTTTTTTCCTTTTTGTTTACTTGGTCTTTTGTGTAGGAGAAATCCACTACCACCTCAACTTCTACTATAAAGTTGGCAGCCCTGAGAATCCTTTTTTTTTTTTTTTTTTTTTTGAGATGAAATCTAGCTCTGTCGTCCAGGCTGGAGTACAATGGCGTGATCTCGGCTCACTGCAACCTCTGGCTCCCGGGTTCAAGCGATTCTCCTGCCTCAGCCTCCCGAGTATCTGGGATTACAGGCACCCGCCACCACAACTGGCTAATTTTTATTTTTAGTAGAGTCAGGCTTTTGCCATGTTGGTCAGGCTGGTCTGAAACTCCTGACATCAGGTGATCCACCTGCCTCGGCCTCCCAAAGTGCTGGGATTACAGGCGTGAGCCACTGCACCTGGCCTTTTTTTTTTTTTTTTTTTTTTTGAGACAGGGTCTTGCTGGGTTGCCCAGGCTGGAGTGCAGTGGCACAATCACAGCTCACTGCAGCCTCAACCTCCTGAGTACCTGGGACTATAGGTGTGTGCCGCCATGACTGGCTAATTTTTATTTATTAATTTATTTTTATTTTTTCGTAGAGACAGGGGGCTCATTATGTTGCCCAAGCTGGTGTTGAACTCCTGGCCTCAAGCCATCCTCCTGCTTCGGTCTCCCAAAGTGCTGGGATTCCAGACATGAGGCACTCTGCCTGGCCTAGAACTCCTTTTTTAATGGAGCATGTTATGAATGTATTCCTGCTTCCACAGGAATCAGGAACAGACAGTTCCACACTAGTCCACAAAAGACTAGTTTTTAACTCACAGCACAATTTTTCTGGTAGAAAACGAATAGGAAAAGAAGATATAGATACGCCGCAGAGAGAGAGAGAACAAAATTACTCATAATTTCATCACCTGGAAATGTGGTTTTGGTGTCTGTTCTCCATTCATTCATTTAATAAGTATTTATTGAGCACCTATTGTTTGCTATTTTGAATCCTGGGGATCTAACCGTGAGCTAAACACTTACTCTCTGTCCTCGTATGGTTCACAGGCTAGTGAGGAGATAGAATTTAACCAAAAATTAAAATTAAATGTGGATAATTAGCCAAGTTGTCTACACATAAATGGACAATTTAAACAATGACAAGGGTTAGTATATTCAGTCCTACAAGAGCATCAAATATTGGGCTCTGGTTGGGCACAATGGTTCGAACATCTGTAATCCCAGCACTTCGGGAGGCCAAGGCAGGAGTATCACTTGAGCCCAGGAGTTTGAGACCAGCCTCCCAGGGAAACATGGCAGAACCCCATCTCTACAAAAAGTACAAAAATTAACGGGGCATGGTGGTGTGCACCTGTGGTCTCAGCTACTTGGGAGGCTGAGATGGAAGGATTGATTGATCCCGGGGGGCAGGAGGGTTGGGAGAGTGGAGGTTGCAGTGAGCCTAGATGGTGCCACTGTATTCCAGCCTGGGTGACAGAGCAAGATTCTGTCTCAAAAAAAAAAAAAGTTTTCTGACCTAGTTAGAGAAGTCAAGAAAGCCTTCCCCAAGGAAACAGCACTCAGCTAAGATTGAAGGATAAGCGTAAATTAAGTGGAAAAGAAGAGTGCTCCAGGCAGAGGAAAGAGCAGGAGCAAAAGACCTATAGCAGAAAAGATTATGGCACATTCAAGGGATGGCCAGAGGACCTACCACTAGAGCACAGGGCAGTGTGGGCGGGAGAGTAATCAGGGGCCAGACCAGACAGCCCCTGAAGACTTTAAGAGTTTTTATTTCAGAGAATGGGATACCATTAACGGGTTTCTATTCAGAGAAGGTGACATTAACAGGCTTTCTTTTGGAAAAGACTACTTATGGCCGGGCGC
>NW_012105931.1:820404-823632 GCF_000951045.1 Mandrillus leucophaeus
TTTTTTGAGATGGAGTCTTTCTCTGTCGCCCAGGCAGGAGTGCAGTGGCGCAATCTCGGCTCACTGCAACCTCCGCCTCCTGGGTTCAAGTGATTCTCCTGCCTCAGTCTCCTGAGTAGCTGAGATTACAGGTACCCACCACCACGCCTGGCTTTTTGTATTTTTGGTAGAGATGGGATTTCACCGTGTTAGCCAGCATGGTCTCAGTCTCCTGACCTCATGATCCATTCACCTCAACCTCCCATGGTGTTGGGATTACAGGCGTGAGCCACCGCGCCTGGCTGGAAACTTCTCTTTATGTGTACATCTTTTCATAAAAATAAATATTTTTCTACAATAGCATGTTAAATGGCTATTTCCTACTCCATCAGTGAATGCAGCATTTACGTAACACTTGAAAGACTTGCCTTATTTAGAATATTCTTTGAAAGAGAATATTCTAGGCTGGGACGTGTCAACAAAAAGAGGCAAACTCTGTAAAATATGTAGAGATTTGTTCTTAGCCAAATATGAGTGACCATGGCTGGACGCACCGTCTCAAGAAGTCCCGAGAACATGTGCTCAAAATGCTTGGGTTACAGCTTGGTTTTATATGTTTTAGGGGAACATAAGCCGCCAATCAACACATGTGAAATATACATTGGTTTGGTCCAGAAAGGCAGGACAATTGGAAGCAGGGGTTTACAGGTGGATTCAAAGATTTTCCAATTGGCAATTGGTTGAAAGAGTTGTTATTAGTCTAAAGACTTGGAATCCAAAGAAAGGAGTGTCTGGGTTAAGATAAGGGGTTGTGGAGACCAAGATTCTTATATCTCACAGGTGGCCAAGCTTAGAGACAATAGATGGCCAATGTTTCCTATTCAGACTTTTTATTTTTTAATATTTTATTTTATTTTATATTTTTGAGACAGAGTTTCGCTCTGTCACCCAGGCTGGAGTGCAGTGGGGTGATCCCAGCTCAGTGTAACCTCCATCCCATGGGTTCAAGCAATTCTCCTGCCTCAGCCTCCTGAGTAGCAGGGATTACAGGCGCCTACCACCACACCTGGCTAAATTCTGTGTTTTTAGTGGAGACAGGGTTTCACCATGGGGCTGGGCTGGTCTCGAACTCCTGACCTCAAGTGATCCACCTGCCTCAGCCTCCCAAAGTGCTGGGATTATAGACGTGAGCCACCGCTCCTGGCGACAACTTCCTTTCTTAATCAAAGAGCTGGTCCTATGCTCAGCCTCCAGCAGGCAGCAATATCCAGCTAGAATTTAATGATGGAACCCTGAACTCCTGGGCTCGAGCAATCCTCCCACCTCAACCTCCCAAGTAGCTGGGACTACAGGCAGGTGCACTGCTGACTTAATTAAAAGTAAGTTGATTTTTTTTTAGGCCAGGTGCAGTGGCTCACGCCTGTAATCCCAGCATTTCGGGAGGCTGAGGCGAGCAGATCATGAGGTCAGGAGATTGAGACCATCCTGGCACAGTGAAACCCCGTCTCTAGTAAAAATACAAAAAATTAGCCGGGAATGGTGGCACACGCCTGTAGTCCCAGCTACTTGGGAGGCTGAGGCGGGAGAATGGCTTGAACCCAGAAGGCAGAGGTTGCAGTGAGTCGAGGTCACCCCATTGCACTCCAGCCTGGGCGACAGAGTGAGACTCTGTCTCAAAAAAAAAAAAAAAAGTAAGTTGAGTTGTAAGAAAATTTTTAAGTATGCAGTAACCAGGGATAAGGATGGGCAAAAATAAAGATGGTTATTCAATGACTAAAGTCTGGAGAACATGGTTCTAGTAAATTCTATTTATTAGGTTGGTGCAAAAGTCATTGCGGTTTTTGCCATTATTTTTAACAGCAAAAATTGCAATGACTTTTGCACCAACCTAATAGAAAACAAACCCTCACTTGATCCTACACACCCCTGCAGCTATACCCAATTTCCTTACTACCCTTTAAGCCAAACTTGGAAAAAGTTTCTGTAAATGTTTCCTCACCTCCATTTCACTCTTCTGTCTCATCCAATCAAGTTTCTGGGTTGATTCTCCAGTGAAACTGTTCTCCCAAAGACTCCCAGTAGCCAAATTCAGTGGACCTATCTCTGAACACATCTTTCACGGCCTCCCTGCAACATGTGACTTAGTTGACCATTTTTTTTCATTTCTTTTCTTTTCTTTTTTTGAGACGGAGTTTTGCTCTGTCGCCAGGCTGGAGTGCTGTAGCGTGATCTCGGCTCACTGCAACCTCCACTTCCCAGGTTCAAGCTATTCTCCTGCCTCAGCCTCCGGAGTAGCTGGGATTACAGGCATGTGCCACCACGCCCAGCTAATCTTTTTTGTATTTTTTTAGTGGAGACAGGGTTTCACCATGTTGGCCAGGATGGTCTTGATCTCCTGACCTAGTGATCCACCTGCCTTGGCCTCCCAAAGTGCTGGGATTACAGGTGTGAGCCACTATGCCCAGCCGACCACTTTTTTTCTTTTCTGAAATCCTCTCTCCTGTGGACTTCAATCTTCTGGTTTTCCTTTTACCTCTCCAGTCCCTCCCCCTCCACCCAGTCTTCAAATATCCCAGTCCCTCAGGCCAATCCAATGGCTTTAAGTATCATCTGTGTGGAGATAGTCGCATGAGTAACTCCAGCTCAGCCTAACCTCAGTACCAGACCCAAACTGCCCACAACCAACTGGCCTCTGCACCTGGCTAGGTCTTAGCACCTCCAACATCACGGTCCACTAGGAAATGCTGACTCCTTCCTCTATAAATGGCACCACCATCTATCCAAGCCTCTGTAGGAGGCCACCTTGAGTCCTTCTTTCCTTCACCTCCAAAGCCAGTATCTCAGCCAGTTTGTCAGTTTGACTCAAAGCTCTATCTAGAATCTGACCACTTTTCTACATCTCCTCTGCCACCACTATGGTCCAAGCCAAGTCCATCACCTGTCACCTGGACACAGCACCAGCCTTCTCTCTTGTACCTTCCTTTAATCCCTCCTGCTCCCAATCAATTTTTCACACAGTAGCCAAGAGGGCATTGTTATAAAATATAAATTACATCATATTCTTCCTCTACTTAAAATTCTTTAGTAGCTTTGGCTGGGCGCGGTGGAAGGGAGGGGAAGGGAGGGGAAGGGAGGGGAAGGGAAGGGAAGGGAAGGGAAGGGAAGGGAAGGGAAGAGAGGGGAGGGGAGGGAAGAGGGAGGAAAGGAAGGAAGGAAAGGAAGGAAAGGAAGGAAGGAAAGGAAGGAAGG
>NW_012105931.1:823682-824394 GCF_000951045.1 Mandrillus leucophaeus
AAGGAAGGAAAGGAAGGAAGGAAAGGAAGGAAGGAAAGGAAGGAAGGAAGGAAAGGAAAGAAGGAAAGAAAGGAAAGAAGGAAAGAAAGAAAAAAAAGAAAAAAAGAAAGAAAATTCCTTAGTAGGTTCCTTTTATTTTAGAATAAAAGTCAAACCTCTTTCTGGCTTTCACCTGTTTTTCTAACCTCACCTTCTCTCTCTTTCTCTTTCCTTCAGCCACACTGACTTCTCTGTTCCTGGTGTCTAGAAGTTGCCTACCTCAGGACCTTTGCACATGCTATTTCCTCTGCTTAGAATACCCCTTCTCCCAGCTTTTTCCATGACCGGCTCCTTCTCCACATTCAGGTCCTAGCTTCGATGTCACCTGAGCGCATCTGCCCTGACTTTTCTATCAAAAATGGACTTTCCCAGTAACTATCTCATTCTTTTATTTTTCCTTCACAGCACTTACACTACATAGTCTAATTATCTTTTTTATTTCTCCAATTGTTTATTATCATAAACTTCATGAAAGCAACGACCTTGCCTATTTGGTTCACTGTTGTATCTCTGGTGCCCCAAATAGTGTCTGACGTATAGTAGACCCTCAGTAAGTATGTGTTGAGTACAGTGAATGAAGGGGTAGGTGGGGACTAGGCCCAACAGGACCTTACAAGCCCTGGCAACAGCCCAGTGGGGAAGCATTCAGAGATTTTACCTTTTTTTTTTTTTT
>NW_012105931.1:829349-830491 GCF_000951045.1 Mandrillus leucophaeus
TTTTGAGACGGAGTCTTGCTCTGTCGCCCAGGTTGGAGTGCTGGAGTGCAGTGGCACAATCTTGGCTCACTGCAAGCTCTGCCTCCTGGGTTCGCTCCATTCTCCTGTCTCAGCCTCCTGAGTAGCTGGGGCTACAGGCGCCCGCCACTACGCCCAGCTGATTTTTTGTATTTTTTAGTAGGGACGGGGGTTTCACTGTGTTACCCAGGATGGTCTCGATCTCCTGACCTCGTGATCTGCCCGCCTTGGCCTCCCAGAGTGCAGGGATTACAGGCGTGAGCCACCGCGCCTAGCCTGAACTCAGTTTTATCTTGTGTTTACTGGGGACTGTATTGGTCAGGTTTCCCTAGAGGAACCGAACTAATGGGATATATATATGTAAATATATAGGATATATACACACACATAAATAGGATATCTATCCTATATATATCTATCCTATATATATAACTCCCATACATATATATGACTCCTATATATATATATATGACTTAATTAAGAATTAACTGACACAATCACAAGGTCCCACAATAGGCTGTCCTCAAGCTTGAGGAGCAAGGAGAGTCAGTCCAAGTCTCAAAACTGAAGAACTTGGAGTCCGATGAGGGCAAGAAGCATCCAGCACAGGAGAAGGATGTAGTCTGGGAGGCTAGGCCAGTCTCGCCTTCTCACGTTTTTCTGCCTGCTTTATATTCTCTGGCGGCAGATCAGATTGTGCCCACCAGATTAAGGGTAGGTCTGCCTTTCCCAGCCCATTGACTCAAATATGAACCTCCTTTGGCAACACCCTTACAGGCACACCCGGGATCAATACTTTGTATCCTTCAATCCAGTCAAGTTGACACTCAGTATTAACCATCACAGGGACTCTTCTGAATATTGGGATATACAGATATCTGTTCTGTCCATCATGAGGATCAGCGAATAACTATATAGAAAAGATTTTAAAAATACAATTAAAAAATCATTATTATTTCATTCAATAAATATTTATTAAGGGGTTGGGTGCGCTGGCTCACACCTGTAATCCCAGTATTTTGGAAAGCTGAGATGGGCAGATCACTTGAGGTCAGGAGTTCGAGACCAGCCTGGCCAACATGGTGAAACCCTGTCTCTACTAAAAATATAAAAATTAGCTGGGT
>NW_012105931.1:831161-840041 GCF_000951045.1 Mandrillus leucophaeus
GGCTCACTGCAGCCTTCACCTCCCAGGTTCAAGCAATCCTCCCACCTCGGCCTCCCAAGTAGCTGGGATCACAAGTGTGCACCACAACATAAAAATCCAATTCTTATAGAGTTGACATTTTGCTGAAATGCATTCAGATTCTGGGCTTTTTGGATTTTGATTCTATTTTCTCAAATTGTCACATGACTTTGGGCTTCTGTTAAAAAATATAGGTTCTTGGCCTGACCACAGTCTTAATGAATTAATAAGGGGAAGATAGTATGTGCAAGAGTTAACAAGCTCTCTAAAGTTATTCACAACAGCTGGAAAATAAGAGATTAAGTGAACTAAACTGCCTCCCTTTTCCTTTTCCCAAACACTGATCAGCCACTCAGCAATCCTGTATATACATCTGTTTATATACTGAATTTTCCAAAATATTTCTAATAAGAAGTGGCTTCAGATGGCTTGAAGGAGAAGCAAGTCCAAACATCAGAACCAGACGTGTGACCTTGAACGAGAAAGTGGTGGGGGGAGTAGAAAGTGCTATCCTTGGCCCTGTTTTTTGTCTGCCACTGAGCTTGCTGTGTAGGTCACATTACTGATCTAAATCTTGGTGTGCTCATCACCAAAACAAAGTTACACTTTCTTAGATAGTACCAGTTCATGGAAAGGTGCTGGGTTAACTGCATCAAAATCACCTAGAGAGTCTATTACATCTCCAGAGTGCTGGGCCCAATAGGTTGGAAGAGTCTGACTCAGGGCGGATAGGATGGCATCCGTCACTTCCTCTTATTTTATTTTATTTTATTTTATTCATTTCATTTATTTCTGAGACAGAAATAAATGCTCTGTCGCCCAGGCTGGAGTGCAGTGATGCTATCTCGGCTCACTGCAACCTCTGTCTCCTGGGTTTGGGCGATTCTCCTGCCTCAACCTCCCGAGTAGCTGGGACTACAGGCCTGAGCCACCACACCCAGCTAATTTTTGTATTTTTAGTAGACACAGGGGTTCTCCATTTTGGCCAGGGTGGTCTTGAACTCCTGACCTCAAGTAATCCACCAGCCTCGGCCTCCTGAAGAGCTGGGATTATAGGCGTGAGCCACTGCACCTGGCCTTCCTGGGCAACTTTTGATATGGATCCAGATATGGGATCTCGCTGGGCTGGATCAAACTCTCTGTGCCTCAGTTTTCTCATCTGTAACGTGTAATCATTCCCCTGATGGTAAAATTAAATAAGCTAACTTCCATCATGCACTTAGAACAGTGTCTGGCATGTAGTAAGTACTGTGTAAGTTTTAACTATTCTATCAGTCAGGATCCAGTCAAAAACCACTGTGAGTATTTAAACCAGAGGAGCATGAGTAACATAGGGAGACCCCATCTGTACAACAAATAAAAATTAGCCAGGCATGGTGGCGTGCACCTGTAGTCCTAGCTACTTGGGAGACTGAGGTGGGAGGATTGCTTGAGCCCAGGAGGTTGAGGCTGCAGTGAGCTGTGATGGCACCACTGCACTCCAGCCTGGACAACAGAGTGAGACCTTATCTCAAAAAAAAAAAAAAAAAAAAGGCAATGGAGAGGATGAGAAGACAAACGGGGATGGTGATGCCACACAGAGATTAGACAGCATGACGCCTGCTACCCCTTAGCAAAAGGAAGAAAGGGAAAGGTGACCAGGAGCGGTGACTGATGCCTGTAATCACAGTACTTTGGGAGACTAAGGTGGGTGGATCACGAGGTCAGGAGTTCAAGACCAGCCTGGCCAATATGGTGAAACCTATCTCTACTAAAAATACAAAAATTAGCTGGGTGTGGTGGCACACGCCTGTAGTCCCAGCTCCTCAGAAGGCTGATGCAGGAGAATCGCTTGAACCTGGAGGCGGAGGTTGTAGCAAGCCGAGATTGCGCCACTGCACTCTAGCCTGGGCGACAGAGCGAGACTCCGTCTCAAAAAAAAATAATAATAAAAAGGAAACCTGGTATTACTGGAGCCTAGAGTCTGGGGTCACCTAGCAGACCCACAGCCAAGCTGGATCTGCAGACAAGACACAACCACTTCTAAGACACTGTTGAGAAAGCTCTCTGGCTCTTTTGTTTGTCCTGCCTCCTGCCCTCCCAGTAGTGCCTCCATCAGCTGAATCCAGCAGGATGTCATCATTCAAGGGAGCCTGGGAAACAGTCTGCAGGGGTCACCCCTGCCTTTTAGGGGAAGGATGAAGAATGGCTCTGAGGGCAGATTGGTATTATTTTGTTGTTATTATTATTACCATTATTATTTTCTTTAAGGTCCTTTTTGGCCCTAAAGTTCTCAGAGTTTCTAGACCTTAACCAACCACTGCAGCGGGACTCGGGGCGTCGTGAGTGCTTATTGATTAATTGACTCCTTGCCCTCAGCGTACACACATACACAAATGCTTGGCTTCTGTTCTCTGGAAACTGACAGCTCAGGCCTTGGCAAAAACTCCCCAGTGCTGAAGGCAGCACAGCCCCACCCAAGATTCAGGGAAAGGGAAGGTATGCAGCCCAGGTTTCTCGATCTGGGCAGGCTGCCTCAGCACCTTTAAGGATTCAGAAGTGATAAATAGGAAGAGCTGGCCGGTGATGTCACAGGGCAAAGAGATGCAAGGAGGTAAGATTGTGGAATCATTCTCGCAGAGCCCTGGGGTATGAGGCGCCAGAAAATAGAGCCTCACCCGGTTTTAAGGCCACTTCCTGGAAGACTGGAAAACACCCTCTTGTCTTTGGGACACATCCCTTTAAGTGTGCTCCGTGGGAGTGAAGCGCTGGGAAATTTACTACCAAAAATGGGCAGAAAAGCTCTTTCTGAATGTTTCTTGGAAGACGCAGAATTTAACCTTGACCAAAGGCAAATGTGTTTATTTTGAGAGGTTCTTAGAGAAAGGATTGAATATTGTGGAATTCTTCCAAATACACAAAAGACCTGTTCCCCCAAATCATTCTTCCAGCAAATATTTATGGGTAGCAGGTTGGCTACTAAGTCAGGCAACGAGTTTGGGAGTGACAACTAGATTAGCCTGTTGACTTTGCCTCTGCCCTGGCTATGTGGCCTTGGGCAAGGGACTTAACTTCAGTTTCTTTGTATGTAAAATAAGAGTAATAAGAACTACCTTGTAAAGTTATGAGGATTAAAATGAGGTCATGTATGAGAGTATTTAGCACAGAGTCTGGTATCCAGTGAGTAATCAAGAAATGGTAATAGTTCATTTTATTATGACTTGCATGACTTTTATGACACTTTGCAAAACACTTTCCCTTATATTAGCTGATTGGATCTCCTATCAGCACTGTGAGGTGGGTCAGGGAACCAACACTGATCTGGACTCTGCTGTGGATCTAGCACCCTGCCCCATGCTTAACAGTGATCGACTTGTTGGTTTCAGTTATTCAATAAATATTTGAGTATCTATTTTATGCCAGGCTATTCTATGCACTGGAGATACAGCTATAAACAAAGGAGACAAAAACCCTTGCCTCTCACAGAGGATACACTCAGTGCAGGGAGACAGTGAGTATAATTTAACAAACTCTTATGTTAACTGTCTCCCAAAGTGCTTTACAACTATTAACTCACAACCTATGAGGAAGTTGTTATTATGCTTACCCTATTTTACAGATTAGAACACTGAGTTCCAAGGGGATTGAAAGTCACAAGGTCTCACAGCTAAGGAGAGCTGGATTCAGGACTCAAAGCCGGGCAGTGTGACTCCAGAGCCCATGCTCTTAATCTCTTTTTTTTTCTTTTTTCTTTTTTCTTTTTTTGAGACAGAGTCTCCCTCTGTTGCCCAGGCTGGAGTGCAGCGGTGCAATTTCGGCTCACTGCGATCTCCAGGTTCAAGTGCTTCTGCCAACTCAGCCTCCCAAGTAAATGGGACTACAGGCATACACCACCATGCCTGGCTAATTTTTTGTATTTTTGGTAGAGACAGGGTTTCACCATGTTTCCCAAGCTGGTCTCAAACTCCTGAGCTCAAGTGATCTGCCCGCCTCGGCCTCCCAAAGTGCTGGGATTACAGGCATGAGCCACTGTGCCCAGTCCATGCTCTTAATCTCTACTACAGGTCATCTCAAAAAAAAAAAAATCTTATATATACTAATAAATTAAAGTGTGATAAGTGCTATAAAAAATATATAGGCTGGGTGTGGTGGCTCACACCTGTAATCCCACTGCTTAGGGAGGCCGAGGCAGGAGGATCTCTCGAGCCCAGGAGTTGGAGACCAGCCTGGGCAAGAGTGAGACCCCAGCTCTACAAAGGTTAACTTCTAAAAAGCGAAAAAAAAAAAAAAAAGAAAAGAAAGAAAAGAAAAGAAAAGCAGAGTAAAGAGGGGAAAAGACAGTGATGGGAGAGTGCTGTCTCTGCAGGGGGTTTGGGGAGGGCCTCTCTGAGGAGCCACATCTGAGTAGAGACCTGAAGGAGGTCAGGGAGAGGGGCAGGTGGATGTCCGGGAAGAGTGATCCAAGCAGAGGGAACGGCAAGTGCAAAGGCCTGTGGTGGGCCCTCCCCTGATGTTGGGGAAGCTCAGGGATCTAGTGGGAGCCAAAGTGGAAGATGGCTTGGCCTGAGCCTCTGGAATGAAAGAGTGGAGGAGGCGCAGGTGTGTCGGGGAAGGCCAGGAGTTCAGTCTGGGATAATCTCACCATCACTCATCAAGTGGAAAGCACCAGGGGGCTTACAGGGGTCAAGGAACTCACGCCAGGTCACTCAGGCAGTCATTTTCAGAGGCACGATTCACAACTCAGGTCTGTGGACCCTAACTTCAATGCCATGGGCATGTCTCAGTTTGGGTGCTGTGGGGAAGTCTGGAGAGGTAAGCGTCTGATAGCCCTGACCTCTGACCCTGTGTTGGTCCCATTGCGTTGCTATAAAGGAATACCAGAGACTGGGTAATTTATAAAGAAAGATTTATTTTGGCTCATGGTTCTGCAAGCTGTACAGAAAGCATGGTGCTGGCATCCGCTTCTGCTGAGGGCCTCCGAAAGCTTCCAGTCATGGTGGAAGGCAAAGTGGGGACATGTCACATGGAGAGAGAGAGAGTAACAGAGAGGTGGGGGAGGTACCAGGCTCTTTAAACAACCAGCTCCTGATGAACGAACAGAGCAAGATCTCACTCATTACTATGAGAAGAGCACCAAGGTATTCAGGAGAGACCCGCCCCCGTGACCAAAACACCTCCCACCAGGACCCACATCTGACATTGGGAATTACACAACAACATGAGATTTGGAAGGGACAAATATCAACACCATGTCAGGCCCCGATGAGCTTCCTAGGAGGGAGGAAAGAGGAAGAGAGAAGCAGAAGAGACACTCAGAGGAAAGAAACGATGCCAGGGATTCCACACGGCAGGAGGTAGCATGGGTTTACATGTGAATGCAGGCGAGAGGCACTGGGAAGGTGCAGTTGTTTTATTTTTTTAAATTATTATTATTATTTTTTTGAGACAGAGTCTCACTCTGTCGCCCAGGCTGGAGTGCAGTGGCGTGATCTCGGCTCACTGCAAGCTCTGCCTCCTGGGTTTACGCCATTCTCCTGACTCAGCCTCCTCAGTGGCTGGGACTACAGGCGCCCGCCACCATGTCCAGCTAATTTTCTGTATTTTTAGCAGAGACGGAGTTTCACAGTGTTAACCAGGATGGTCTTGATCTCCTGACCTCGTGATCCGCCCGCCTCAGCCTCCCAAAGTGCTGGGATTACAGGTATGAGCCACCACATCCAGCAGTTTTTTTTTTTATTTTTAAAAATTATTATTATTATTATTTTGAGACAGAGTCTCCCTCTGTTGCCCAGGCGGGAGTGCAATGGCGTGCTCAGCTCACTGCAACCTCTGCCTCCCAGGTTCAAGTAATTCTCCTGCCTCAGCCTCCTGAGTAGCTGGGATTACAGGTGCCTGCCACCAGACCCAGCCAACTTTTGTATTTTTAGTACAGATGAGGTTTCACCATCTTGGTCAGACTGATCTCGAATGCCTGACCTCAGGTGATCTACCCACCTCGGCCTCTCAAAGTGCTGGGATTACAGGCATGAGCCACCGTGCTCGGCCAGTGCAGTTTTTTCGGAAAGAACAGAAGGAGTTCTGGCCCTGTGTAGTTGGACAGTGTTGGAGACAGTGTGGACGTTCTGACTGCTGAAGAAGGCCATGCTCACTTAGAGACGGGGAGACCCTGGAGGATCAGGGTTGTACCTGGGCAAGCCTTTCTCCACAGGCTGCCCCAGAATGGATACTTTCCTATTATGACAAATGAACTTCCCTAGGCTAGATGTCTCCCCTGAACTGGTGTATGCAACCCAGCCTCTCAACATGCTACCCCTAGGCATTTCCACACATGTCCCAAATGGAAGTTCTGATCTTTCCCCAGTCCCAAGCTTGCTCTACCCGAGACTCCAAGAAGCCAATCCTGAGACAAGGATTCATGGGCTTGAAGTGACTTTTTTTTTTTGGACACAAGTTCTCACTCTGTTTCCCAGGCTGAAGTGCAGTGGCCTGATCATGGCTCACTGCAGCCTCAACCTCCTGGGTTGAAGCAATCTTCCCACCTCAGCCTCCTGACCACAGGTGTACACCACCACGTCCAGCTAGTTTTATTTATTTATTATTTTGAAACAGACTCTCGCTCTGTGGCCCACCCAGGCTGGAGTGCAGTGGTTCCATCTCGGCTCACTGCAACCTCTGCCTCCTAGGCTTAAGTGATTCTCCTGTCTCGGCCTCCTGAGTAGCTGGGATTACAGGTGTGCGCCACCACACCCGGCTAATCTTTGCATTTTTAGTAGAGAGAGGGTTTTGCCGTGTTGGCCAGGCTGGTCTTGATCTCCTGAGCTCAGGTGATCCACCCACCTCAACCTCCCAAAGTGTTGGGATTACAGGCATGAGCCACCACGCCCAGCCTATTTTTATTTTTATTTTTTGTAGAGAGCTGGTCTCGAACTCCTGAGCTCAAGTGATCCTCCCACCTTGGCCTCTCAAAGTGTTGGGATTACAGGCATGAGCCACCACGCCCAGCCTATTTTTATTTTTATTTTTTGTAGAGAGCTGGTCTCGAACTCCTGAGCTCAAGTGATCCTCCCACCTTGGCCTCTCAAAGTGTTGGGATTACAGGCATGAGCCATGGCACCTGGTCCTGAAGTGAATTAAGGAAGTGTTCCTAGGAGAAAGTGGTAAATGAGTGGGAGAAACAGGATAAAGAAGAGAAATAAGCCAAACAGGGATGTGATACGAGGCCAAGTCCCAAAGAGGGTGGGTTCACCCTGGGAAAGGAAGTGGTATCTTGGAGTTTGTGCAAATGGAGGAAAGGAAACTGCGTTTTCGCATTCCTGTACCAGTTGGTAACTGGCTATGGGCTGGGGGAGTCAACTCCTGGGCACTTCCTTGCAAGGGCAGAGAGACTGAAGAGTTAGTTACAGGTGCAGGCTGTGAGGAGCACGGCACACAGCACCAAGGGAGGCGAGTTCAGAAACTGGAAAAGTGATCCGGGGAGCCCAAGCAGGGCCCTGACAGTGTCCACTACACTTCCCTTCCCTATTTCAGAAATGGCGTTATCTGGCTGGGTGCGGTGACTCATACCCGTAATCCCAGCACTTTGGGAGGCCGAGGAGGGAGGATCTCTTGAGCTCAGGAATTCAAGACCAGCCTGGGCAACACAGCAAGACCTCATCTCTACTAAAATTAAAAATAAAAAAACTAACTGGACATAGTGGTATGCACCTGTAGTCCCAGCTACTTGGGAGGCTGAAACAAGAGGATTGCATGAGCCTGGGAGATCAAGGCTGCAGTGATCTGTGATTATGCCACTGTACTCCAGCCTGGGTGACAGAATAAGACTCTGTCTCAAAAAAGGAAATTGTATTGTCATCCTGCTGGTTGCTCAGGCCAGGCCAAAAACCCCGGAGTCATTCTTGACCTGCTCTGCCTCTCATACTCCACATCCAATCTTTTGGTCAATCTTGTTGACAATACTTCAAAATATACCCAGAATCTGATCACGGGTTTTCTTTTTTTTTTAGTAAATTTTTTAAAAAATGTGTTAAAATACACATAACATAAAATTTACCATCTTCACCATTTTTTAGTGTATTCTTCAGTGGTATTAAGTGCATTCCTATTGTGCAACCATTGCCAGCGTCCATCCAGTGAACTCTTCTCATCCTGCAAAACTGAAACTGTACCTATTAAGCATTTTGCTTATCCATTCATCTATCAGTGGATGCTTGGGTTGTTCCTACCTTTTGACTATTATGAATAATGCTGCTCTGAACATGGGTGTACAAACATCTCTTTAAGTCCTGCTTTTGTTGTTTGTTTGTTTGTTTGTTGTTTGTTTGTTTGTGAGATGAAGTTGCCCTCTGTCACCCAGGCTGGAGGGCAATGGCACAATCTCGGCTCACTGCAACCTCTGCCTCCTGGGTTCGAGCAATTCTTCCACCTCAACCCCCCAAGTAGCCGGAATAACAGATGTGCACCACCACGCCCAACTAATTTTTGTATTTTTAGTAGAGATGGGGTTTCGCCATGTTGCCCAGGCTGGTCTCAAACTCCTGACCTCAAGCAATCCACCTGCCTCAGCCTCCCAAAGTGCTGGGATTACAGACCTGAGCCATCATGCGTGGCCCCTGCTTTCACTTTTTTTGAGTATGTACCCAGACATAGAATTGCTGGATCATATGGTAGTTCTTTTTTTTTTTTTTTTTTTTTAAAGGAACTACCATACTGTTTTCCATAGCTATTACACCATTTTACATTCCCACCAACAGCACACAAGGATCCCAGTTTCTCTACATCTTCACCAATGCTTGTTATTTTCTGGGTTTTAAAAAATATGCCAGGTATGGTGGCTCATGTCTGTAATCCCAACACTTTGGGAGGCTGAGGCAGGAAGATCGCTTG
>NW_012105931.1:841631-844776 GCF_000951045.1 Mandrillus leucophaeus
TTCACCCTGGGAAAGGAAGTGGTATCTTGGAGTTTGTGCAAATGGAGGAAAGGAAACTGCGTTTTCGCATTCCTGTACCAGTTGGTAACTGGCTATGGGCTGGGGGAGTCAACTCCTGGGCACTTCCTTGCAAGGGCAGAGAGACTGAAGAGTTAGTTACAGGTGCAGGCTGTGAGGAGCACGGCACACAGCACCAAGGGAGGCGAGTTCAGAAACTGGAAAAGTGATCCGGGGAGCCCAAGCAGGGCCCTGACAGTGTCCACTACACTTCCCTTCCCTATTTCAGAAATGGCGTTATCTGGCTGGGTGCGGTGACTCATACCCGTAATCCCAGCACTTTGGGAGGCCGAGGAGGGAGGATCTCTTGAGCTCAGGAATTCAAGACCAGCCTGGGCAACACAGCAAGACCTCATCTCTACTAAAATTAAAAATAAAAAAACTAACTGGACATAGTGGTATGCACCTGTAGTCCCAGCTACTTGGGAGGCTGAAACAAGAGGATTGCATGAGCCTGGGAGATCAAGGCTGCAGTGATCTGTGATTATGCCACTGTACTCCAGCCTGGGTGACAGAATAAGACTCTGTCTCAAAAAAGGAAATTGTATTGTCATCCTGCTGGTTGCTCAGGCCAGGCCAAAAACCCCGGAGTCATTCTTGACCTGCTCTGCCTCTCATACTCCACATCCAATCTTTTGGTCAATCTTGTTGACAATACTTCAAAATATACCCAGAATCTGATCACGGGTTTTCTTTTTTTTTTAGTAAATTTTTTAAAAAATGTGTTAAAATACACATAACATAAAATTTACCATCTTCACCATTTTTTAGTGTATTCTTCAGTGGTATTAAGTGCATTCCTATTGTGCAACCATTGCCAGCGTCCATCCAGTGAACTCTTCTCATCCTGCAAAACTGAAACTGTACCTATTAAGCATTTTGCTTATCCATTCATCTATCAGTGGATGCTTGGGTTGTTCCTACCTTTTGACTATTATGAATAATGCTGCTCTGAACATGGGTGTACAAACATCTCTTTAAGTCCTGCTTTTGTTGTTTGTTTGTTTGTTTGTTGTTTGTTTGTTTGTGAGATGAAGTTGCCCTCTGTCACCCAGGCTGGAGGGCAATGGCACAATCTCGGCTCACTGCAACCTCTGCCTCCTGGGTTCGAGCAATTCTTCCACCTCAACCCCCCAAGTAGCCGGAATAACAGATGTGCACCACCACGCCCAACTAATTTTTGTATTTTTAGTAGAGATGGGGTTTCGCCATGTTGCCCAGGCTGGTCTCAAACTCCTGACCTCAAGCAATCCACCTGCCTCAGCCTCCCAAAGTGCTGGGATTACAGACCTGAGCCATCATGCGTGGCCCCTGCTTTCACTTTTTTTGAGTATGTACCCAGACATAGAATTGCTGGATCATATGGTAGTTCTTTTTTTTTTTTTTTTTTTTTAAAGGAACTACCATACTGTTTTCCATAGCTATTACACCATTTTACATTCCCACCAACAGCACACAAGGATCCCAGTTTCTCTACATCTTCACCAATGCTTGTTATTTTCTGGGTTTTAAAAAATATGCCAGGTATGGTGGCTCATGTCTGTAATCCCAACACTTTGGGAGGCTGAGGCAGGAAGATCGCTTGAGCCCAGGAGTTAGAGACCAGCCTGGGCCATAGGGAGAAGCCGTTTACACCAAAACAAAAAAAAATTAGAAAATTAAAAAATTAGGCCAAATGCAGTGGCTTATGCCTGTAATCCCAGGACTTTGGGAGGTCGTGGTGGGCGGATCACCTGAGGTCAGGAGTTCAAGACTAGAGTGGCCAACATGGCAAAACCCCATCTTCATTAAAAATACAAAAGTTAGCTGGACGTGGTGGCACCCGCCTGTGGCCCCAGCTACTCAGGAGGCTGAGGCAGGAGAATCGCTTGAACTTGGGAGGCAGAGGTTGCAGTGATCCCAGATCACACCACTGCATTCCAGCCTGGGTGACAGAGTGAGACTCCTCACAAAACAAAACAAAACAAAACAAAACAAAACAAAACAAAACACTAGCCAGGTGTGATGGCACACACCTGTATTTCCAACTACTTGGGAGGGTGAGGTGGAAGGATCACACTTGAGCCTGACAGGTTGAGGCTGCAGTGAGCTGTGATCATGCCACCGTACTCCAGCCGGGGTGACAGAGCAAGACCCTGTCTCAAAAAGAAAAAGAAAAAAAAAAGTCTGACTGTTTCAGACCCACTCCATAATGACCAACCTGAACCAAGCCATTTCATCTTTTGCCTGGATAACTGCAATGGAGCCCCCACCAGCCTCCCTGCTTCCCTTGTCTCTTATAATTTTCTCAAGGTCACTCCTCTGCTCAAAACCAACAGTGGCTGCCTCCCCTGCTTTCCCAAGTAGACACCAAAGTTCTTACAATGGCCTACATGCTGTCTACAAGGTGTGTTCCTGGCCCTCCCATATTCTGACTCACTTCCTACTTGCTTTCTCTACTCCAGCCACACTGGCTTTCTTGCTGTTCCAAGTAATCTACTGCCTCGGGGCCTCTGCCCTGTTTTCTCTGCCTGGAATGCTCTTTCAGAAGCGTGGTTCCTTCACTTCCTTCAAGTCTTTGTTCAAATGCTACTTTCTGAGTAAAGCCTCTGGGCTGTCTTGTTTGCTCTCCCGGCTCCCATCATTTTCTGCCCTTCTGTCCCCTGTCCTGAGCCTGGGGAGAATGACCCCTCTAGAATGCAACCTGGGCTTTCTTGCCTCAGGCTTCTGAGTGGGTTTGGCGAACAGGAGGTGCCACCAGGAGAAGAAAGGCAAGAGGGGAGAGACGCGGTGGGGGGGTATTTTTTCCCTGCACTTTCTCTGCTCTGCTGTGAGCAGTGGCTGTGCCTTTCTCGATCACAGCTGCATTTGGGAACGGATCCCACACTTCCCTGTCCCCTTATCCACGGACTTCCAATAACATGATTTCCCCTCTGCCCTTCAGTTCTCAAAGTAGTCATGCCTTCCAGCTCTTGCTTGTCTCTGATGACTAACACCCCGGTTGTCCAGGTTCCCTGAACCCTGCCATTTCTCTAGTCCCTTTCTTAAGACTTGAACCTCCTGGCTGGGCATGGTCGCTCACGCCTGTAATCCCAGCACTTTGGGAGGC
>NW_012105931.1:845711-857094 GCF_000951045.1 Mandrillus leucophaeus
GAGCTAAGGAGAAGGCAGCGGTGCGCTCCGCGTTGCAGGCAGAAGAGCTGACTCTCCAATCTCCGCTCCTCTCTCCGCCCCCGCCCGGAATGCTGAGTGCCCAGGAAGGAGGCGGAAATGAGCGCGCTCAACAGCCCTCCAGCCGGGTGTTTACTTAATTAGGGCTTGCATCCCGAGGCTCGTTTGTGTTTAACCGTCCGCCTAATGGCTTCGTCTGGCTCCGGGCCGGCGCGGGGGAACCTGCGAGGCGAGCGTCGGCCTGGCCACTCTGTCCCGCCTGGGGCCTACTCCATTGCGCCGCGCCCGTGCGCGGAGACCTGACCCCCGTTAGGCATAAAAAGCGCCCTGTGGGAGATCCAGGCCCGGAGGGCGCGGAGCTCAGAGAGCAGCCCCAGGCTTTCCCCACCGCGTGGTTCACCCCCAGCCTCAGTCCCAGCCCCAGCTGCTGGGCTCAGCCGCCGGATAAGGGAGTGCTCCCGAGATACCAGATGCCACTTTGCTCGTTGTACCCTCAGCCATGAAATTGGAGGATTACAACGCTTCTCCTCTTAGTTCAGGGGACGTGGGGTTGCTAGAAAGAGAGACGGCTCGCCAGGCATCTAAGAGCGATGATACCAGGCAGCATTTGGGCACCTGCTCTGTGCCAGATACTATGTTTAGCGTTTTAAACCTAATTTATTTAATACTCACCTATGAGAGGGTAAAATACTAAGATCATAACCGCCCCATTTGACAGATGCAGAACTGAGGTCCAAGGGGTTTATTTTACTTCCCGGAGGCTTCACTGCTACTAAGGGATGGGACCTGGGTTTGAACCCAGGCGGGGCCGGCCCAAGGGCCCGTGCTAGGCCTGAGAGAACAAGACCCCCCACCCTCTCAACGCAAGCAATCCATGGCTTAGCCACTGGCCTGGCCGGGAGAAGGATGGGTAGGTTACCAAGTTAGCCCTGGAAGGTCAAAGAATCTGTGATTTAAAATTCCAGGCCCGGCGCCGTTTCTCACGCCTGTAATCCCAGGACTTTGGGAGGCCAAGGGAGGTGGATCGCCTGAGGTCAGGAGTTCGAGACTAGCCTGGCCAATATGGCGAAACCCCGTCTCTACTAAAAATACAAAAATTAGCTGGATGTGGTGGCGGGCGCCTGTAGTCCCAGCTACTCGGAGAGGCTGAGGCAGAAGAGTCGCTTGAATCTGGGAGGAGGCGGAGGTTGCAGTGAGCCGAGACCGCGCCACTGCACTGGACGACATTGAGACTCCATCTCAAAAAAACAAAACAAAAAAACTCTCCAGTCTCGTCCGTTCCTCAAACCCTTAAATCTGAGCTGGGGACGGGGAGGGAGAAGGACGAGGAGGTGGCATCCAGGGCTTCTCAAGGCAGCAGGAGAAGGTGGAGGAGGAGTGAGGGGACCGGCGATAGAGACTGGCCAGGAAAGCTCAGCTCCCTGGGGAAGGGCTTGCCAGGGTACTGATTGAAACTCAGGACCGTTTTTATGGCCAGAGCCCACTTGTGTACGGCAAAGAGGAAAGCACTTCATGTTTAACGTAGTGGAATGGGAGTAACGTAGAGGAATGAATCCCAGGTCTGGCGTTTATCTCCTAGGAAGAGTGTGGGAGAGCTGTTTTCCAAGGGAGACTCTCTGGAAGCTGCTTTGCGCAGCAAGCAGTTTTTACGCAGGTTATATACAGCATTTCAGACCAATTTCAAAACCTCTGCGTTTTAAAAATTGCCTTTATTTATATTTTACAGAAAGTTGAGAAAGCGTTATTTATATGGGGGGTAGGGGTGCTGGAGGTTATGGGACTAGTAACCATCCTCTTAGCTCGCACCCTTTGGCACCACTACAGCTTGCAAACTCTGGGACTTTCTCTCCTAGCTTCCATTTGTTTAGCTGTGTAATGGAAGCAGCAGCCTGGGTGTGGCGGCTCACGCCCCTAACCTGAGCACTCTGGGAGGCGGAGGATCGCTTGAGTCACGAGTTCGAGACCAGCCTGAGCAACATAGGGAGCCCCTCCCCCCCCTCCCAGCTCTGCCACATCTCTACAAAAAATTTTAAAAAATTAGCCGAGTGTGGTGGAGGAAGCCTGTAGTCTCAGCTACGCGGGAGCTGAGGCAGGAGAATCGCTTGAGCCCGGGAGGTCGAGGCTGCAGTGAGCCGAGATCGCGTCACTGCAATCCTGGGCAACAGAGCGAGACAGTCCCCCCCCCCCAAAAAAAAAGATGGGGAAGTTGTATCTAATTCAGGAACGCAGTCCCTCGGGACCTGCTAGTTTAAACCCCGGAGGATCCTCCCCGGCGGGCTGGCACGGGAGGTGGAGAAAGAGGCTTGGGCGGCCCCGCTATAGCCGCGTGTAGGAGGACACACGGGCTTGCTTCAAAGCTTTGGGATAACAGCGCCTCCGGGGATCATGAATGCGGAGCCTCTGTTTTCAGTAGACTTCAGATGTGTCTCCACTTTTTTCCGCTGTAACCGCAAGGCAAAGAAACATTTCTCTTCCCGTACTGCGGAGGCTGAGGAGTACGCTGAGTGTTCTTTTCTCCTCTAACTCAGAACTGCGAGACAGGGGCTGAGTTCCTGCAGAGAACAGCTCCAGAAAAGCAAGGAGAGCGCAGGAGGGTATCTGGGAGGCCAGGAGGGGTTCGCTGGGGCCTCAACCGCGCCCGCATCGGTACCACCTGCGAAGGGGCGGGACCTCGTGGTGCTGGACCAATCAGCACCCACCTGCGCTCACCTGGCCTCCTCCCGCTCGCTCCCCCGGGCTGCGGTGCTCAAAGGGGCGAGAGCGGAGCAGAGCACCGGCCCGCCGTCGCGGCAGCTGCCTCACCCCTCTCTCTGCAGCCATGGGGCTCCCTCGTGGACCTCTCGCGTGTCTCCTCCTCGTCCAGGTACTCCACAGCCTCGCCCTGGCCCCGACCGGGACCGCTCCCTGGGGGGCGGGCGGGGTCCGCCTGGGGAAGTGGCGTCGGAGAGAGCCCGGGGCTGCGCTCCCTGGGGCCAAGGGAGTCCCAGAGGGCCTGTGAGACTCTGCAGGGTGGGGAGTGCAGGGCCGGGCACTCCTGTGACCCAGCCTCCGTCTTCCCTCTCTGCCCTCGGGCGCAGGTTTGCTGGCTGCAATGCGCGGCCTCCGAGCCGTGCCGGGCGATCTTCGGGGAGGCTGAAGTGACCTTGGAGGCGGGAGGGGCGGAGCAGGAGCCCAGCCAGGCCCTGGGGAAAGGTAAGACCCTCCGGGTGGAACCGCGGGGTAGGGGCCGCAACGTGAACGCTCTGGTGTGGCCCGCGCGAGGGGTGTTCGGGCTGGGGCAAGAGACTCCTGGCGCCACCTCAGGTCCCGGGGAGGCGCAGAACGCGCCCCGGGGGCTAGGGTTGGGGGTGGTAGCTGACGAAGAAAGCTGGGCAGCAGAGCGCCTGTGACATCCAGCCCCCGTCCGGTAGCCACTGCCTACCTTTACCCCCTCCTCCGAGGTGCCGGATGGCTGAGCCCCTCACCCAGTCTCGACGTGGGAAGTTCTCCCCCGCTGGCCCCAGCAGAGGAATGCGCCGGCCACATTCTTCCCCCAACCCCCGCGCAGGTGTGGGGATGAGCCGTGCCCCGGGCAGCCCCCTTCGCCCCTCTCGGGCCCCCTTTGTGAACCGTGCTTTGTGTCTCCGTCAGACAGACCGGGTCTGTTTCTTTTCTCCGCGCTCCCCTACCCCGCCTCCCTTCTTCCTCGGCAGCTGGAATGCACTCTTAACCCTGCCCTTCCCGGAGGGCCTGCGCCCCTGCAGCCTGCCTGGAAACTGGGCCCTGGCACACCTGGGCTGGGGCTATCACGTAGGGAACCACCCCGCCCCCAGCGTCTCGGGCCTGGGATGCTAGGTCACTGGGGGAAGTCTGAGGGGGAGAGTGTCCCAAGCTGGCAGGCCTAGGGCTATGGGGGCGATGGACGGGAGATCAAAGCACATTTTTGATCCTTCAGTTACTCCTACACCCCACCCCAAGTTCAAAAACCTGAGGGGGTGGGGGGTGCAACTTAAGTGAGGAGAACCAGTGTCTTATGAGACCCAGGCTGTTGCTGGCTAGTGGAGGGCTTTCTCCCTCTCAGTTAGGAGGACAATGGGTGGGGGCTCCAGCAAGGGATGAAACCTAAGTTCTTTTTTTTTTTTTTTTGAGGCAGAGTCTCGCTCTGTCGCCCAGGCTGGAGTGTAGTGGCCGATCTTGGCTCATTGCAAGCTCCGCCTCCCGGGTTCACGCCATTCTCCTGCCTCAGCCTCCTAGTAGCTGGGACTACAGGCGCCCCGCCACCACGCCCGGCTAATTTTTTGTATTTTTAATAGAGACGGGGTTACACCATGTTAGCCAGGATGGTCTCGATCTCCTGACCTCGTTATCCTCCCGCCTCGGCCTCCCAAAGTGCTGAGATTACAGGCCTGAGCCACCGCGCCAGCGAAACCTTAGTTCTTAAACGGGTAAAACCCTGGATCCTTGGGTGGGGTTTCAGAGGATCCTTACACTGAAATTTTTGGGAATTTGAGTATTCATTTTTGGGGGGAAGGAACTGTGGCTTACCTGGCTTTCAAAACATTGAGAATCCTTGCTACCCAGCATTCTTCTAAAATCTCCATCAACTTACTCCTCATCCCAGGCACAAATTCCCACTGCTTGCATGTGGGGCTGTCAATGCCGAGGGGACAGAGTGGCTCTTTTATTTCTCCAAAAGAGGATTGAGGACCTTGAGTCTGTGGAAGCCCTTTTTAAAAAAATTCTTTCTCCAAGTAACTGTAGATTGACAAAACAATTAACACCCGGGCTAGGCTAGGCTCTTTAAACCCTTGGCTGTAGGGAGCTGAGGAGAGGCATTAAGAAGCCATGCCTCATAAACTTTAAATTCTTGCGCAGGGGTTTATTACTGGCTGGCTAACAAACTGCAACTCAGCCAACCTGTAAAAATGTGAACTCGGGCAGGGCCCCAAATCCAATTCCGGCTCCCTGAGGAAGCCTTATTGCTAACCAGACTTCTGCCAAATCTACACCCCACCCCCATTGTCAAGTTCTCTGACTACAGCCTCCCAGAGCAGGCTATAGCTTTGAGTCAAGTTGTCTGTACCTTCTTTCCTACTGAAGCAAAAAATATCAGATTAGCTGTCACTTCACTAGGCTTGAGGTTTTGGGGGGGAAGCAGTGATCAGGTTTTGGATTTCATGGTTGAGTTGGCGTGTGCTTCCCGATGACGTCAGGCATTTTAAACCTTTAGAGGAAATTCAGCTTTCTCGGATGTCTGCTTTTCCACTGTGAAAATGGTGGGTTTGTGCCAGGAGCACACCTGGGTTATACAACAAAGGACGGGTTAATGGGCTTGGCGTACCTTGAAACTCCCTGCCACATGGCTGGGTCTTAGAGTAGGCTTCCGGTGGCATGGGCTGCTGCTTTCTTTTTTAAGTAAAAGCGCATTTCTTGGTCCAGTTAGTCCCAATAAATTGGGACTTCCCAACAAAACATCTTGCTATTTCTACCCTTGGTCTTCAGCTGGCACTTTTCTACCACCCCACCCGCACCCTAGTTCCTCATCCTCAAAACATACAGCCCCAGCCTGGATCCAGCCACGTTGAAAGGGTTATCCTGCAGGAACATATACACTCTCAAGTTTAGCCAAGCAGACACGTTTCCATATTGCTAAGGAACAATCACCCCTGTTGTTCGCCCCTGGGTTATGAATATCAAGGGTGTCTATGAAGTTCAGCTCAAAGAACTTATCTGATGTAATTAATGCCTTGTTTGTATGTGCATCTTCCCCTTCAAAGCCCTTTTGCAACTCTGAGCTTGGTTTATCCTCCTAACATTCCCTTGAAGCAGGTGAGGTAAATATTAAACAAGCTGAGCTTTTAATCTCAGAATTTTGAACTTCAGAAATCCCATAGTCTAGCCTTGCCTGAGGTTTCGAAGGTGGAGAAACAGAGGCACAGCTTAATGGATTGGATTCACTAAGCCAAACAGCTCATGAACTTCTTTGAGGGTGACAGACACAACCTTTACCTCTTGGTATATGTCCAGGACCTGGTACCTTACAGGATGCCCAGTCCTGTATGAATTATTAATTATGAATGAATTTGACAACCTTGTGAAGGGCGGCCCGTTTTATAGATGAAGCCTACATGACTGTGGCTTCACCGAGTCATCACTGCAGTGATCAGGTGGGATTTGAATGGAAATTTCGGACCCCAAAGTTCCCTGGTTTTTTTTTTTTTGAGATAGGGTATTGCTCTGTCACCCATCCCAGGCTACAATGCAGTGACCCAATCACGGTTCACTGCAGCCTCTACCTCCTGGGCTCTAGTGATCCTCCTACCACAGCCTCCCAAGTAACTGAGACCACAGACATGTGCTACCATGCCTGGCTAATTTTTAATGTTTTCTAGAGATGGGGTCTCACTCACTATGTTGCCCAGACTAGTCACAAACTCCTGGGCTCAAGCAATCTTCCCACCTCAGCCTCTCAAGCACTAAGATGACAGGTAGGATCCACCATGCCCAGCTCCCTGGCATTTTTTGACTACCAGAAAGCAGGGCCTGAGTGGAGAGGGTAGAATGTTGGATCCCTGAATCCCATAGCTCTAAATAACAAGCTCTCCTGGCCCCCTGCCCCAAGAGTGCTTAGTCTTTTTTATTTTTTTTTATTTTAGGGTTTTCCAGAAACATTCATGTAGAGGAAATTGGTTTGGCTTTAGTCTCTTAAGGGCCCAAGTGAGGGGTCTTGACTAGCTTAAGAGGAAAGGTTAATCTGGAGGGAAGGAGAGCTGGCACATTCCCCCATCCCAGTGCCACAGTCTGGGGGTCACCTTTCTTCAAGTGTGGTCTCGAAGCTGACAGTGGAGAGGTGGGAGGAGGGAACTTTCATGGTGTCAGTGCAGTGATTAAAAGTGAGTGACCTGCAGTGGTCTACTCATCCTTAAGGGCGAACAACTGAGAGAGGCAGCTTAATGGCAGTCAAACAGATGCAGTCCTTCATTATGGCCTTCAGCAGGTTCAGCTGACCCATAGTCAGCCTTTGGGTCAGATTAAAAACTAACCATCATCAGCTTTGGGAGGAAACTTCCAGGTTCAATAATGCATCTGACTGAGCACAAGTTAACATCAAGATGATTTTGTCTATTTCAGCTCTGGGTGTGAAAACGGCCTTTTATTGTGGAAGTCCCTACTCTGGGGTATGCCCTTTATTTACATTTCATTCTTCCTGTAAGCATATATTTCGCATCTGCATAGATCAGGCACTGTTCTACAACTTCAACTAAAGCAATGGACAAAATGAAGTCCCTGTCCTTGGGGAGCTTAACAGTCTAGTAATTTTTTTCTTTTTCTTAAAAACAGAGGTTTTATTGCATTTGGTCCACAGTCGGTATTTCACATCTCACGGTGCAGGGCCCCTGGGTGGGGTGTGTGGCCATGGGAGATGAAACAGTATAGCTGGTCAGGCCCAGAAGGGGAGACGGAGGGCTGGGGGCTTCTTAAAACCTACTGAGGGGCCAGGCATGTTGGCTCACGCCTGTAGTTCCAGCACTTTGTGAGCCTGAGGCAGGCAGATCACATGAGGCCAGGAGTTCAAGACCAGCCTGGCCAACATGGTGAAATCCCGTATCTACTAAAAATATAAAAATTAGCTTGGTGTGGTGGTGTGTGCCTGTAATCCCAGTTACTTGGGAGGCTGAGGCAGGAGAATTGCTTGAGCCCAGTAGGTGGAGGTTGCAGCAAGCCAAGATTGCACCACTGCACTCCAGCCTGGGCAACAGAGGGAGACTCCGCCTCAAAGAAAAAAAAAACCTACTGAGGACCACAGTAGGGGGTGGTCAGCATGGAGAGGGGGTCAGGCTTAGCCCCAATGACTCAGAATTCTACTTCCTTGTGCGGGTCTCAGTTTCCCCACTGGGCCCCTAGGCAGGCTTGAGGGTCCTAGAGAAAGCCAGCCACTCAGGAGCCTGAGATATTTTAGCATCCTGGCCAGGCCCCCTCTCCCAGGGGACTCATTTCCACTGTCCCTGCCCCATTCCTTGGGGAAAAAAACATATTTCTTTTTCTTTTTTTTGAGACAAGAGTTTTGCTCTTGTTGCCCAGGCTGGAGTGCAATGGTGTGGTCTCGGCTCATTGCATCCTCTACCTTCTGGGTTCAAGCGATTCCTCTGCCTCAGCCTCCCAAGTAGTTGGTACAGGCATGTGCCACCACGCCTGGCTAATTTTGTGTTTTTAGTAGAGACAAGGTTTCTCCATGTTGGTCAGGCTGGTCTCGAACTTCCAACCTCAGGTGATCTGCCCACCTTAGCCTCCCAAAGTGCTGGGATTACAGATATGAGCCACCATGCCCGGCCATATTTTTCTTTTGTTAATGCTTCCTGAAACTTTTGTGGGTGCAGAAACCACAAACTGATCGGCCAGCAAACGGGGGAAGAGGCAAGGCAACTGGAAACCTTCGGGGAGCGATTGCCTCCATGCGCAGGTCTCTTCTCCGCAGCACAGCAGCCCATAGCCTGGACATGCCAGCAGGGACCCTCACTCTACACGCATCGGGATGTGGCCTTAACCCCTTCCCGCACAACCCAGTGGCCCAGTTCTGCAAAGGAACCAAGGCAAGGGGGCAAAACCCTGCTGCCAGATCCCATGCCGCCACTCACAGACCCTCGGTTGATTGGCAACACTGAACAGGTTAAAAAAAAAAAAAAAAAAGAAAACACAGAAAAACCCCAAAACCCAGACAGGGAGACGATGTGGGGAGAAAGCGTGCTGGGAGCCTTAGTAGCTGGCCTCCTCCTGGTAGTAAGGGGGGTATTCAGGGGCCTCCCCTGGGCCTGGGCACTCATTGGTGCCCGAGGGAGCCCTGTCGGCCACTGAGCCTTGTGGGCAGTACTTGGAATTGTATATCTGCCGGCCCAAGCCAAAGACCTGGCCTCTCTGGTTGGCACTCTGCGTGTAGCCCATCTGCAGGGACATGGAGGAGTTGTCACACTTGTTGGTGCCCAGCTTGGTGTCATAGATCTGCTGCTGCGTCCAGGGAGCCGTCATGCCCACCTGGCTGGCGCACTTGTTTGTACCCATCTGGAGGCTGATGGTCAAGTGGTCCATGGGGGCAGGATGTGGTTCTTGGGGCTGTAGAGATGCCTTCCTGTGCTGTACATGGTCATGCCCAACTGGCTAGCACATTTGTTGGTGCCCATCTGCAGCCCAATGACTCACTGGCCGGCCTTCGTGGTGTTGTAGTTGAAGTTTCGCTCCTGCTGCTTTGAGTACCCAATGCCGATGTCCACCCTGCTCTGGAGCCCCTTAGTTTTGGCCTTCCCCACCAGGGCAAGAAGAGACAACACCTGCGTCATGTTCCCATTCTCAAACAGGTTATTGGCCTCAAACAGGTTCATGGGGTTCATGCCATAGCTGACTATGGCCTTGATGAAGCTGGAGAGGTTTCCTCGCTGATGCCAGTTCTGCATGGAGCGGTTGATCATGGGGACTGAGCCTGGCTGCAGCTTGTTCATGAGTGTGTGTAAGATAATTCTGTCCTTCAGGCCCTTCTGGAAGTCGGGGCTGATGGAGAGGCTGGTGAGCCCCTCGATCCAGCTGCGGAGCGCTGCCTCCTTCTGGGGGTCGTATTTGGACAGGAGCTGGTTCTTGCCCTCGGCCGAGAGCCAGTATGAGGGGCCCTTGTTGAACTGCATGGAGAACACAGCTGGCGGGTGCGGTGGCAGGACTGGACCGACTGGAGGTGACCAATGGGCCCTAATTTAGTAACTTTCTGTGCTTGTGGGCTGTCCTGCAAAGGAGTTGTTGATAATTTCCACTTAGCTGTAAAATGAGGTTGAGGAACTTAGTGAGAGGTCACTGGTGCAGTAAACAGACAGCCAGGATTTAAACCCTGGTGTTTTGCCTCCACAGCCCAGGGGGATATCCATAAATCTGGCTCTGAGGAATGAATGGGAACTGGAGCTTCAAGCCTAGCAGGCTGCCTTCCTGGCTTAGCAGCAGAGTAGGGTTACCTTGTTGAAGACTGTGTCCTGCATCACCAGTAGCTTGTGCCTGGGGAGCAGGTCTCAAACCTCTAGTCTCCCTTCCCACCTCCTCATGTGCCACTGTGTTCCTAGGTTACCCAGCGCAGGGTGCTCTCACCTCCCTACTGCACAAAGAAGTTATTGTTCATGACAAGCAAAGAGTTTCTAGGGCCAGAAACTATAGCTCTGCAAAGCATTTGGAGGATGATGGAAGATGAGGGAGGGAAGGGCCTCCCCAGCTCCAGTCAGTTGAGGCTTTGGTCCTGAGGCTGAATGGTCTCCATTCAGAGACTAGATGTTATTGAAGAATAACAAATGTAGATAAAAGTGCCCAAATGATGAGTGTGCAGCCCGATGAATGTCGCAAACTTAAAACCCCTGTGTTTCTGGCACACAGATAAGAAACAGCATTACCAGGGCCTTAGATGCCCCTTTCCTCCTAATTTCAACCCTTCTCTCAAGATAACCACTCTTCTGACTTCTAAGTACCACAGGTGAATTTGCCTGCATTTGAACTTTCTGTAGGAGGATCATAGAGTTATCCCCTTAGCTCTGACTGCTTTCATGGCACCCTTGAGAGATTCTTGCATAATTCTGGATGTAGTTCTAGTCGATTCTCATTGTATAGTATTTCATTATGTGACTATCCACAGTTCTGCTGTTGATGGGCATTTCAGTAGTTCCATTTTGTGCAAGTCTTTTGGTGACCTGTGCACCCCTAATTGTTAGTTATACACCTGGGGCACAATTGCCGGGTTAACTGACTGAGGATTCCAGTACCGTGATCCTGGACTGAGATATCGGCTCCTCTCTGTTCTGAAGTAGTGAGGTGTCTCCTGCATTCTCCCACCCCAACAGTCTCCCTGCCAGACCCACCCCTTCTGGAGTCTTGATTTTCATCTGGCCCTATGCTAAGAGACAGCAAGTCTTTATTATGTACTTGGCCTCATCCTTTGTCTTGGGGGAGAAAAGCTTCCCTTTCTTTGTCCTTATCCTGATGCTCGCTTCTTTCCTCAAAAGCAGAAAGGGAATCTGGAAAGGGCCCTGAATTTCATAAGTGAGAACTTCTTCCTGGGTGGAGATTTATTTGTTTTTAATTTTTTTTTTCTTTTTTGAGATGAGTCTCACTCTGTTGCCCAGGCTGGAGTGCAGTGGCATGATCTCGGCTCATTGCAAACTCCGCCTCCCGGATTCAAGTGATTCTTCTGCCTCAGCCTCCTAATAGCTGGGACTACGCATGTGCCACCACGCCCAGCTAATTTTTTGTATTTTTAGTAGAGATGGTGTTTCACCGTGTTAGCCAGGATGGTCTTGATCTCCTGACCTCGTGACCCACCCTCCTTGGCCTCCCAAAGTGCTGGGATTACAGGTGTGAGCCACGACGC
>NW_012105931.1:858834-861198 GCF_000951045.1 Mandrillus leucophaeus
TGGGTTACCTAGAGCATCAGAGGTCTGCAAATTCCTCCAGCTGACAACATTCCCTCCAGGCTGCAGCTGCCTCTGTCTGCCGGACTTCAGGGTGCTGGGGACCTGCTGCTTGGGCAGTGAACCAGAATGCCTCACCTGGGGAAAGAAAGCCAAACGGGCTGGGTGCGGTGGCTCACACCTGTAATCCCAGCACTTTGGGAGGCCTCGGTGGGTGAGTCACCTGAGCTCAGGAATTCGAGATCAGCCTGGCCAACATGGCGAAACCCTGTCTCTACTAAAAATACAAAAATTAGCCAGGCTTGGTGGCGTACGCCTGTAATCCCACCTACTTGGGAGGCTGAGGTAGGAGAATTGCTTGAACCCGGGAGGCAGAGGTTGCAGTGAGCCGAGATTGCGCCACTGCACTCCAGCCTGGGAGACAGAGCGAGACTCTGTCTCAAAAAGCCAAACAAATGTCTTCCTTTCTCCCTCGACCCCATCTTTGAACTCAGGACTCTGGCTCTGTGGCTATCTAACATCTGAGGAGAAGGCTGAGAGCCAAGGCCACAGAGCCAGGAGGTGGGAGGGCTGGTGGACTGCTTCCTCTCGTGAGAGCCTCTCCAGGTGATACTGAACACCAGGAGGAAAGATCTGGTTTTTTCTAGGACTCTGAGGCATGTTAGAGCTAAATGGGGAGATGGGGAATAGGGAGGTATAATCCCAGGCCCTCTTTTCCTTCAATCTCGGTAGCCCCCCTTTTGTTCGAGACTGCGTAAAGTTGGAAGTTACCTATTAGCAAGAGACCTTGACAGCCTGTGTTGTGTGCTAGGAGAAGTAGAAGGTATTTTTGCTTGAGTTCTAACTTTAGGGTCATATTCTCTTTAGGAAATCGTTGATCCCCAGGAATTAACTTTGTCTAAGAACACATGTACATCTTTCTGAGAAGTCTCTTCCTCCAAATTTGGGGACCACAGGTATTCCCCAGATCTCCCAGTCTTCTTTTTTTAAGAGACAGGGTCTCACTATGTTGCCCAGGCTGGTCTTGAACTCCTGGCCTCAAGTGATCCGCCCACCTCGGTCCCCCAAAGTGTTGGGATTACAGGCGTGAGCCATCATTCCTGGCCCCCAGTCATTTTATAGAGAAGCTAGAACTACGGTCTAGAGAAATGATTTGTACCTGCGTCCATTTGGAAATTCTTCAGACTCTCGTCAAACCCAGCAGTGGGAAGAGACCTGATGGTGTACATCCCAGCATAGGCAAGGGAAAAATGGATTCTAAGCTGTTTCTTATCCCAAATCATGTGGCCTGAGGCGAGTTACTGAGTCCAGGCTCCTCAACCTTGAGGCCCTAACTCTCCTGTGCGTGCGTGGGAAACTGGCCAGTGAGAGGGCCCGGGTGGGAGTTCGGCTGCTCTCCTGGGTGTCTTGCTGAAGGCTGGCTGCCTTCTGAGCGGCCTTTGCACATTTGCACAGCAAGCCCCATCTTGTCGTAACTTGAGGCAGGGGAGAAACGGCTACTTGTGAGCTCTCCCCACACAAGCCAGGACACGACGCCAGGCCCACATGCTGCCCTCTCCCTGTAGAGTCGCTTCATCCAGGCTTCCCACCGCACTTCGAGACCTGCTCTGCTCTTGTCTTTTATGGTCTCTTTCCGCTTCCAGAAGTCTCCTGCATTCCGCAACTGGAGCTCAGCCCCACTCCAACTGGCTCATCCCTGCTTTTGGCCTCTGAGTCAGTAGTTTGCAAGCTTGGCTGGTGATCAAATTGCCTGGGGAGCTTTTTATTTTTTATTGTCTTCTCCCCAGTGTATACCATTTTACGTTGTTTACACAGGGATGGTTGGTTGGGATTTCAAATTAATACATGAAAATATGTTCACTGTAAAGACACACTTTTTTCAATAAAATATGTGGCACTTATAATGTGACAGATAAAGTTCTTAGTACTTTATATGCATCAGCTCATTTAATCCTTAAACATCCCTTGAGGGAGGTACTATTGTTGTCCCCATTTTACAGGTGAGGAAACTGAGGCCAGAGAAGTTAAGTAACTTGCCCAAGATCACACAGCTAAGTAAGTAATAGAGCCCAGATTCAAACCTAAGCAGACTGAGCTTACACCACTGAACTCTAGTGCCTGTCAATATAAGCAAGTCAGAAATAAAAACACATGAAGGCTGGGTTTGGTGGCTCACAACTGTAATTCTAGCATTTTGGGAGGTTGAGGTGGGAGGATTGCTTGAACCCAGGAGTTCAAGACCAGCCTGGGCAACATAGTGAGACCCCCGTCTCTACAAAAAATACAAAAATTAGCCAGGCATGGTGATGCATGCCTGTAGTCCTGTCTACTCTACTCAGGTGGCTGGGGCAGGAGAATCGCTTGAAC
>NW_012105931.1:863613-866324 GCF_000951045.1 Mandrillus leucophaeus
GGGAAACCTCGAGGAACTGATGTCCAAGCTGGCAGCCGAGGAAGAAGAATTAGGCAAGGGAGTTGGGCATGAGAGGTGGCGTGGAGTGTTCCGGCAGAGGAACAACACCAGGGTTCCAGGGACTTGGATACATTGAATCTGTCTGGATCATGGAGTGGTAGGTGGAGAGAGCCAGTGAGGCATAGGCAGGGTCCAGCCCCGCTTGAAATTTGTCTCACCCCATACCAGAGGCAGCAGAGTGTTGTAGCAGCGTGTTTGGGGAAATCCCAGTTGTACCAGTATGGAGACATAATAGCTGAAGTCCCAGTTGTACCAGTATGGAGACCAGGGTCTCTGAAGTCTTCTCTGGAGCCAGGATATTGGCCCCCACTCCCAGCAACCCTTCTTGACTCCCCTCAAGCTTCTCAGACTGGAGGACCATATCTGCCTCAGTCGCCTTTTTCTCATTTCATTTAGTCACCTGGCATTGCCACCCCAGGCAGCAGGGCTGGCAAGGAAGGGCTGTGAAAACTCACCACCGCCACCCAGATACCACTTGAGAGCTCCCTGCATTCCACAATCACACTATGTACTTCATGTCATAAGCCCCTTTAATCCTCCTAAAAGCCCTGTGGGGTGGGTGGAATTGGCCCCATTTAACTGGATAGGAAACCTCGGCTTGTCACTTTGTAACTATCCCAGGTCACCCAGCTAATAAATTGTGGAGTCACAGTTTGAACACAGGTGTGACCCCCTAAATATGAGGCACTGACCATTTGGAAATCAGGGTGGGAAAGGGAAATACATTTGGAGTCTTCTGGCCCCAGCCAAATTAGAGGAAGATTGGAAATAGTTAACTTCTGGCCCAAGGGCTTTGAATTCCTGTTCCCTCCACAGGCCCCTGCTAATCGCCAGGAGGGTGGGGGGTGGCAGGCACTTCTGCCCAGGACCTCTGGCCTCCCTTTTAAGATATGGGGGAACAAGGAGGGTTCAGATACCAGGCCTGATAGCACTCAAACTGACAGTCCTCTGCAGAGAATCTGCTCTGCCTCTCCTCACCCCACCCCCATCTGCCTCCAGCAGCAAAGACCTCTCACCTCTTGCTCTGGGTAGAAGGGCTTGACAGACCCTTCCCCACTCACTCCTTCTCCCCCAGCCAAATCTGGGCATTCTCAGGGCTTTGGGTTACCTAGAGCATCAGAGGTCTGCAAATTCCTCCAGCTGACAACATTCCCTCCAGGCTGCAGCTGCCTCTGTCTGCCGGACTTCAGGGTGCTGGGGACCTGCTGCTTGGGCAGTGAACCAGAATGCCTCACCTGGGGAAAGAAAGCCAAACGGGCTGGGTGCGGTGGCTCACACCTGTAATCCCAGCACTTTGGGAGGCCTCGGTGGGTGAGTCACCTGAGCTCAGGAATTCGAGATCAGCCTGGCCAACATGGCGAAACCCTGTCTCTACTAAAAATACAAAAATTAGCCAGGCTTGGTGGCGTACGCCTGTAATCCCACCTACTTGGGAGGCTGAGGTAGGAGAATTGCTTGAACCCGGGAGGCAGAGGTTGCAGTGAGCCGAGATTGCGCCACTGCACTCCAGCCTGGGAGACAGAGCGAGACTCTGTCTCAAAAAGCCAAACAAATGTCTTCCTTTCTCCCTCGACCCCATCTTTGAACTCAGGACTCTGGCTCTGTGGCTATCTAACATCTGAGGAGAAGGCTGAGAGCCAAGGCCACAGAGCCAGGAGGTGGGAGGGCTGGTGGACTGCTTCCTCTCGTGAGAGCCTCTCCAGGTGATACTGAACACCAGGAGGAAAGATCTGGTTTTTTCTAGGACTCTGAGGCATGTTAGAGCTAAATGGGGAGATGGGGAATAGGGAGGTATAATCCCAGGCCCTCTTTTCCTTCAATCTCGGTAGCCCCCCTTTTGTTCGAGACTGCGTAAAGTTGGAAGTTACCTATTAGCAAGAGACCTTGACAGCCTGTGTTGTGTGCTAGGAGAAGTAGAAGGTATTTTTGCTTGAGTTCTAACTTTAGGGTCATATTCTCTTTAGGAAATCGTTGATCCCCAGGAATTAACTTTGTCTAAGAACACATGTACATCTTTCTGAGAAGTCTCTTCCTCCAAATTTGGGGACCACAGGTATTCCCCAGATCTCCCAGTCTTCTTTTTTTGTTTTAAGAGACAGGGTCTCACTATGTTGCCCAGGCTGGTCTTGAACTCCTGGCCTCAAGTGATCCGCCCACCTCGGTCCCCCAAAGTGTTGGGATTACAGGCGTGAGCCATCATTCCTGGCCCCCAGTCATTTTATAGAGAAGCTAGAACTACGGTCTAGAGAAATGATTTGTACCTGCGTCCATTTGGAAATTCTTCAGACTCTCGTCAAACCCAGCAGTGGGAAGAGACCTGATGGTGTACATCCCAGCATAGGCAAGGGAAAAATGGATTCTAAGCTGTTTCTTATCCCAAATCATGTGGCCTGAGGCGAGTTACTGAGTCCAGGCTCCTCAGCCTTGAGGCCCTAACTCTCCTGTGCGTGCGTCGGAAACTGAGAGGGCCCGGGTGGAGAGTTCGGCTGCTCTCCTGGGTGTCTTGCTGAAGGCTGGCTGCCTTCTGAGCGGCCTTTGCACATTTGCACAGCAAGCCCCATCTTGTCGTAACTTGAGGCAGGGGAGAAACGGCTACTTGTGAGCTCTCCCCACACAAGCCAGGACACGACGCCAGGCCCACATGCTGCCCT
>NW_012105931.1:870709-873545 GCF_000951045.1 Mandrillus leucophaeus
GGGAGGCAGAGGTTGCAGCGAGCCAAGATCACACCACTGTACTGTAGCCTGGGTAACAGAGTGAGACCCTGTCTCCAAAAAAACAAAAAATAAATAAAGAGAGAAAAAGAAATACGTGAAATTTCTTTTCTTCCCCAGTTCTACTCTCTAAGGGCAAGCACACAGTTACTGATTTTATAAGAATCCTTGTAGACCCCCCTTTTTTTTTGGCACAAAAAACTTATGTATGCATACAGGAATTTTAAAAACAAGAATTGGACTATATATCATGCATACAAATGTCATTCTGTAACTTGCTTTTTAACTTATCACAGGCATCTTTCCAGACTGTTAAATACACATCTATCTTGTTTTGAATAGCGCCGTAGTCTTTTACATGGTGAATGTACCAGGATTTATTTAGCCGATCTTCTACTTTTATCTTTTACAGATGTGGTGGTGGGGAAGCGTTAACATCAAAATTGTAAAGTGTTTGGATTTTTAGCAATCTAACTATCAGTAATTGCCTTATTAGGAAAGACTGCTGTAGAAAGATGATCGAGTGAACTGTTCATCTTAACATGATCCAGATAAATCGAGCTTTTATGTTTAAACAATACCTCTAAGACAGACTGTGCTGTAAACTTAAGGTTACTATACCATTTGAAAATAATTAGTTTTCATACTAACTTTTGTTTTAATGACTATCTAAATAATAGTAGTTTCAAAAGCATATGAATTTACCAAAACTCAAAAACTTTGAAATTGCATGACTCAGAAGTAAACTACCACATTGATTCACACTAGCATTTTTTTCTCTGGGTGTTGAGAGATTGAGAATGTGTCATCAGTCAATGCAAAGTGCATTTTTTCCTCAAGTTTTTCTTTAGATTTCAAAATCTAGTTAGCAAGCATTTTGCTGAATAAAAGTTGATTTCTAGTCTTAAAGCAGACACTCATTTCTGTTCTTATTTTTCCCCCAAGAGGAGCTTGTAAGTTTTTTCTTAAACTCAAATATTGCTGCACTAAAGCCTAGGACAGGGTGGTTGCATTGATATAAAGGATGCATTCTTGAAAACCACAAATAGGCCGGGGGCGGTGGCTCACACCTATAATCGCAGCACTTTGGGAGGCCGAGGTGGGTGGATCATGAGGTCAGGAGATCGAGACCACGGTGAAACCCTATCTCTACTAAAAATACAGAAAATTAGCCGGGCGCAGTGGTGGGCGCCTGTAGTCCCAGCTACTTGGGAGACTGAGGCAGGAGAATGGCGTGAACCCGGGAGGCGGAGCTTGCAGTGAGCTGAGATCGCGTCACTACACTCCAGCCAGGGCAACAGAGCCAGACTCGTCTTGAAGAAAAAAGCCACAAATAATTCATAATTCCTATGATTCCAGTCTTATGTTCTCATATGAACACGTGAAGTATATGTATGGGGTGGGGGGGCCGCAAGGGGATGCTTACAATTCACTACTCTCTCCAGCTTTGAAATTATGTAACTTAAAACTTTCAGTTTGGGAGATTGCATTTCTTCAAACTTTACATAAAAAGCAAGACTAATATTTATGGCACCATTTCAAATTTCTGCTGTTGAAGTTTGCATGAAATATATCTATATTATAATGTAGAGAGTTCCTAAATTGGGGTCCCAGAGCCACTGTGTCTGGGTTGAATCTGTCTACTTACTACTTGTGGAACCTTAGGGCAAGTTACTTAACCTCTGTGCCTCAGTTTTCTCATCTGTAAAATGAATATAATAATGGGGATCTCATATGGTTATAGTGAGGATTAAATGAGTTTGTGTATGCAACAGCATGTAGTGAGTACATCAATGTTAAGTGCCTGTGGCAGGAGGAATAGCAGTATTGTTATAGCTGGAATAGTTTGTATACATATTTCTTTAGACCGGATTTCTAGAAGTGAAATTGTTGGGTCACGTGACTTTCATAGTTCATTCAACTATGAAATTGTTCATTCAACAATTAAACACAGTGCTAAATGCTGGGAGACAGTGATTAGCAAATTCTAGTGGGGGAGATAGGCAATTAATCACTAGTAAACTTTATTTTTTTTTTTTTTTGAGATGGAGTCTCATTCTATATCCTAGGCTGGAATTCAATGGCGCGATCTTGGCTCACTGCAACCTCCATCTCCCGGGTTCAAGCAATTCTCCTGCCTCAGCCTCCCAAGTAGCTGGAATTATAGGTACCTGCCACCACACTTGGCTAAATTCTTTGTATTTTTAGTAGAGATGGGGTTTCGCTATGTTGGCCAGGCTGGTATTGAACTCCTGACCTCAGGTGATCTGCCCGTCTCAGCTTCCCAAAGTGCTGGGATTACAGGTGTGAGCCATGTCGCCTGGCCAATCACTACTAAAGATATAATCACAAGTTGTAATAAGTTCTATGGAAGAAAGTTATACAAAGCCAGAAGGGTTTTTCACAGGGGAATCTGATCTAGTTTGGGAGGGTTGAAGGAAATTTCCCTGAAAAAGTAGCTTTTGACTTGGGATCTGAAAGATGTCAGGAGTTAACTGTAAAATCAGAGTGGGAATGCAAGGAGACAGAGAGAGAGAGGAGTGTGTGCAAAGGCCCTGTGGTAGGGGGGGGTTATGCTGTATTTAAGGAGAGGCTCAATGTGGCTAGAGAGAGAGATTGGCACATGAAAGAATTTGTGTTTTAGGACACGGTGGCATGCACCTTTAGTCCCACCACTTGGGGTGGCAGAGGCAGGAGGATCACTTGAGCCCAGGAGGTCTAGGCTGTAGTACATGATGACTATACCTGTAAACAGCCACTACACTCCAGCCTGGGCCATATAGCAAGACCTTGTCTCTTTTTTAAAAAAGAGTTTTTT
>NW_012105931.1:873885-880057 GCF_000951045.1 Mandrillus leucophaeus
AACAGAGTCTGGCTCTGTCACCCAGGCTGGAGTGCAGTGGTGTGATCTTGGCTCACTGCACACTCTGCCTCCTGGGTTCAAGCTATTTTCCTGCTTTAGCCTCCCTAATAGCTGGGACTACAGGTGCCTGCCACCACGCCTAGCTAATTTTTGTATTAGTAGAGACAAAGTTTCACTATGTTGTCCAGGCTGGTCTCGAACTCCTGACCTCAGGTGATCCACCTGCCTCAGCCTCCCAAAGTGCTAGGATTACAGGCATGAGCCACTGTGCCCGGCCATATTGTTTTTTATACTAAGACCAAAGGCTTATCACTGAGTTTCAAACAGGGAAATGACCTTATTTCATTTTTTTCAAGTGTACTATGCTGTTGCATTTTTAAGAGATTCATCTTTTTAAATGGAGATTTTTGCACTCATTTATACTAAAGATGATGTTGTATGCACTAAGTTGGTGGGGGTAGAGATGGAAGGGTTTTGGTGGGTGATAGTCTGGGAAGGGAAGCTCTAAGGGAGAAATGGTCAAGGAAGAAGCAGCTGCTGGCTAAACCATATGCCAGGCATTATGCTAAGTATTAACTCATTCAACTGAGGTAGATATTAGCATCATTCCTATTTCATAGCAGAGGAAACACAGAGGTTAACCAACTTGCCCAAAGTCAGTGTGGACCTGGTATTTGAGCCCAGGCACTCTGGCTCCAGTCTCTGGGCTGCTTCTGATGCCCAGATTCTATTCTCAAGCTGGAGTACATGATATGCTATTTATTCCCTGGGAGAGATGCTAGAAAAAGACCATATTTGGGTTAAGTAAAGATCGTGAATTTAAGTTTTGACATACTGATTTCAGGATATCTTGAAAGCATCCAAAGGAGATGCTGAATAGACAGATGTAAGTGTTGGTCAGAGGAAGCATCTGGATATTTAAATTTTTGATATGTGGTCTGAAGTGCCATCAAAAAGCCATACCAATTTAGCTACTCATGAGAAATAAATGAGAGAATCAAGAACTTTAAAAAAAAGCAACAAACTGCTTTCCCCAGATCCACTTCCAGAAGCTGACTTAGTAGAAGTGATAGGTGGGCGGTCGGCAGGGAATCTGGAGTTTTTAAATAGTTTGCCAGATGATTCTATCAACTATGTTTGGGAATCACTGCTCTGTGACAACATTAAGGCCTCTTCACCTTCCTGTCCTTTTGTTTTGCTTTCCAAATCACTGCCCCTGGTTTTTAATACTTCATTGTGCTTTTTAAAGCACAATACAGCCGAATGCAGTGGCTCACGTCTGTAATCCCAGCACTTTGGGAGGCTGGGGTGGGTAGATCACAAGATCAGAAGATCGAGACCATCCTGGCTAACACGGTGAAACCTCGTCTCTACAAAAAGTACAAAATATTAGCTGGGCGTGGTGCACGTGCCTGTAATCCCAGCTACTTGGGAGGCTGAGGCAGGAGAATCGCTTGAACCCGGGAGGTGGAAGTTGCCGTGAGCCGAGATCATGCCACTGCACTCCAGCTTGGGTGACCGAGTAAGACTCCGTCTCAAAAAATAATAAATAAAAATAAATAAAAATAAAGCACAACACATCATATTTGACCCTAACAAGCACTGTGGTGGGTGGGTTGGGTGTGTGTGTATTCCCATTTTAGAGACTGGAAATTAAGAAGGGCTTACATTATTGAGTACTTACTGTTAAACAGTTTAGAGATTAAGTGATTGACTCAAGGCTGCAGAGCCAATACACAGCACTTTTACCTACCAGACCCTTAATTGTTATCACAGCTGTCTCAGGTTGGTCACTGGTATCTTTGTTCTGGCATGGTCCTTGAGGGTGGTAGTCAATGAGCCAGACAGCACGCCTCATGCTGAGTCAGCCATGTTCCAAACTCTGAGAGTTTGGGTTTCACTCTGGGAGGGAAGACTCACCTCCTAAGGGTTATGAGGAACTTGATGAACACAGCAGAGCTTTCTTCAGCCAAAACTCCCCTGGAACTGCTTTCTCCACCCTCAACAACATGGGGTTGCCATATAATTTTTCTAGTCAGGGGCAAGAACTCACATCAAATTCTTATTTAAAATCAAATACATGTTTACTATGGAAAAACTGGAAGATAAGCAAAATGCGGGCCTACCACCCATACAGGACCTTTGTCTTTTCAAATGAATATTTGAAATCGATAGTCCATTTCTCGATCTTTCCACCCGAGTCTTTGTTGAGGGTATCTGATCTGAGACAGAGGACCCGAGTCTGGATGATTTCACCACTCACTCTCAGGGTTGCCTCCCCAGTAACCCAGCTTCCTCTTCTCCTTTGGTGGGTGGAAGAAGGGCTCCAAGCTGAGGGCCTCAGACACCCCGTCAGCCCCATCTACGAGAAGATCTAGGTCCAGGGAGCCTGTGTGTAGATGGGGGGCATCCGTCAGGTGCAACTGCACTCCACCTGGGTCCTGTTGCCCTCCAGGAGCTGCTGTGCTTACAGCTCTGGGGAAATGGCCTGGACCCCCAATAGGTGCACCCGGGGCTCTGGCAGGCCCTTGTGTAGCTGCTCCAAGCTTGCTTGGCAAGGACAATGGGCCTCCCAGCATGCCCAGGGGCGGCTCCCAAGTGAATCCAGGAGCCCCGAGGCCTCCTGGGATCCCAGCATGCGCTGCCTCTTCCCCCTACCCCGCCTTGCTGCCCTATGACCTCTCCCATTGGTCTCAAAACGGATGTGGCTCACTGGCCACCATCTTGGTTTTCCTGTGCGTGGAAAATACTTGGTGACGGGAGAGGCAGCCTTGGTACCAGGGCTCAGCCCCCCCACCTCTCTTTTTTTTGGGTACAAGAATAAAACTATAAATATTTTATGTAATAATTGTCAGGCTTATGCTATAAATGGCTTTGTGACCTGCTTTTTTCCCCCTTCTGCAAAGTACTTTTTCCTGGGTAGGTTTTCTTTTACAATATTTAAGGCTGTAGATTAGACATTTGGATGACTGTGACACAGCATTTAACTGTTGGGTTGTAAGTGAGGTTGTTGAGACCTTTTTTTGCTTTTTTTCCCTATTAAGCAACAGTCACAAACATCCCAGCAAGTATGGTTTTGCCACATCTGGGATGGTATCTTGGCACAATTTCTGGGTCAACAGGCTTAAGGCATTTTAATTTGCCAGAAAGGTTGTGCCAGTTAACATTCCCCCACCCCTAGCAATATATAGCAGCACCCAGTTCCCAACTGTGACACAGCACTTGTCCTTTTAATTTGTATTTCTTAGTTGGTGAATTTTTTTCTACGTGTAGTTTTACTTAGGAAAAATGCCAGAATCTTTCTTCAAGTCACTTCCACTTACTTTTCCCCTGTGCCCTCTTACCCCAATCCCTTAACAGAAGGTAGTGATAGCTGTAAGGACAAATTTGTTTGTTATGTGAGCTAGATATGTCCCTAAGCCAAGCTAGAATAGAAATTTCCTAGGCAATCTCTTTCTCCCACTCCCCAGGCTGCCTTTTGGCCACAATATGTTTAAGCTGATGTTTTCCTTTTTCTCTAGTCAAAATACCCAGAGATCAGTAGGGAAATTGGTGGAGATTGATCACTTGATGGATGTTTTGTCTCCAGAGAGGTGGGTGGTTTTATTTTGCCAGAACATCTAGTAATGCTGGACATCCAGACCACATAGCACCTCCAGGAAGAGAAAAGCTCCTGACCTTTAAGGGTGTTCCCTTGGGAGTATGGAGGTGTCTAGGCAAATTCCAACCTAAAACCAGGCCTGGAACGTAAGAGGAATGAGTTCTCAGCCCAGCATCCATCAATTCTTATAAGTCTATTTAAAAAGCTTTCTTTTCCCAATAGCTCTAGTACCCCAGGGACCAAACTCTTATTGCCCAGGTTTTATTAGTGGCGCCAGTTCAGGACCTGAGGCCAGGCTTGGCAGGATGATCTTTAGAGAGGAGCTTTGAACATAGGCCAGAGACTCCTGGTTTCCATTGGATGTCTTCTATCGAGTGCAGATACACAGAGCTCTGGCTTTTTTGTTGTTAATTTCTTTTTTTTTTTTTTTTATTTTTACCTATAATGTGTTCTATGATATTAATTGTTAATTTCTCTAGAAGCAGCCTCAGGTTACTGATTCCCTTTTTCCCTTCCCCGACAATATTTTAGGAAATGTACGTTTAGGCTCAGTGCTAAAATCTGTCCATTTATATTAGTAGAGCAGGCACCTCTTCATCGGGTTTATTGACCTTGTGATTCAAGAATCCTTGTGGGAGAAACTGAGGCAAATGCAGTCAAATGACTGTCTGAAGCCCTGGATGGGTGTGGAAGAAAGAGCTAAGTTTCGGCTTCCATTTTCCAGCCTTAAATTCTGAACTATTGCCCCGTGTGCTCATCATCAGCTTGCCCCAGAAAGAGTTTGACGCAAGCCCGTTCATGCCCCCGTGATTTGGCCAAGATGTGTGGCCTTGTGGAACCATGCTGCAGTTAGGAATAGGAACCAGTTTACTTCGCTGACTATTAAAAGATGGGGTAAAGGAGGGATGAGTGATGATGAGACCTGGTTTTGTATGAGTTTCATTTTGAAACTAGTGATACAAGTCAGTGGTGCCAGGAAGCATCTGGGAGGAAATTGTAATGATCTGCCCCAGGGCTTACCATTTACCAGCCTCTCTCTGACTCATAGCTTGCAGAGAAGACTACTCATGTTCCTACATGTGCCCAGCAAGTTTCCCTGGAAAGGCCAGCATTTTCGTGAAATCTCCATCTTCTGCTTCCTCTGGTAAACCACAAGGGACCCCTATAAAACAGCCCTCTCCAAATGCAGACTGAGCAAGTTCCCTGTTGTGCCCTTTGGTCCCATGTGTCTTCGTCTTTGATCAGCTTCATCCACTGAGTAAAGCACACAGCTGTAGCTAACTTCTTCCCAGTTTGACAGAGAATGTTTCAGTGGTATAGAAAGAGGCCAGGGTGTGGATGTCAGAAGCCTAGGTTAATTGTGAGTAGTCTGAGGTACTTTTTATTGAGAGCTTACCTTACTTACCCTGGGCCAGGCACAGTATTCAGTGCTGTTTGAACACTATCCCATTTAATCTTTCTAATAACCTCATGAGGTAGGTGTTATCGTTTCATTTCCAGATGAGGAAACTGAGCTTCTGTATACTCACACAATTTACCCAATCATGGGATAGGTAAGTGACATTATAGGGATTGGAAGCCAAGTCTTCTGGACTCCACATTTCATATTCTTCATTATTTCCCTGCCTTCGGGATTTGAAACCTGATCTTGCTGCTTCCTGGGACAGTTCAACCCCTGGCAGCCTCTTGTTTCCTGAGTTGTCAGATTGGGAGCAGTAATACCACCTTGCAGGTTATTTTGTGAGGATTTGGGTAGGAAAACACGTAGCTGGGTGTCCTGAGCAGAGTGGGTGTTTGAAGCTTATTCCTATCAGTCTGGACTGTTGTCCCTTGGTTGTGCTCTGCACCCAACTCAAAGCAGTTTAGAACTGATGAGGCCAGCCCTTTGGGTGTATCTGGACTATGCACCCTGAGTGGGAGGCATATACGCCTATAATACATGACTATTGGCTTCTCCTTGATTGTTGACACTGTCCCTTCTAAGAATAGATGGACAGCCCAGATGCTGTGCTACAAATATTTGGAAGCATGTAACAGTGGAAATATGCCAGAAGACAGGGTAGTGGAGTGAGCTGTAAATTTGTAGACAGCAGGAAGAGGATTTCTAGCTCCCAGGGGCAATAGCAGCTCTCAGAGTTTTGGGGATTAAGTCTTCTGAGTAATAGGGGAGTCAATCCATTGGCCTCCTGCTGGGTAACCTGGTAGGAGAGGACTGGAGTCATTGAGTCTCTCCTTAAAGGAAATAATTGACAGAATTGTCTGGTTAGCCCTTTACTGGCTGAAGACCTTCCCTTAGGAAGAGGGCTGTTTTAAGATTGAAAAAAGTGGCCAGGCACGGTGGCTCGTGCCTGTAATCCCAGCACCCGGAGGCCAAGGTGGGAGAGTCACTTGTGCCCAGGAGTTCTAGACCCACCTGGGAAACATAGCAAGACCCTGTATCTACCAAAAAAAAGTGACCCTTAGTTTTTTTTAAAAAAATCAGTGTTTTAATAACTAATGCAGACACAATGGTCAGTATTAAGAAGAGTGTACAATAGGCCAAGTGTGGTGGCTCATACCTGTAATCCCAAC
>NW_012105931.1:880307-884478 GCF_000951045.1 Mandrillus leucophaeus
AAAAAAAAAAAAATACAGTAAAAAGTCTTATCCCTCAATGAGGTGCGGTGTCTCATGCCTATAATCCCAGCATTTTGGGAGGCCAAAGTTGGGTGATTACTTGATGCCAGGAGTTTGAGACCAGCCTGGGCAACACAGACGCTGTCTCATTTTAAAAAAATAATTTTTAAGGCCGGGCATGGTGGCTCACTCCTGTAATCCAGCACTTTGGGAGGCCGAGACAGGCAGATCATCTGAGGTCAGGAGTTCCAGATCAACCTGGCCAACATGGTGAAACCCCATCTCTACTAAAAATACGACAACAACAAATTAGCTGGGCATGGTGGTGGCTTCCTGTAATCCCAGCCACTCGGGAGACTGAGGCAGGAGAATCGCTTGAACCCGGGGGGCAGAGGTTGCAGTGAGCCAAGATCACACCACTACACTCCAGCCCGGGCAACAGAGTGAGACTCCGTCTTAAAAAATAAAAATTTTTAAAATAAAGCCTCATTCTTGTCCATAAACCTAGTTTTTGGGGTTGCCTTCCAGAGCTATTTTTGAAATACAATTTGAAAATATGAATGTTAGTGTATTAGTTCCGAATATATTGCTCTATGCCTTTTTATAAAGGTATAATTTTAAAAAATGAACACTATATCCTAGAGATCTTCCCATATAGATATGGAATAGGAGCTTCCTCATCTTTTGTGTCTTTTTTAAATGGCTGTGTAATGTTTCATTGTATAGGGGATGGTATAACACAAAGTAATCCCTTATTGATGGACATTTAGGTTGTATCCGAGCTTTTGCTATTACAGCTGATGTGGTGTGGATTAGTTTGGTTGGATAGCTGAGGAAAGGTGATTTTGGAGTATTCTGTAAAAATTCAAAGATACTTGAGGGTAGATTCTTTGGTTTCCTGGTATATTCCTAGTGTCTGAAAGAAAGTCATTGGCACATAGGAAGTACTTAAGTAGCTCCTGAATGAATGCTGCGTGGAAGAACCTGGCTTTAGAACCTGCCACCCTGGGTTCTCATTCTAATTCCATGCGCCAGCTGTTTGACCTTGGGCAAGTCATCTTGCCACCACCGCCCCTCACCCCCAGCCCTGGTTTCCTCATGTGGTAAATGGTGGGTAGTTGTTTGTAAGGTTCTGGGGGTGTACACGTTCATGGTTGGGGTTTATTTTTCTTGAAATGGTCTTGCTCTGTCTCCAGCTGGGGTGCAGTGGCAAAAGCATGGATCCCTGTAACCTCGACCTCCTGGGCTCAAACTATCTTCCCACCTCAGTTACCCAAGCAGCTGGGACTATGTCATGGTTTGGGGTTTCAACTTGTATGCTACTCATGATGGTTCTCTGAAGTGTAATATCCAACTTCCAAATGAGAAAGCATAAATTCCTCATAAGCTAATTCAAGTTCCACATCAGCAGTGATATTTCCAATTGACGGATTCTTGAGGGACTTTCACATGGGTCCTCAGCACAGCTTTAAATAATACTGAATCAGCCTGGTACAGTGGCTCTTGCCTGCAATCCCAGCACTTTGGGAGGCCAAAGCGGGTGGATCGCTTGAGACCATGAGTTCGAGACCAGCCTGGGCAGCACGGTGAAACCCTGTCTCTACTAAGAATACAAAAATTAGCCGGGCGTGGTGGCATACGCCTGTAATCCCAGCTACTCAAGAGACTGAGGCAAGAGAATCACTTGAGCCCGGGAGGCGGAGGTTGCAGTGAGCTGAGATTACACCACTGCACTCTAGCCTGGGTAACAGAGCGAGACTCTGTCTCAAAAACAAACAAACAAAAAAGTAGTACACAAATGTTATCTATTAATAGTAATTTAGAAGGGGAGGGATTTGAGATTGATGTACTTTTTTTTTTTTAAGAGACAGGGTCTAGCTATATTGGCCAGGGTGGACTCAAACTCCTGGGCTCAAGCAGTCTGCCCACTTCAGCCTCCCAAGTAGCTGGTACTACAGGTGCATGCCACCATGCCCAACTGAGATTTGATGCCCACTTGCTAGGTTTGCCATAACAAAGTACCAGGTACTGGGGTGGCTTAAACAACAGAAATCTGTTTTCTTATAGTTCTGGCTTGTAGATGGACATCTCCCTGTGGCTTCATGTGGTCTTCTCTCTGTAACTACCTGTGTCCAAACCAAACTTCTTCCTCTTCTAAAGACACCAGTCATGCTGGATTAGGGCCTACCCTAATGAGTTCATTTTACCCTTTTTTTTTTTTTTTTGGATGGATCGTGCTCTGTTGTCCAGGCTGGAGTGAGGAGGTGCAATCTCGGCTCACTGCAACCTCTGCCTCCTGGGTTCAAGATCGTCCTGCCTCAGCCTGCCAGGTAGCTAGGACAACAGGCGCAGGCCACTACGCCCGGCTAATTTCTGTATTTTCAGTAGAGATGGGATTTTACTATGTTGGCCAGGCTGGTCTCAAACTCCTGACCTCAGGTGATCCACCCATCTGGCCTGCCGAAAGTGCTGGGATTACAGGCGTGAGATACTGTGCCTGGCCGATTTCATTTTACCTTAATTACCTCTTTAATGTCCCTATCTTCATATTCAGTCACCATTTTAGGTACCGGTGGTTAGGACTTCAACATAAGAATTTTGCAGGGACACAATTCGTGTTAAGGGAAAACTTGGACCTGCCAAAAAATCGAGAAAATAAGTTGCCAACAGGTAGTCATGGCTGAATAGTTATTGCAGTGAACTTGAAAGTAAGTTTCTGATGACCCTAATCACTGGGAAAGTTCATTTCCTTTCAGTCATTTTTCTGTGCATAGTTACATGTATTACATAGTAGTTCTGGATTCTGCTTATTTTGTCTTACTATTATAGTGTAAGAACTTCCCTATATAAACTTACATTGCATAGCTGGATAAATAACCCATGGAGTAAGTGCCCTATAGATTATTTACCTTTTGCCCTATATTGAGGATGATTTAACCTTGCCGCATTATGCTTCCGGGTCTTTCTAGCACTAAGGCAAAGCAGGGTTCCCCAGAAGATGAGTCTACGAAGCTGTGTTCTGGCAATAAAAGGCAGGTCACCCTGAGGATCGTGTGGCCCCTGGGACCCTCTGGAGCTGAATCAGGCCCGGATCCCCTTTCCCCTTCTTCCCGCTGGCCAAGCATGTCACAGCCCAGCACTCCTCAGCGGGGATGTCGTCAAGGAGGCAGGGCTGGTTCCTAAGCAATCTTCCCTTTCTCATCATCACATTCCAGCCTTCCCACAGAACATCCTTCTGTATGTGGTAAGCTCTTGGGCTCTGAGGCAGCTCTTTAGGGTCCCCGAGCCCCTCTGTCCTCTCCCATTCACTGAGTCCACTGCCTAAAAGATGACCAGTGTCTTAACTTCCTTTGCCTGGGTGAGTTTTGCCTGAGTTTTGAACTTCCTGTCAGTGGAATCATACATATATCCTCTCATCTGGCTTCTACTACTTAACCTTACGTTTGTTAAATTTCCCATGTTGTTTGTTGCCCCTCCTTGTGCTTCATTCACTTCATTATGTTAATATACCCCAGTGTTTCTACCCATTCTCCCTCATCGTTTGGGCTGATTCCAGCTTAGCTATTATGAATAGTGCTGTTATGAACATTATAATACATAAGTTTTGGCAAATGTATTTTTGTTGGGTCTATACATCACAGTGGACTTGCTGGGTCTTAGGGAATTCGTATATCGATATATACTGCCAAATTGTATTCCAAAGTGATTGTCCTCCCATATCAGACTTTTGTTTGTGTGTGTGTTAAAATAGGCATAACATAAAATTTACCATTTCAACCATTTTTAAGTAAAGAATTCAGTAGCACTAAGTACATCCACAGTGTTGTGCAACATCACCATTATCTATCTCCAGAACTTTTTCATCATCCCCAACAGAAACTCTGTACTCATGAGGCATTAGGCAATAGCTCCCCTCCCCTGTCTCTCTCTCTGGCCCCTGGTCAATTTCTTTCTTTTCTTTCTTTTTTTTTTTTCTTAGAGAAAAGTGTCTTGCTGGAGTACAGTGGTGCAGTCATGGCTCACTGCAGCTTCAAACTCATGGGCTCAAATGATCCTCCCACCTCAGCCTCCCAAGTTGCTGGAACAGGTGCATACCACCATGCCCAGCTAATTTTTATTTATTTATTTATTTATTTATTTATTTATTTATTTATTTATTTTTGAGACGGAG
>NW_012105931.1:886136-890911 GCF_000951045.1 Mandrillus leucophaeus
TGGGAGGCCTAGGCGAGCAGATCACGAGGTCAGGAGTTCGAGACCAGCCTGGTCAACATGGTGAAACCCCATCTCTACTAAAAATACAAAAATTAGCCAGGTGTGGTGGCACACACCTATAGTCCCAGCTACTTGGGAGGCTGAGGCAGAAGAATCACTTGAACCTGGGAGGTGGAGGTTGCAGTGAGCCAAGATCGTGCCGCTGCACTCTAGCCTGGGTGATAGAGTGAGACTCTGTTTCCAAAAAATAATTTAAAAAAAAATTGACCAAAGAAAACCCCTCATTTGTTATCCTTTCTTATTTTAAGGAAAGATATTTTTAAACCAAAATAATAATCTGAAACTAAAAGGCAACCTTTCTGAAAGGACAGTTGGTGCCCTCGCCTGACATATCTATGGACAGGCGTGGGACCGTCCTTGTGGTCTTTGTTATGTTGCAGCCTAGCAAAAATGGGAGCACTGGGCAGAGCATGGTGCTGGCAGGATCCGGGGTGTAGCCCCTGGCAGATTCCCTGATTTCTTGCGTTGGCCATAAGGAAGAGTAGGTAACAACATTGGTTGTGAATATTCTCTAGTGTGTGTCTTGGACTCAGGTAGACCTGGCTTCTGAACCTCAGTTTTCTAATCTTTGAAAAGCGGGCTGGGCGCGGTGGCTCACGCCTGTTATCCCGGCACTTTGGGAGACTGAGGCAGGTGGATCACAAGGTTAGGAGTTTAAGACCAGCCTGGCTAACATGGTGAAACCCAATCTCTACTAAAAATACAAAAATTAGGTGGGCGTGGTGGTACACACCTGTAACCCCAGCTACTCAGGAGGCTGAGGCAGGAGAATCGCTTGAACCCGGGAGGGGGAGGTTGCAGCGAGCAGGGATCGTGCCACTGCACTCCAGCCTGGGTGATACAGCAAGACTGTGTCTCAAAAAAAAAAAAAAAAGGGTAGGGGGAGGGGATAATACCAACTTGGTATCATAGTTGCAAGGATGAAATTCACCTCCAGCTGGTGAATGGTGGTTACTAACTTGGAGTGCTTGTTTAAAGAGTAGCTAACCATTGGGGATTCAGAAGGAGCGAAATGAACTGAAACAACCCAAGGTGTCCAAGTGATCTGTGTGGGCATATATATTGTGTGTAAATAGACTCACAGTCTTCAGAAAATCTTCTGCCTCTAGCTATGACCTTAGTCAACCGCATGTCACATGAGGCCACCTGAGGCTAATGTCCCTGAATGTCTATGATCTTGGTCCTCTGGGACCAAGAACAAAGAAGAGTTTGACCCACAAACTGACCACGAGGAGATCTTCTCTCGAGGCGATCTTCCCTCTGGAAACCAAACTTGGAAGCCTCATCTGAAACTTGTGTTAGTCATACTCCTGGTCAGAGGAAGTAAGCTAAGTCCCCCTTCTGCAGCCACTTAGCGGTCCTTGATCCAGTCAGGGGACTCTTGTCAGTCTCGTTTCCTGGGGCAACTTCCAGAATACTCCTGCCTTCCTAATGCTCTCTTTTCCCCTTCCCCACAGTATTCATGGGCTGCCCTGGGCAAGAGCCAGCTCTGTTTAGCACTGTTAATGACGACTTCACTGTGCAGAATGGCGAGACAGTCCAGGTAAAACACCATGTCCACCTGCAGGACAAAAGAAAGATGTTCTCTGTGCATGCCCAGATCTCTGGCCAGGAGCCCTTGGTTGCTACGGGTGTTGTGAGCCAAGTCAACCCTTCAGAGGAGCAAGTGTTAGTCCTCAGCTGCCCACAGCTTGGGTGTGAGCACTGATTTAAGGGTGGTAGTGCTTGCAGCTACCCAACAGTGGTGCCTGAGGTCAGGCCAGTGGAGCCAAGAGCTGCCTTGTGAGTAATCACCCCATGTACTGGGTCCCTTGGATTCCCTCTCCCACTTCCCTTTACTTCCTTCCCTTATCCATGTTAACCCCAACTGAAGGCAGTTCTAAACACAGGCCTGCCAATCCCATGAGCCTTCAGGAAGATGCACCTGGAGTGCTTGGCCACACTTCGTTTTTAATTTTTGAATAGCTAATATAGCCACGTGGTTCAAAAATAAAAAATATTAATAAGCTATACAAGAAATAATCTCCGCTCGTTTGCTTCCATTTGCCTAAAGCCCTCTTCACCCCTCCAAGAGAAGACGCAGTTAACCACTGTTTCCAGTTTCTTTCCTTCCAGAGTTTATATATAGTCTATATTTATGTGTTACCTATTTATTTATATTACACGTTTTTACATGTTATCTATTTTATATACATACATATATAAAAACATTCTTTTCCTTCTTATGCAAAAGCTAGGATGCTGTTCACATGTCTGCACCTTTTTCTACGTAACGGTGTATCAGCACAGCACAATGTTTACCCTCTTTCCACAGACAACCACTATTAGTTTTTCCCATATTCTCCCTGACTTCATCCATGTATAAGAAAATATGACTATATGGTCTTATTTCCTACCCTTTTATACAAAAGGTGGAACAGTGCCTGGCACATATTAAGCACAATGTGTTTGTTAAATAAAATGCTAAACTATATTAAGCTGCCCTATACCTTAATCTTTTCATTTGACAGCATAAATCAAAGATCAGGCCGAGTGCGGTGGCTCATGCCTGTAATCCCAGCGCTTTGAGAGGCTGAGGCGGGTGGATCACTTGAGGTTAGGAGTTCGAGAGCAGCCTGGCCAATATGGTGAAAACCTGTCTCTACTAAAAATACGTAAATTAGCTGGGCGTGGTGGCAGATGCCTGTAATCCCAGCTACTCAGGAGGCTGAGGCAGGAGAATCACTTGAACCCGGGAGGCAGAGGTTGCAGTGAGCCGAGATCTTGCCACTGCACTCCAGCCTGGGCAACAGAACAAGACTCCATCTCCAAAAAGGGAAAAGAAAGAAAAAAGCTCTTTCCCTGTTGGCACATAGAGAGCATACTCATTCTTATTTTGAGAGCTGCACAGTATTCCACTAGACGGATGTGCTGTGGTATATTTCACTGGTCCACCTGTATAAGTAAACACTGAGTTCTCCTTGCAATAGGCTCATCTAGGTCTCCTCTCCCTTAACTCTTTTTTTTTTTTTAAATTAAACTTAGGGTCTCACTATCTTGCCCAGGCTGCTCTCAAACTCCTGGGCTCAAGTGACCCTCCCAAAGTGCTGGGATTATAGGCGTGAGCTATCGTGCCCAGCTGCCCTTAACTTTTATAGGTGAGAGGATGTTGAGTATGTCCCAGCTATTTGCACCTCTGGGTTAAGGGGTTTCTTTCCTTGCAGGACAGAAAATCACTGAAAGAAAGGAATCCATTGAAGATCTTCCCATCCAAACGTATCTTACGAAGACACAAGAGAGATTGGGTGGTTGCTCCAATATCTGTCCCTGAAAATGGAAAGGGTCCCTTCCCGCAGAGGCTGAATCAGGTACGACTGTGCCTTCTCCTGGGAATCGTTGGTGGCCCCAGGGACCCCCCTCCAAAGGCCTGCATGAGATTTCTTGCTACTGAATGTGTGGGCCGAGAGAGGAAAACCTCTCCTATGTGAGCAGATTCTCCTATGGCAGTGCCCCTCTTCACAGAGGATTCTTTGTCACAGTCATGGGATATTTGTTACTTTGTCAGCTGCCATTTTCTTTTCCCTCCAGCTCAAGTCTAATAAAGACAGAGACACGAAGATTTTCTACAGCATCACGGGGCCGGGGGCAGACAGCCCCCCTGAGGGCATCTTTGCTGTAGAGAAGGAGACAGGCTGGTTGTTGTTGAACAAGCCACTGGACCGGGAGGAGATTGCCAAGTATGAGGCAAGTAGCCTTTAGTGTCTACTGTAAATGTCCCCTCAGAAGTGGGGTCCTAGGCCTGGGGATGTGGGTGGCACCAGGCTGACCCCAGAGCTGTGTACCCCACAGCTCTTTGGGCACGCTGTGTCAGAGAATGGTGCCTCAGTGGAGGATCCCATGAACATCTCCATCATCGTGACCGACCAGAATGACCACAAGCCCAAGTTTACCCAGGACACCTTCCGAGGGAGTGTCTTAGAGGGAGTCCTACCAGGTAAGAGGACTGGGAAGGGGACTGCTATGGGGCTGCTGGGCCCACACCCTTAAATGCTAGAAGATGCCGCCATACCTGATTTCCTTGGCTGTGTATCAGATGACTTGGGATCTTCTTAAAAATCCACATTCACCCCCTTCCATCCCAAGTTTCCTGAATAAGAATGATCTTGGAGCAGAGCTCTGGAATCTGTAGATTTGAAATTTTCCCTAAAGCTTCAGATGATCAACCAAGCTTGGGAACCACTAGCTTTGGAGCTTCAAAGACCTAGATTTGAATCTTGGCTTTGCCTCTTTACTGGCTGCGATCCTGGGCATATTCTTGACTTCCGAGCCTCAACTCTTACATCTAAAAATGGGAATAATATCAACCTTGAAGAGTGGTGAAGATTAGAAATACCATGTGCAGACTGTTACATCATACAAAGCGCCTAATGCGAGGCTCTTGAGTGCATGGCAGCTACAGGGAATGCAGCAAAAACTGGAGGTGTTAGAACATGGCTGATGGAGGCCAGGCGTGGTGGCTCACACCTGGAACCCTAGAACTTCGGGAGGCTGAGGTGGGCACATCACTTGAGAATCAGGAGTTTAAGACCAGCTGGGCCAACGTGATGAAATCCTATCTCTACTAAAAACACAAAAAAATTCAGCCAGGCGTGGTGGCGGGCACCTGTAATCCCAGCTACTCAGGAGGCTGAGGCAGGAGAATCACTTGAACCCGGGAGGCAGAGGTTGCAGTGAGC
>NW_012105931.1:891551-893214 GCF_000951045.1 Mandrillus leucophaeus
TCCAGGGCTGGGAGGCAGCTGTAAAATGCCTACTTTTGGTATTTTCTGTGGGTTTTCTCATTTCCTGTCAGAGTGGCTCACTTAGTGTGCACATTACCCAAATTGGTCCCTTATGTGCCACAAAGTAGAATTAGCTCCTTGGATACTGGAGTTGGTGCCTGTTTCCTAATTGATACCTTTATCCAAATCCTCACTCAAAACTTATTTTGAAGCCAGGCACAGTGGCCCACGCCTGTAATCCCAGCACCTTGGGAGGCCGAGGCGGGAGGATTGCTTGAGGTCAAGAGTTCAAGACCAGCCTGGCCAACATGGTGAAACCCCGTCTCTACTAAAAATACAAAAATTAGCTGGGCATGGTGGCGGGCACCTGTGATCCCAGCTACTTGGGAGGCTGAGGCAGGAGAATTACTTGAACCCAGGAGGTGGAGGTTGCAGTGAGCCGAGATCACGCCATTACACTCCAGCCTGGGTGACAGGGCAAGACCCTGTCTCAAAAACAAAAACAAAACTCATTCTGGAGCAGTCAAGGGTCAGGGGGTGATGCCAAGGCTTCCCTGGGACAGGCCCAAGAGAACTCTTTGGATCTCTGGTTCCCTTTCCAACAGCATCCTCTGCTTCTGTTCTCCTGGCAGTGAGGGAGGGCTGGTCAAGGAGTCAGCATTATGATAGGGAGAGATCCTCCTCTGCATCTGCACACCCCTGCGCCAGTGCTTCCTGGAAGTCAGGGGAGGGATCCTTCACATTGCACCCACAGTGGGCTTCCCCTCTCCTCTCTTTCTCCCCAGAAAGTCCCTGAGTACACACTGACCATCCAGGCCACAGACATGGATGGGGACGGCTCCACCACCACGGCAGTGGCAGTAGTGGAGATCCTCGATGCCAATGACAATGCTCCCGTGTTTGACCCCCAGAAGGTAATGCCCCTTCCTCACTCAGTCCCTCGTCAGATAACGAACGACCAAGGTTTGCCTTTCTCAGGAAACTGGAACCAGCCTATGTTGCTTCAAATGCCAGTCCCAGCACTATGGCTGTGTGACCTTAGGAAAACTACCTAACCTCTCTGTGCCCCATTTCCTAATCTGTGAAAAGGAGATAATGATAATACCTGCTGCATTGTTCTGAGTTTCAGATGAAATAACCTATGAATGTTTCCTAACACGATGCCCGAAAAGAAGTGCTCGATATGAAAATCTTTGTTGATTTGAAAACATGTTTTCCTTGTACCTATACCTGCCTATCTTTTCCCAATGAATGCTTGCGCACCTCCAAGGCAGAGGACTCAGTGCCAATCAAGGTGCCAATTACATCCTCCCGCTTCCATCTTTAGACAGCTCTGAACGTTAGTTAGGTCTGAATCAAAATGTGTAATGGGGCCAGGCATGGTGACTCACGCCTGTAATCCCAGCACTTTGGGAGGCCAAGGCAGGCAGAACAGTTGAGGCCAGGAGTTCAACCTGGCCAATATGGCAAAACCCTGTCTCTACTAAAAATACAAAAATTAACCAGGTGCAGTGGCGCACGCCTGTAGTCCTAGCTACTTGGGAAGCTGAGGCATGAAGATCACTTGAGCTTGCGAGGTGGAGGTTGAAGTGAGCCAAGACCGCACCACTGCACTCCAGCCTGAGTGGCAGAGTGAGATTGTCTTTAAAAAAAAAAAAAAAAA
>NW_012105931.1:898164-899118 GCF_000951045.1 Mandrillus leucophaeus
GCGTGGTGGCGGGCACCTGTAATCCCAGCTACTCAGGAGGCTGAGGCAGGAGAATCACTTGAACCCGGGAGGCAGAGGTTGCAGTGAGCTGAGATTGTGCCACTACACTCCAGCCTGGGTGATAGAGTGAGACTTCATCTCAAAAAAAAAAAAAAAGAGTTCCAGAAGTAGACAGGGCTGGAGTTGGAACTGGGAGGACAAGATACTCATCCCTTCTCTCCAGGTACTTCTGTGATGCAGGTGACGGCCACAGATGAGGATGATGCCATCCACACCTACAATGGGGTGGTTGCATACTCCATCCATAGCCAAGAACCAAAGGACCCACACGACCTGATGTTTACCATTCACCGGAGCACAGGCACCATCAGCGTCATCTCCAGCGGCCTGGACCGGGAAGTGAGTGGCCCATAGGGAAAGTGCTGTCTGCCCAGACTTGCCCAGGCTGGGGTCTGACTCTGAGAGCAGAAGCTCCCATCCCTGCCCACAGAGCCCAAGGCAGAACAATAAGGACCCACGTCAGCTGGGATGGCTGCTGCTGGGTTCACATGTGATGCCCCTGATTCCCTTGGGCCCGTGGCCCACTGCCAAGCAATCTCGTTAAATCTCCTCCAGGGCTGGGAGGCAGCTGTAAAATGCCTACTTTTGGTATTTTCTGTGGGTTTTCTCATTTCCTGTCAGAGTGGCTCACTTAGTGTGCACATTACCCAAATTGGTCCCTTATGTGCCACAAAGTAGAATTAGCTCCTTGGATACTGGAGTTGGTGCCTGTTTCCTAATTGATACCTTTATCCAAATCCTCACTCAAAACTCTTATTTTGAAGCCAGGCACAGTGGCCCACGCCTGTAATCCCAGCACCAAGCCCAAGTTTACCCAGGACACCTTCCGAGGGAGTGTCTTAGAGGGAGTCCTACCAGGTAAGAGGACTGGGAAGGGGACTGCTATGGGGCTGC
>NW_012105931.1:903238-905062 GCF_000951045.1 Mandrillus leucophaeus
AAAAAAAAAAAAAATATTGTATGAAATAATATATTTTAAAGACTGGGGTTTGCTGTCTTCTTTTCTGCAACAAATACTTTGGAATGCCACTTCGACATTGTGAAATGATGTGAAATGAAGTTCATTTATAATATAACTAACCTAACTCATGATTTCTAAAAATAGAGAATATCCTAACTAAAAGAAAAAATCCAGCCAGGACAACATGGAGAAGTCCTGTCTACACTAAAAGTACAAAAAAATTAGCTGGGGCCAGGCACGATGGCTCATGCCTGTAATCCCAGCACTTTGGGAGGCCGAGGCGGACAGATCACCTGAGGTCGGGAGTTCGAGACCAGCCGTCATGGTGAAACCCGTCTCTCTTGTATTTTCTAAAAATACAAAAATTAGCTGGGCGTGGTGGCACGCGCCTGTAGTCCCAGCTATTTGAGAGGCTGAGGCTACTTGAGAGGAGAATCGCTTGATCCCGGGAGGAGGAGGTTGTAGTGAGCCGAGTGTGCATCACTGCACTCCAGCCTGGATGTGGTGACACACACCTGTAGTCCCAGCTACTCAGGAGGCTGAAGTGGGAAGATTGCTTGAGCCCAAAGGGTCGACGCTGCAGTGAGCCATAATCAAGCCACTGCACTCCAGCCTGGGTAACAGAACAAGATCCTGTCTCAAATAAAAATTTAAAATTTTACAAAAATGTTGACTGAATATAAAATATTTTGATATGTAAACTTTAGGGCACAGCTATACTAGAAAACATAATGAAGTGGTCAGTTCCCCACATCCATTTGTAGAATCATCCAAATGCAGCGGACACTGTGTTACCCTGGTAGCTCAAACTGCAAGTTATGTTGATGTCTTCAGAACAGTGAAGAAGCAACTCTTGAAGTCCTGAACAAATTAAAATAGGAGCTCCCCTCAGTAGCTGCATTCCTAGAAGATGCAGTATGTACTAAAACCACACAAAAACTTGGCTTATGTAAAATGTGTTCTAGACTCTATATTAAACAGATTTTTCACGTCCACACTCCAGGAGTGTATTAATGTCCATGGGCTGCATTCCTAGAAGATGCAGTATGTACTAAAACCACACAAAAACTTGGCTTATGTAAAATGTGTTCTAGACTCTATATTATTTTTTCACATACGGGAGTGTATTAATGTCCATGGGGATATTAGCAAGTCACATGGGATATGGAACAGCTCCTCGTATCTAGCATTCTGATTCTGAGACACGTCATCCCTGCCCCAGCCTGTAAATGCCAGTGGTATCCCGTCATTACGACAACTAGAAATGCTTCTACAATTTGTTTTGTTTTGAGACAGGGTCTTGGTATGTCAACCCAGGCTGGAGTATAGTGGCACAGTCTTGGCTCATTGCACCCTCAACCTCCTGGGCTCAAATGATCCACCCTACTCAGCCTCCCAAGTAGCTGAGACTATAGGCATGCACCACCAGGCCCAGCTAATTTTTGTATTTTTGTAGAGACCGGGCCTTGCCATGTTGCCCAGACTGGTCTTGAACTCCTGTTTCTCAAGCAATCCAGCAGCCTTGGCTTCCCAAAGTGCTGGGATTACAGGCGTGAGCCACAATGCCAGACCCCCCAATTTTCTCAAACATCACCACCACTCCACTGGGAACCATTATTCTAGGGCTTATTAATACAGTTACCTTTAGGATGGTCTGAGAGGCCCCATAAGATGTGCACTCAGGGCACCGTAGACCGTGAGGATGAGTGGTTTGTGAGAAACAACATCTACGAAGTCATGGTCTTGGCCGTGGACAATGGTGAGAGCATCCTCCCAGCCTTCCCACAAGGGCCACTTTTGGTT
>NW_012105931.1:909348-910537 GCF_000951045.1 Mandrillus leucophaeus
CCGTCTCAAAAAAAAAAAAAAAAAAGACTGGTCCTAGGCCGAGTGTGGTGGCTCACGCGTGTAATCCCAGCACTTTGGGAGGCCGAGGCAGGTGGATCACCTGAGGTCAGGAGTTCGAGACCAGCCTGGCCAACACGGTGAAACCCTATCTCTACTAAAGATACAAAAAATTAGCTGGGCGTGGGGGCGCATGCCTGTAGTCCCAGCTACTCTCCGGAGGCTGAGGCAGAAGAATCGCTTGAACCTGGGAGGCGGAGGCTGCAGTGAGCCAAGATTGTGCCACTACACTCCAGCCTGGGCGACAGAGCGAGACTCTCAAAAAGCAACAACAACAACAAAAGAGTGATCCTAGGGACTGGCCGTGGTTCCAATTTCCCTAAAACCCAAGAGTTGGGAGGGAGCCAGGTGTGGTGACTCAGGCCTGTAATCCCAGCACTTTGAGAGGCCTAGGTAGGAGGATCACTTGAGCCCAGGAGTTCAAGGCTGACCTGAGAAACATACAGAGACCATGTCTCTACAAAAAAATGAAACATTTAAAAATAAGAGTTAGGGTCGGGCGTGGTGATTAAAGTCTAATCCCAGCACTGTGGGAGGCCGAGGCGGGCGAATCACCTGAGGTCAAGAGTTCTAGACCAGCCTGGCCAACATGGCGAAACCCTGTCTGTACTAAAAACATAAAAAGTTAGCTGAGCGTGCCGCCTCCCAGTCCCCGCGTTACGGCCCTTGGGGCGAATCACAGCATGCCCTGGGGCAACCGCTCTCCCTCACGGGGAGGGACAAGGGCGAACGGCGGGTGCGGGGGCGAGCGCGCCTGTGCCCAGGCGGTCTTTTCACTTGTCGACAGGGTTGCGGCACTACACGAGCAGAGTTCGAGTCTGAGGCAGAGGGCGTCATGGCAGGACAAGCATTTAGACAGTTTCTTCCACTCTTTGACCGAGTATTGGCTGAAAGAAGTGCTGCAAACTATAACCAAAGGAGGCATTATGCTTCCAGAAAAATCTCAAGGAAAAGTATTGCAGCAACAGTAGTCGCTGTTGGATCAGGTTCTAAAGGAAAGGGTGGAGAGATTCGACCAGTTAGCGTGAAAGTTGGAGATAAAGTTCTTCTCCCAGAATATGGAGGCACCAAAGTAGTTCTAGATGACAAGGATTATTTCCTATTTAGAGATGGTGACATTCTTGGAAAGTAC
>NW_012105931.1:913422-915065 GCF_000951045.1 Mandrillus leucophaeus
GGTTTGTGAGAAACAACATCTACGAAGTCATGGTCTTGGCCGTGGACAATGGTGAGAGCATCCTCCCAGCCTTCCCACAAGGGCCACTTTTGGTTCTCAGGTCACATGACACAGCACAGCATGTTCCCTCCACAGGTGGGAACATGTGTCAGGGAGGGCTATTTGCAAACCAGTCCAGATGGTCAAAGGGGTCTTTCAGAGGAGTCTTTTAAAGACTGGTCCTAGGCGGGGCGCGGTGGCTCATGCCCGTAATCCCAGCACTTTGGGAGGCCGAGGTGGGCGGATCACGAGGTCAGGAGATCGAGACCATCCTGGCGAACACGGTGAAACCCCATCTCTACTAAAAAATACAAAAAACTAGCCGGGGGAGGTGGCAGGCGCCTGTAGTCCCAGCTACTCCGGAGGCTGAGGCAGGAGAACGGCGTAAACCCGGGAGGCGGAGCTTGCAGTGAGCTGAGATCCGGCCACTGCACTCCAGTGATAGAGCAAGACTCCGTCTCAAAAAAACAAACAAAAAAAAGATGTGCACTCAGGAAACATAGGAGTGTTCATGGGACAGAGAAGGGGCAGCATGGTTGCTAGTGGGGGCTAAAGCCCCTCAGTATTGGCTCTTTCCTTCTGACATCTCAGCTGTACTGTACTCCTCTCAAAATAGTGGTTCAGGTCCTTCTTCCTCTTCTCTCCTAGGGTTTGGATTTTGAGGCCAAAAACCAGCACACCCTATACGTTGAAGTGGCCAATGAGGCCCCTTTTGTGCTGAAGCTCTCAACTTCAACAGCCACCATAGTGGTCCACGTGGAGGATGTGAATGAGGCACCCGTGTTTGTTCCGCCCTCCAAAGTCGTTGAGGTCCAGGAGGGCATCCCCACTGGGGAGGCTGTGTGTGTCTACACTGCAACAGACCCTGACAAGGAGAATCAAAAGATCAGGTACTCAGGAGCGGGGCTCGGTGAGCAGCATGCACTGGTACAGTTGGCGGGTGGGTGATGATGGCCAGCGTTTGTTCTGATTACCGTAGAGACTGTTAAATAGGAATATCCCTCCTGCATAGGTCCTCTTCTTCCTACCCTCTGTGAGACTGAAGACTGAATAGGGGTTTGGGGGCAGGTATTTCTCACTCTGTCATGTATCCCTCTTGGGACTGCTGCACCTGCTGCTTTAGGACCCCGTTTATGGGCGAGGCGCATTTTCCATATGATCCTGCTTAGGTGCCCAGAGGCCATCAGCCAGTTGGTATGAGGAGGCCCTGAATGACGCGCCTTGGGGCAACTGTCTTCCCTCATGGGGAGGGATAAGGGGGTGAGTGGCAGGGGCTGGGGCGAGCGTGCCTGCGCCCAGGCAGTCTTTTCACGTGTCGCCAGGGTCAGACCACAGGTCTCTCCTTGTGGCACTACACAATTCTACAGAATTCTAAATATTCTGGATGTTACTCGTCTCAACTTTTCCTCTCCAGCTACCGCATCCTGAGAGACCCAGCAGGGTGGCTAGCCATGGACCCAGACAGTGGGCAGGTCACTGTTGCGGGCACCCTAGACCGTGAGGATGAGCGGTTTGTGAGAAACAACATCTACGAAGTCATGGTCTTGGCCGTGGACAATGGTGAGAGCATCCTCCCAGCCTTCCCACAAGGGCCACTTTTGGTT
>NW_012105931.1:916450-919611 GCF_000951045.1 Mandrillus leucophaeus
AAAGTTGGAGATAAAGTTCTTCTCCCAGAATATGGAGGCACCAAAGTAGTTCTAGATGACAAGGATTATTTCCTATTTAGAGATGGTGACATTCTTGGAAAGTACATAGACTGAAATAATTCACTATTGAAATGGCATCAACGTGAAGCTGCCCATTCCACTGAAGTTCTGAAATCTTTTCATTGTGTAAATAATTTCCGTATTTCTCTTTTATAATAAATTAATAACTAATGACAAAAAAAAAAAATTAGCTGGGCGTGGTGACACACACTTGTAGTCCTAGCTACTCAGGAGGCTGAGGCATGAGAATCACCTGAACCCAGGAGGCAGAGGTTGCAGTGAGCCGAAATTGTGCCACTGCACTCCATCCTGGGCAACAGAGCAAGACTCTCAAGTAAATAAAACATCAGCATTAGGAGAGTCCCTTCAGCCTTAGTTTATGTTCACTGGGTCCTGAATTGGCCTGTCAGTTTTCCCTTGTGATTGATTACTAGGGGCTGACTGGAAAGTGCCATGACAGATCAGTGATGCCACACCATGACAGATGGGGGGTTATGACGTAGTTGTCACCTCTGGTTGACATGTGTTGAACCAGGACCTGCAGGCAGGTGAGAGGCTGCAGCGGGGCTGTGAAGGGAGGCTTCCCTGAAACTGATGGACCAAACACTGGAGTAACCCTGAGGTAGCCAGTAGGATTCGCTTTGTGGTTATAGTGGCTGTCTGGATGAAGTGGCTGCAACTGTGTCGTGATAGTTAGTAATGTCTGCTGTTTACCGAAATGAGAATGATGGCCTGATTGGCATGTGTGTGCCATGTATTGGAAGCAAGGGCATGGAAGGTCTTAAGAGGCAAGAGCTGGGCGGTAAACAGGAACCCCCTTGAGGCTGACTGGGTGGGTCACAGGGAGCTCATCATATGTGTCTTTATAAACAGGAAGCCCTCCCACCACTGGCACGGGAACACTCCTGCTAACACTGATTGATGTCAACGACCATGGCCCAGTCCCTGAGCCCCGTGAGATCACCATCTGCAACCAAAGCCCTGAGTCCCAGGTGCTGAACATCACGGACAAGGACCTGTCCCCCCACACCTCCCCTTTCCAGGCCCAGCTCACAGACGACTCAGACATCTACTGGACGGCAGAGGTCAACGAGAAAGGTACCTGAGTGAGTGGTGGTAGCGGGTGGGTGCCAGTTCCACTAGTGGGCATCTGCCCCTCACCAGGATTCTGCACACATTCCCATCCTAGCAGCTTTTGGGCCACGGGGGCAACGGTCTCCTCTAGAACCTCAATCAGATGCCATTTATTAACCTGGTGGAGGCCTTTGGAATTCCACAGGACTCCTAAAAGACCATTTTAGCCCAGCTGCCTTCCTGTGTAGACGGAAAAACTGAGGCCTCGAGAGGGAGGGAGTGACTTGGCCCGTGTCACATAGCAAGAGTCAGGACCCAGCACAGTGATCGTAGCCACCACTCACTGAGCATGCTCTGTGCCAGGTCCACATCACATGCTCTATGTAGGTTAGATTCCTTCATCCTCACAGCAGCCTGTGAGCAGGTTTCTCTCTCTCTCACACACACACACACTTTACAGATGAGGAAATCAAGGCTTACAGAAGCTGAAGTATCTTGCCGGAAGCATTATGACTTTTTTGTTTTTTGTTTTGAGACAGAGTCTCGCTCTGTTGCCCAGGCTGGAGGGCAGTGGCGTGATGTCGGCTCACTGCAAGCTCTGCCTCCTGCGTTCCAGCGATTCTCTGCCTCAGCCTCCCGAGTAGCTGGGACTACAGGCGCCCGCCACCATGCCGGCTAATTTTTGTATTTTTTTAGTAGAGACGGGGTTTCACCATCTTGACCAGGCTGGCCTTGAGCTCCTGACCTCGTGACCTACCCGCCTCAGCCTCCCAAAGTGCTGAGATTACAAGTGTGAGCCACTGCACCTGGCTGTGTTATGGCTTTAAAAATTAATGTCATGACCACATGTGGTGGCTCACACCTGTAATCCCAGCACTTTGGGAGGCTGAGGCGGGCGGGTCACGAGGTCAGGAGTTCGAGACCAGCCTGGCCAATATGGTGAAACCCTGTCTCTACTAAAAAATTAGCCAGTCCATGGTGGCGTGCGCCTATAGTCCCAGTTACTCGGGAGGCTGAGGCAGAAGGATCGCTTGAACCTGGGAGGTAGAGGTTTCAGTGAGCCGAGATTGTGCCACTGCACTCCACCCTGGGGGACAGAGTGAGACTGTATCTCAAATAAAATAAAATAAAAATGTCACTAGGGTTTTTTTTTGTTGTTGTTGTTTTTTGTTTGAGACAGAGTCTCACTCTGTCTCCCAGACTGGAGTGCAGTGGCACAATCTCGGCTTACTGCAACCTCTGCCTCCTGGGTTTAAGCAATTATCCCTGCCTGAGTAGCTGACATTACAGGTGCCTGTCACCATGCCCGTCTTAAGTTTTGTATTTTTTAGTAGAGGCGTGGTTTTGCCATGTTGGCCAGGCTGGTCTTGAACTCCTGACTTGAGGTGATCCTCCCACCTCGGCCTCCCAAAGTGCCAAGATTACAAGCATAAGCCACCACACCTGGCCTATCAGGATTTTAGTCTAGGCAGTCTCACTCACCATGGTGTTGGGGGGTAGGGGGAAAAAGCATAAGCATTATGGCCAAAACCCAATGTTATTAATACCTGGAACAGTATTGATAACCTGGTTCTTGGCTTTAATTTCATTTTTCTGTTTGCCCTTGTCCTTTTGTCAGGGAAATTAATCCAGACTCTACTCCATGTGACCTCAGGCTAGTTACCTAACTCCCTAAGCCTCAATTTCTGCATTTGTAAAATGAGGATAACAGCAGTTCCCACCTCTTAAAGTGATGGTGAGGATCAGGGTAGGACCTGGCACTTAGTAAGTGCCCATTTAGCTGGGCACTGTGGCTCGCGCCTGTAATCCTAGCACTTTGGGAGACTGAGGTGGGCGGATCATGAGCTTGAGGATCAAGACCATCCTGGCCAACATGGTGAAACCCTGTCTCTACTAAAAATACAAAAAATAATTAGCTAGGTGTGGTGGCATGTGCCTGTGTAATCCCAGCTACTCGGGAGGCTGAGGCAGGAGAATCACTTGAACCTGGGAGGCGGAGGTTGCAGTGAGCTGAGATCGTGCCACTG
>NW_012105931.1:922811-923558 GCF_000951045.1 Mandrillus leucophaeus
TCCGTCTCAAAAAAAAAAAAATACTGTGATTATCGATTTTTTTTTAAAGTAAAACGACAAATGAGTATTTTTATCCCAATAATCCTTTTCATTATGGTGAGTTTTGCTTTAGCCAAAGATCAGCTTTTACTGCTGTTTTCCAAAGTGTGCTTGTGGAGTATTTCTCCCCATTGCCCACATGTAGGAGCCGTATTCTCAAACTTTCATCATGGTGTACTCAGATCCCTGCACTGATGCTATCCCACAGCTAATCAATGATCTCTTCACTCCAGATGACACGGTGGTCTTGTCCCTGAAGAAGTTCCTGAAGCAGGACACATATGATGTGCACCTTTCTCTGTCTGACCATGGCAACAAGGAGCAGCTGACAGTGATCAGGGCCACCGTGTGTGACTGCCACGGCCATGTCGAGAAATGCCCTGATCCCTGGAAGGGGGGTTTCATCCTCCCTGTGCTGGGAGCTGTCCTGGCTCTGCTGCGTGAGTACCAGGCCCCCACCCCCTCCCTGAGGATGGGGAAGTTGAAAGACAGGATTCTATGTTGAACTTCAGCTCCTGGAACTAAGAGGCCACCAACATCGCCTGTCCACCCCTTAAACGTTTTTTTTAAGACAGGGTCTCGGCCGAGCGCGGTGGCTCATGCCTGTAATCCCAGCCACTTTGGGAGGCCAAGGCCGGCAGATCACAAGGTCAGGAGATCGAGACCATCCTGGTTAACACAGTGAAACCCCATCTGTACTAAAAAAAA
>NW_012105931.1:924247-925903 GCF_000951045.1 Mandrillus leucophaeus
TAACATAGACAACACACATCGTCAGTCAGAGACCAATCACATGAATACAAGAACATGCTTTTCGCTGGGCGCAGTGGCTCACACTTGTAGTCCCAGCACTTTGGGAGGTCAAGGCCCTTGAGGTCAGGAGTTCGAGACCACCCTGGCCAACATGGTGAAATCCTGTCCCTACTAAAAATACAAAATTAACCAGGCATGGTGGCACATGCCTGTAATCCCAGTTACTTGGGAGGCTGAGGCAGGAGAATTGCTTGAACCCAGGAGGTGGAGGTTGCAGTGAGCAGAGATCACACCATTGCACTCCAGCCTGGGCAACAGAGCAAGACTCTGCCTTAAAACAAACAAACAAACAAACAAACAAAAACCCAGGAAAGTAGGAAATTAGGTCAGAGAGGTGATGGGCACAGGGGCCCAGTCGTGTTGGGCCTCATAGGCTATTGTGAAGACTCTGGATAGAACCAAAAGTTATCAGAAGGTTTTGAGCAGAGGGGTGATGTGATTTGACTTAAATTTTGCAGGATTCCTGCTGAGCAGACTATATGGGGGCGAAGGTGGAGGCAGGGAGATCATTTAGGAGGCTGTTGCTATAATCCAGGGGCAAGGTGATGAAGGCTCAGGCCAGGATGGCAGCATTGAGGTGGTCAGTGGTGGTCATGTTTCAAGGTAGAGTCCCTTCAGATTGATGTGTGGAGTTGAGGGTAAGAGCCATCGATGATTGCAAGGCTTTTGGCTTAAGGAGAAACATGGCATTTCCATTTGCCAGTTTGGGAAGGACCATGGGAAGACACTTGCCAGGCCAGTCCAAGTGGAGGTGTCAGTAGGCAGTTAGACCCGGGTGCAGAGAAGTCCGCCTGGCGTCTTGCCTTCCCCCAGATTCGGGAGAGGAGAGGTTACCGTCTAGCCCACATGCGTGTGCATCCTCAGAACCCGTGGACTCCCAAGGAAGGTTGGGTCTGTTTTGTCTGGCCAAGGACAGACAGCAGTTCCATCAGCAGGCACAAAAGTAATGATCCTGAGCAGCGGTGTGTGCTCTCTCATCGAACTGCCATAGAGAGATGGCTAGAGGGTCCCCTCTTAGCTGTGTGTAGGCATGACAGAGAAGGCAGCCAGGAACCAGTTGGCCAGTCCCCCCATATCCAAATAGCCTGCCAGCCTTTCAGACCACATCATTGAAGCCAGACCTTCTTAAAATTCCAACACTGGGGCTGGGCGTGGTGGCTCATGCCTGTAATCCTAGCACTTTGGGAGGCAGAGGTGGGCAGATCACCTGAGGTCAGGAGTTAGAGACCAGCCTGGCCAACGAGGGGAAACCCTGTCTCTACTAGAAATACAAAAATTTGAGGTCACAGCACTGTATTCCAGCCTAGGTGACAGAGCAAGAATCTGTCTCAAAAATAGGTAAAGAAAAAAAATAATAATAAAATACGAAAATTAGCCAGGCATGGTGGTGGGCTCCTGTAATCCCAGCTACTCAGGAGGCTGAGGCAGGAGAATCACTTGAACCTGGGAGGCAGAGATTGCAGTGACCCGAGATTGTGCCACTGTACTCCAGCCTGGGCGACAGAGTGAGACTCCATCTCAGAAAAAAAGAAAAAAAATCTGGCCAAGTGCAATGGTTCATACCTGTAATCCCAGCACTTTAGGAGGCCAAGGCAG
>NW_012105931.1:928618-932023 GCF_000951045.1 Mandrillus leucophaeus
CTGAGGCAGGAGAATCGCTTGAACGGGAGGTGGAGGTTGAAGTGAGCCGAGATCGCGCCACTGCATCCAGCCTGGGCAACAAAGGGAGACTCCATCTAAAAAAAAAAAAAAAAAAATTAGGAACGATTTATTCATTTATTCACATACAGCAGTTGAATACTCTGGAGCCAGACTACCTGGGTTTGAATTACAGATCCCAGGTGACTGCACTTAGAGCAAAGTTTGGAGCCTCTGCTGTAGAGGACTTCAAAGATCGAACGAGCAGGCAGCTAGGACAGTGCCAGCACCCTGGTTCCTGACCCTGCCTGCATATTGGAATCACGTGGGCACCTTCAGAAACCACTGATGCCTCGGCTCACCCCCAGAGATTGTGGTGTAATTGAACTGGGTGTGGCCTGGGCTTCAGAATTTATAAAAGATTCTCCAGGTAATTTAAGTTTGGGAACTACTGACCTAGCACGTAGCGTTGATTAGGTAATCATAGCTATTGTTGCCAGGTGCCATTCTAATAACTGCTTTACAGGTATTTACTCATTTACTTACTCATCTGTTCCTGTGCGAAGGAGGCACATGTCCTCAAGACCTCCCAAGGCTGTGTCACAGGCGTGCATCGTTTAAAAAAGGAAGAAAAAAAGCCCATATGAAATTTTGTCATTTTACAGACAAGGAAACAGGCATAGAGCGGTTAAGGGACTTGTCCAAGGCCACAAAGCTAGTGTGTGGTGTGAGTTCTGGCCCAGGCTGTCTGATTTCAGTCCTTGCCCTTACCCCCGGCCTGTGTTGCACTGAGCACTTGTTGAGTGCTGGTCCCTGAGCAAATGAATTCTGCATGAATAACGCATTCTTTCAAGCTCTGAAACTTTAGGGGAGGGGAGTGGGGCTCAGAGATGAGGAAATGGAGGCTTGCAGCTGGCAAGTGGCAGGGCCCACCACTCTAACCACCTGTTCCCTGTTGCCGCAGAACCTGAAGGCAGCTAACACGGACCCCACAGCCCCGCCCTACGACTCCCTTTTGGTGTTCGACTATGAGGGCAGCGGCTCCGACGCCGCGTCCCTGAGCTCCCTCACCTCCTCCGCCTCTGACCAGGACCAAGATTACAACTATCTGAACGAGTGGGGCAGCCGCTTCAAGAAGCTGGCAGACATGTACGGTGGCGGGGACGACGACTAGGCCGCCTGCCTGCAGGGCTGGGGACCAAATGTCAGGCCACAGAGCATCTCCAAGGGGTCTCAGTCCCCACTTCAGCCGAGGACTTTGGAGCTTGTCAGGAAGCGGCCATAGCAACTTGGAGGAGACAGGCTGAGTCTGGCCTTAGAGTGGTTCGTTCCTTAGCCTTTGAGGGTGGAGGAATGTGGGCAGTTTGACTTCAGCACTGAAAACCTCTCCACCTGGTCCAGGGTTGCACAGAGGCCAGGTTTCCAGAAGCCTCTCACCTGCCGTAAAATGCTCAGCCTGTGTCCTGGGCCTGGGCCTGCTGTGACCGACCCCTGATGGCTTTGTCTCTGGAATGGACCCTTCTGAGGCCTCCTGGTGCAACTTTTTTTTTTTTTTTAATGCTATTTTCAGAATGTTAGAGACAGTTCTTCAAAAGTGCAGCACAGAGCCGCCGGGCCCACTGGCCATCCTGCATTTCTGGTTTCCAGACCCTAAGGCCTCCCATTCAGATGGATCTCTGCGTTTTTATACTGAGTATGTCTAGATTGCCCCTTATTTTTTATTTTCCCTGTTGCGTTGCTGTAGATGAAGGGTGAGGACAATCGTGTAGATGTACTAGAATTTTTTATTAAAGAAACTTTTCCCAGAGGTGCCGGGGGAGTGAACTGTTTTTTCAGTAGAAGCTTTATTGGCATCTAACTCACATACCATACCATTCACTTGTTTAACGTGTACAATTCAATGGTTTTTAGAATTTTCAGAGTTCTGCAAAAAGAGTGTGCTCTTCGCCGGCTTCCTCCCGGCTTCCTCTCGATGGCAGCAGATACTCACGGTCAGCTTCCATGCCTAGGTGGGCTCAGGGAGGGGAGACTTGCCCTCCTTTGCAAAGTCTGTTGCTCCGTGAGAGAGAACCATTAACCTCTTACCCCAAGGCTGAGCCCCTCCAGAGCCCCAGCAAGGTATCTTCTGGAACAGCGGCTACCCTCCCTGCAGGGCAGTGCGTGACGACTTCCTCTTCTATGCTGGGGGCGGGGGTCCCTGTTGAAAGGCAGGGGTTGGAGAACAGCGAGCTCTGCTACGTGCTAGCACATCATTTAACCTCTAGTTGCCTCAGATTTTACATTTACAAAATGGGGAGTTTTTGTGGAGATTAAATGAATTAATACCTGGCACATGGTGCATGCAATTTGTTAGTTGGTAACAGCTACCATTTATTCAATATTTTTGAAGGCCAGACAGGACTTTATTTACTCTAAATCCTCATAATCACCCTCTGAGGGGACTTTCTCCTTTAAAGAATGGCCACATTGTATTTTTTTTAAATGACATCTGGTTATCAAAATCAAGCAAAACAAAGTTAGAGAACCTACCCAAGATCTCAGCAAAATTGGAATATTCCTGACAATACCAGGGCATAAATGCAGGAATCGGGAATAGGCAGCAGCGATAGAACGATTCTGTTTGTGTCCTTGTTAACATGAAGTTGAAAGTCATCTTTGCAGTTAGCAAAAAAAGTCTGAAGCGAAGCCGAGGAAATTGCTGATGTTGAAATAAACATCTTCCATGAGGATGACTAAATCTGCAAAGCGCCTCTGCTCAAAGCACAGACCCTGACCCGAAGGTATCGGTGCCACCTGCTGAGTCGGAACCTCTAGGCAGGGCCCTGCTGTGGGTTGACAAGCCCCCCATGGGATGCTCATGCACACTCAGGTTTGCTGCCAAGGCTCTGAAGGATAAGGCTAAGAAGCCTGAAGCCTCAGACCCTGGATGGGGAAACCAAAGGAAATGAAGTTGGGGCTGGGCATCATGGATCACACCTGTAATCCCAACACTTTAGGAGGCTGAGGTGGGTGGATCACGAGGTCAGGGGTTCGAGACCAGTCTGGCCAACACGGTGAAACCCTGTCCTTGATAAAAATATAAAAATTAGCTGGGTGTGGTGGCATGTGCCTGTAATCCCAGCTACTCGGGAGACTGAGGCACAACAGTTGCTTGAATCCGGGAGGTGGTGGTTGCAGTGAGCCAAGATCACACCATTGCACTCCAGCCTGGGCGACAGACTGAGACCCTATCTTAAAAGGGGATGAAGTCGGATGAGAAAGCTCACCTGTCCTTGGTCCACGGCGTCCTCAGGACAAAGCCACCTCCTGCCTCTCCCACTGAGCTGGGGCCTCAGATTCCCCTCTGCCAGGGCTGTCTGCTGATGGGGTGTGGGAAGATTGAGTGTCTGCTAGCAAACACCTGCTGCC
>NW_012105931.1:934473-936885 GCF_000951045.1 Mandrillus leucophaeus
AAAACAATCCAACCAGGAGAGCACAAGTTCAAATCCCGGCACTTCTAGGCATGAGGCCTTGGACAAACCACATAACCTCTCTGCCTCCGTTTTCTCATCTAAAATGGGGGAGTAGGCTGGGCATGGTGGCCCACACCTGTAATCCCAGCACTTTGGGAGGCCGAGGCAGGGGGATCACCTGAGATCAGGAGTTTGAGACCAGCCTGGCCAACATGGCAAAACCCTGTCCCTACTAAAACTACAAAAATTAGCTGAGCGTGGTGGTGCATGCCTGTAATTCCAGCTACTCGGGAGGCTGAGGCAGGAGAATCTCTTCAACCTGGGAGGCAGAGGTTGCAGTGAGCCGAGATTGTGCCACTGCACTCCAGCCTAGGCAATAGAGAGAGACTTCGTCTCAAATAATAATAATCATAAATAAATAAGATGAAATGGGCAAGTAACAGAGTTGATATCTGCAAGGGCTTGGAAGGGTGCCTGGCACACAAGCTACTGCGTGTTGTCACTACTGTTGTGGTGGCGGAGGGACTCACAAGGCCTGCTAGTGCTGCCTGGATGGAAACTGAACTTTCCAGCAGGAGGAAGTCCCGGAGATTCCCAGCCTGCAGGGAGTGCCAGTGTCAGGTGTGGTTTCCCTGAAGGCCCTTCCCCCCATGCCCAGCAGAGGGCACCATTCACCCAAACCACCACCAAGGCCCATAGAGCTCCCAGCCCAAGCGCCAGGTCTGCAAGCAGGGAGGGAGGGAGGGAACAGTGGCACCGGCTGCCACAGGCCACACAGGGAGTCCGCTGGGTGGCAGGAACAGCCTTGGACACTGATGAAGACAGCAATGGTGGTGGCGGCGCTGGCATAAGCAGTCAATATGGAGTCAGTTACATGTTCTCCCGCCTCACAACCCTGGGGAGAGGTTCAATGGTTCCCCTTTTTTAAAGGAAATTGCAGCAAGTCGTGGTGGCTCACACCTGTAATCCCAGCATTTTGGAAGGCCAAGGTGGGAAAATCATTCGCGTCCAGGAGTTCCAGACCAGGCTGGGCAACATAGTGAGACCCCATCTCTATTTTTTAAAAGTTTTTAAATTCAGCTGAGTGTGGTGACACACACCTGTGGTCCCAGCTACTTGAGAGGCTGAGGAGGATCACTTGAGCCTAGGAGGTCAAGGCTGCAGTGAGCCATGATTGCACCACTGCACTCCAGCCTGAGTGACTGAACAAGACGCTGCCTCAAAAAAACAAAACAAAAAAAAAATGAGAGGTTAATGGCCGCATCCAGTCAGCAAGCAGCAGAGACAGTTTTGAGGTCTAGATCTCCTTGACTGCCAAGTGGGCTCCTTTTACAATTAAGGATATAAACTCCAGCTGCAGATGGGGCTATGCGGGAGGCAGGCCGCAGAAGCGCCCTTCAGGTAACGCTTATGGCCTTCTGAAAGGTGGAGTTGGCCTCACTGACCCTGAGACTCTGCAGCCCTGAAGCAGAAAAGCCACGGCGTTCCCAGCCACTTCTGGGGTCCCCTTGAGTATGTGGCATCATCTAAGGCTTTTTTATTCATTCGTTCAACAACTTCATTAAGCACGTGTTCTGTGCAAGACACTGTTTTTTTTTTTTTTTTTTTTTTGGAGACAGAGTCTTGCTCTATCCCCCAGGCTGGAGAGCAATGGCAGGATCTCAGCTCACTGCAACCTCCACCTCCTGGGTTCAAGTGATTCTCCTGCGTCAGCCTCTTGAGTAGCTGGGATTATGGATGCATGTCACCACGCCTGGCTAACTTTTATATTTTTAGTAGAGATGGAATTTCACTATGTTGGCCAGGCTGGTCTCAAATTCCTGACCTCAGGTGATCCACCCGCCTCGGCCTCCCAAACTGCTGGGAATACAGGCGTGAGCCACCACACCCTGCCCCAAGACACTCTTCTAGGTGCTAGGGTTATAGCAATGCAGAAAACAGTAAAAAAGCCCAGCGCTCACATGGGGGCTACAGGTAAACATATGTGTAGGGCCCACATACCAAATGTGTCAAGATCAACGTCACAAACTCTTAAGTAAAAGATAGTCTTTCTACTTGGACGGGTGCATCTTCACAGTGATTGGGAAAGCCAGGTTTAAATCTGAATTCACAGACACCTAGAATACTGGGCTAGAGTGTGGCTCCGTGTGGAGGGTGAGTCCCAGCCCAGGAGCAGCGGCCAGTGCCCTGCTCTACCCAGCCCAAGCACCATCCAGCACCACCAGGTTCCTTGTGTGGCACCCCAACCCACATGTCCCAGCTCCCTCCACTGTCCCCCAACACAGCCTTCTGTTGACCACCCCATGGGCCTTGGAGTACACACCCGGGCTGTGCTGTCTGGGGACAGAACTGGGGAAGGCCTGAGGGACGAAGACGCTGGTTCTAGTAGTCACATTTTTTTTTTTTTTTTTT
>NW_012105931.1:938420-939064 GCF_000951045.1 Mandrillus leucophaeus
CCCGTCTCGGCCTCCCAAAGTGCTGGGATTACAGGCTTGAGCCACTGCGCCCGGCCACTCTCTCGCTCTTGGCCTGCTTCTCATCTGCAAAACGGAAGCTTAGGACTCTGATGTTTAGGGCCTGTAATAAGTAAAAATATTGCATTGATAAGACACCAGCGCTAACCATGCAGAGTGGATACTAACCAGAAACAACTGATGTGCTGGCCATGATGAGGACCATCGGTCCTTTGAATTTTGAGTTTCAACACTTTGGTGTGCCTCCTTCCAGTATCCGTATCCCCTATGCATTACACACTTTTTTTTCCCCCCAGAGACAGTCTCACTCTCCCCCAGGCTGGAGTGCAGTGGCTTGATCTCGGCTCACTGCAACCTCCGCCTCCTGGGTTCAAGCGATTCTCCTGCCTCAGCCTCCTGAGTAGCTGGGATTACAAGCGCCCACCACCGCGCCTGGCTAATTTTTGTATTTCTAGTAGAGACGGGGTTTCACCAGGTTGATCAGGCTGGCCTTGAACTCCTGACCTCGTGATCCACCCACCTTGGCCTCCTAAAGTGCTGGGATTATAGGCGTGAGCCACCGTGCCCGGCCTACACACACACACTTTGCATTATACCTTTTCATAACACGGCATATTGACTTACTG
>NW_012105931.1:939114-941427 GCF_000951045.1 Mandrillus leucophaeus
TAATTTTTGTATTTTTTGGTAGAGACAGGATTTTGCCATGTTGACCAGGCTGGTCTCAAACTCTTGACCTCAAATGATCTGCCTGCCTCAGCCTCACAAAGCTCTGGGATTATAGGCATGAGCCACTGTGCCCGGCCAGTAGTCACATTTCCTTAGCTCTATGAGGAGGGGCAGAAGGGCAGGATAGAGGCCCTTCCTGCCCAGTCTAAAAGAGTTTTCAATTAGAAACAGACCACAAACAAGATAAATCAGTAAGACACGTGGTCTAGTAAAAGGTGAAGCATGGAGGAAAATGGAGCTGGGATGGGGCCTAGGGAGGAAGGGCCTGGAGGTAAGGCTCAATTCTAGGAGCCAGGGAAGTCACTGCTGGGAAGGTGGCATTTGGGCAAAGACTGGAGGCTATCAGGGAGCACGTATGCAGTGTCCTGAGTGTCCTCTCTACATGGAAGGAATGGCAAGGGCTAAGGCCTGCGGACAGCAGGGTTCAGCAGTGAGGCCAGCGTGGCTGGAGCAGAGGGATGGGTTGAGAGTGTGCGCGGAGATGAGGTTGGACAGGTAAGGAGTGAGGGGCCCAGGCGCCCAGTCCTGGATGTCCTTCTCCACGCCTGGGCTGGAGGCTGAGTTCAGGGCAAGGCCCAGTCCCAGGAGCCCTGGGAAAAGGCCTGACTCAGCTCCATCCCGGGGCTGGCAAAACCTGGTTCCTCCTCTGCTCCATCTTCAGTCCCTGAGGACACAGCGGGGCCTGTCAGGGCCTGTGGGCAGCTGCAGAGAGTTGGCAGGCAGGAGCTATGAGATTCCTCTCTCAGGGAACTGGGGAGCCTGTCCAAGAGCACCCCGTAGTCTGGTAGGGTGGTGGCTAAGACAGCAGCCCCCAAAGGCTGCAGATGTGGGGGTGACTCACCAGCCTGGCCTCTCAGTGGGCTGAAGGGACGCCCCTAGGAGGAGACGGTGGAAAAGCACTCAGTGTTTAGCGGTGTGCCTGCAGTGCAGTTAGGGGTCACCAGGTGGTCACTGCCAGCCTTGTTGTCCTTGCTTGGTATTAGGCCCTCTTCAAGTTAGAGGTGGGGTGGGGAGCCGCCCCTGCATTTCCAGTACCCACCCCCCAGCAAGCCGCAGGGGTGTGGCCGGCCGGGAAGAAATCTGAGAGGGGCTGGGCGGGTCAGGAATGCCTGGGCTCCGTTCCAACCCTTCCTGTCCCCACTACTGTCGGTCCATAGCTGACAGGGCAGGGCGCTGAGGCCTCTGTGTGTCATCCAGGAACCTGACGACCCAGGCACTCCAGGAAGACGATACCCAGTAATTACAAGGATGATAGGCTGGGCACGGTGGCTTAAGACTGTAATCTCAGCAGTTTGGGAGGCTGAGGCGGGCCGGTCACTTGAGGCTAGGAGTTCAAGACCAACCTGGACAACATGGTGAAACCCAGTCTCTACTAAAAATACAAAAGGTAGTGGGGCATTGTGGAGGGCGCCTGTAACCCCAGCTACTCCGGAGGCTGAAGCAGGAGAATCCTTGAACCTGGGAGGTGGAGGTTGTATCGAGTTGAGATCCCACCACTGCACTCCAGCCTGGGTGACAAGAGCAAAATTCCATCTCAAAAAAAAAGATAATTAGTAGGGCGTGTACGAATTAAGCAGTTACCATGTGCCAGGCAAAATGCTGAAGTTTCACTCCAAATCAAACCACGTTTCCTCAGAGCCTCTGCACTTGCTGTGCCCTCTGCCCAGATTCCTCTCGGCTCCCTCACGTCCTTCAGGCATCACCCACATGTCAGCCTGTCAGAGATGCCAGCCCTGAAGGGGACTGCATCCTCCTTAGAATTGCAGCCCTTCACCCCCCTCCACGCCTTATCTTTTCTTTCTTTCTTTTCTTCTTTTGAGATGGAGCTTCACTCCATCACCCAGGCTGGAGTACAGTGGCATGATCTCAGCTCACTGAAACCTCTGCCTCCCGGGTTCAAGCGATTCTCCTGCCTCAGCCTCCCGAATAGCTGGGATTACAGGCAGCCGCCACCATGCCTGGCTAGTTTTTGTATTTTTAGTAGAGGCGGGGTTTCACCATGTTGGCCAGCTGGTCTCAAACTCCTGACTTCAGGTGATCAGCTCACCTCGGCCTCCCAAAGTGCTGGGATTACAGGTGTAAGCCACCGTGCCCGGCCCCATACCTTATCTTTTCTGTCACGTGTGTTACCTCACAACACACTGTACTACCCATTTTAGCTCTTTGTCCTGCTAAGTGGCTTTCTTTCCTCTGAGTATAAGCTCCGTGAGGGCAGGGTTGTCCATCTGTGTTCTTTTTTTTTTTTTTTGAGAT
>NW_012105931.1:942421-945817 GCF_000951045.1 Mandrillus leucophaeus
AAAATTGAAAAGGAAATATCTGGGCTGGGTGCTATGACTCAAGCAATTCTCCTGCCTCAGCCTCCCAAGTTGCTGGGACTACAGGCAAGTGCCACTACACCCAGTTAATTTTATTTTATTTTTTTTTTTGAGACAAGTTTCGCTCTTATTGCCCAGGCTGGAGTGCCATGGCACGATCTCAGCTCACTGCAACCTCTGCTTCCTGGGTTCAAGTGATTCTCCTGACTCAGCCTCCCAAGTAGCTGTCACCCAGGCTAGAGTGCAGCGGCACGATTCTCCTGCCTCAGCCTCTGAGTAGCTGGGATCACAGGCATGTGCCACCAGGCCCGGCTAATTTTTGTATTTTAGTAGAGACGGGGTTTCACCATGTTGGTGAGGCTGGTCCTGATCTTCTGACCTCAGGTGATCCACCCACCTTGGCTCCTAAAGTGCTGGGATTACAGGTGTGAGCTACCATGCCAGCAGATTTTTGTATTTTTTAGTACGGACTGGGTTTCACTATGTTGACCAGACTGGTCTCAAACTCCTGAACTCAGGTGATCCGCCCGCCTCAGCCTCCCAAAGTGCTGGGATTACAGGTGTGAGCCACCGTGCCCAGCCTGTTTGTTGTTTTTTTGAGACAAGGTCTCACTCCGTCTACTAGGCTGAGTGCAGTGGTTCACTGTAGCCTCCACCTCCTGGACTCAAGCAATCCTTCCGCTTCAGCCTGCTGAATAGCTGGGACTCCAGGTGTGCACCACTACCCCCAGCTAATTTTTTATTTTTGGTAGGGACAGGGTCTCACTGTGTTGCCCAGGCTGGTCTCAATCTGGGCTCAAGCTATCCTCCCTCCTGGGTCTTGTGTTGGGATTACAGGCACGAGCCCCTGCACCAGGCCCAGAAACACTCTTGTCAATTAGAGTGCTGGCAAGTAAGAGAGGCAAGCTCAAAAGGTGACCGGAGGAGGGTTCATGGAGGGGCAGCCTACAGTGGGGTGCGCAGGGTTGCAGAATCTTTTTTTTTTTTTGAGACAGGTCTCCCTCCGTCACCCAGGCTGGAGTGCAGTGGCACAATCTTGTCTCACTGTAACCTCTGCCTCCCAGGTTCAAGCGATTCTCCTACCTCAGCCTCCCAAAGTGCTGGGATTGTAGGCGCCTGCCACCACGCCTGGCTAATTTTTGTATTTTTAGTAGAGACAGGGTTTCGCCATGTTGGCCAGGCTGATTTCAAGCGACCCGCCCACCTAGGCGTCCCAAAGTGCTGGGATTACAGGCGTGACCCACCACGCCTGGCCTCCTCTTTCTGTCTCCTTCATTTCGGAAGACGGCACCATCATCAGCCCAGCTGCCCAAGCCAGAAACCTAAACACCTTGTCCTCAACTCCTTCCTCTTATTGACTGCCCATGCTGATCAGCATGGAGTCCTCCCAGATATCCTGGAATTCAGCCGCTTCTGTCCGTTCTCCACCACCACCTTTGTCCCAGCCAGTAGCACCCCAGCTGGGATGACCACAATGGCCTCTGCTCTGCTTAATTCCCCATTTCCACTCTCTTCCCTTCTTCCTGCTGCCCCTCACCCAGAAGGCATCCCTAGCTGCCCTGTGTTCTGGATTAGGCTGGTTACATTGAGGGAAGGAACCCACAGGAGATGGAGCGGGAAGGAGGGGAAGCGGAAGTATCACTCCACCTGCTCCCTGCCTGCCGGGCTGGGTTTGGCATTGGCTGCGCTCTGCACCCTCTATGGCCACAGCTCCTGTCGTGTGGACCCTCTTCCATGGCTCCAATACTCCCTGGGGTCTGACAGGCAGTTTCTGCCCTTGCCCTGTTAGGACTAAGGGCTGCACTGGCTTCCCATTTGCTAGTCTGAGGATGCCTCGCCATCCCAGCTGGTCACCCTAACTGAGTAGTTCTCAACCAGGGGCAGTTTTGCCACCCCAGGGGCTATTTGGCAATGTCTGGAGACATTTGTGGTTGTTACCACTGCAGTGGGGGTGCTACTGGCCTCTAATGAATAGAGGCCACAGATGTTGCTAAACCCCCTACAATGCACAGGACAGCCCCCACAGCACACGATCCTCCCTCTGAAAAATCAATAGTGCTTAGATCGAAAAACTCTGTGGCTGGGCGCAATGCTTTACGCCTGTAATCCCAGCACTTTGGGAGGACGAGGCAAACAGGTCTCTTGAGACCAGCCTGGCCAACATGGCAAAACTCCGTCTCTACTAAAAATACAAAAATTAGCTGAGTGTGGTGCCGGGCACCTGTAATTCTAGCCACTCAGGAGGCCGAGGCAGGAGAATCACTTGAACCTGGGAGGCAGAGGTTGCAGTGAGCTGAGATCGAATGACTGTACTCCAGCCTGGGCAACAGAGCGAGACTGGGAAGAAAGAAGAGGAAGAAGGAAGAGGAAGAGAGAGAGAGAGAGAGAGAGAAAGCGAGCAGGTGTGAGGAGGGCAGTGTGGAGTTCTGAGCACTTTGAACACTTGGAGACGGCTGGGGGACCTGTGAGTGAGGAAGTTCAGGTGCAGCAGGGCTACCGAAGGTTACACAGGTGAGGAACTGCACACAGGGCTGGCTGTGCCCATGCTGGGGACTGTATGGTGCCGACTTCCCATAGCCTCTGCTCTGCTTCCCACTAGAGAGGGGATGGGGAAGTGGCCAGCAGCTGGAGAGGAAGGGGAAAGGGGAAGTGGTGGTCCCATGGGAACTTACATCCTTTATTTCATCTTCCTCGCCTCCCCATTGGGGTGGTTTCCCAGGAAGAGAAGTAAAAGCTGAAGGCTGAGGCCTGAGTAGGGGGCACGAGGGCGAAGGCGTGGGCGGGGGCACGAGGGCGTGGGCGTGGGCACTGACGCAGAGGGGAGTAGACGAACCCTGCTTGTGTCGCCTTTGGTTATTGGACAGTGGAGTGGGAGGATAAGAGGAACAAGGCGGCCCCGTCTACCCCGGGTGCGGCCCAGGGATGGAGGAGCAGCCAGTGCTCCCGGGACAGCCCTAAGGTGGAAGTTTTGAGAGTGTACCCTCCACCCTGCATGATCCTAGGAAGCTAGGAGTCCAGAGAGATTTCTTGTGTTTTGTTTCATGGGGTGTTTTTTGAGACAGACTCACCCAGTGGCACAATCATAGCTCACTGCAGCCTCAACCCCCCAGGCTCAAGCAATCCTCCCATTCAGCCTCCGGAGTAGCTGGCACTACAGATGCATGCGACTATGCCTGTCTAATTTTTGTACTTTTTATAGAGATGGGGTTTCTCCATGTGGTCCAGGCTGGTCTCCAACTCCTGGGCTCAAGCAATCCTCCCACCTTGACCTCCTAAAGTTCTGGGATTGGCCGGGCGCGGTGGCTCAAGCCTGTAATCCCAGCACTTTGGGAGGCCGAGATGGGCGGATCACGAGGTCAGGAGATCGAGACCATCCTG
>NW_012105931.1:946679-948964 GCF_000951045.1 Mandrillus leucophaeus
CTCCCAAAGTGCTGGGATTACAGGCGTGAGCTACCGTGCCTGATCAATTCCAAAATTCTGAAGCGGCTCCCTCGCAGCCCCGTGCAGCATCCTCCCTTCCTGGCCTGTCTCCCTTCCTCCCGTGATCTCCCTGCCCTTCTGTCCCTCCTCTCCCTGCTCTCTGTGTCTCTATGGAAATGAAGTCAAGATTGTTTTTGGTTGACTACACTTTATGACCGTTGAAAAACATTTTAAATGTTGATCTATCTCATATATTGTTTCCGTCAAGGAAAAACAATAAAATTAGGTCGCTTCACTTTTATGTCTCCCTCTGTCTCTTTTGCCCCCACTAATAATTCAGGTGACCCTCAATAAAGGGGGAAAAAGTTCCCTAATCCTAATCAACAAGCATATCGGGTTGCTCTTCTTCCTGCTGGCTGAGGTGGGAGCAAGTTTATTTTTCCAGGGATTTTAGACATCCCGACCCTAGTGCCACCAGGGAATAGCGTCAGGGTGTTGATTTCAAGTGTTTTAGAGTCTGCTTACAAACCCTCCATCCCTCCTCTCAGTGCCCACCTCCCCTCACCAAGGCCAGACCCCCAGATTTATTGTTGAAATGATTGCAGAGGCCTGCCAGCTGTGCTCCCTGCTTCCCGAGGACTCCTCCCCCAGCTATGCCAGAACACAGATCCCATCACATCCCTTCTCTGCTTAAACACTTCCGTTCCGTTCCCATGACCTACTAGACAAGGGCCAAGCAGCATGTCATCGGAGGCCCTTCACATCCCAGCCTAGGTTGACCTTATAGCCCTAGCTGCTGCCCATTGTCCCGCTCCCCAGGTACAGAGCACACAGCCACACTGGGCAATGTACCCTTCCTGGAATATAGGCCTTCCCGCTGCCTTACCTTTGCTCGTGCTGTTTCTCCTACCTGGGGTACCTTTTCTTCTCATCCCATCCCTGCCCAAATCTGATCAATTTTTATTCTATTTATTAGTATTATTATTATTTTGGAGACAGAGTTTCACTCTGTCGCCCAGGCTGGAGTGTAGTGGCTTGATCTGAGCTCACTGCAACCTCCGCCTCCCGGGTTCAAGCAATCCTCCTGCCTCAGCCTCCCAAATAGCTGGGATTACAGGTACACGCTACCATGCCTGGCTGATTTTTATATTTTCAGTAGAGATGGGGTTTTGTTACATTGGCCAGGCTGGTCTCGCATTCCTGACCTCAGGTGATCTGCCCACCCTGGCCTCCCAAAGTGCTGAGATTACAGGCATGAGCCACCGCACCCAGCCCCCCACTTAGATCTTAAGCTCACTGAGCACCTTTGCCTAATTATCTCCAGCCTCTACCTTCACCTCAGCACCGAGCACAGGTCCTGGGACCCAGACAGGTGCTGAGAAATTGGAATTAAAATCTGGAACTGAAAACCTTCTCTGAATTCCATCACCACATTCCCAGCAAAGGGAGTTAATGGCTGGTCTCTAGTCTCTCAATGACTTTGCCGCTGCCTTAGCCTACAAGTAACTTAGCCTACAAGTTCCTGCCAAAATGTCATTTTTTCCTGGAAGCCTTCTGGATTTAGTATTCCTCCCACTAGACTTTTCTTAGCACCTGTATGCATGCACCCAGCACCCAGAATTTTAATTGTCTCTTTACCTGACCAGTCCCCAACCAGTCTGAGGGACTGTGATCTCGCCCACCGAAGGTCCCTGGTGATAGGTAATAGTTGTAGAGCACTTTCAGCTACCAAATGTATTCTGAGCACTTTCTGTGCACTACCTCATTTAAGTATCAAGACAAGGCCGGGTTCAGTGGTTTGTCTGTAATCCCAGTGCTTTGGGAAGCCGAGGCAGGAGGATTGCTTGAAGCCAGGAGTTTGAGACTAGCCTGAGCAACATAGCAAGACTTTATCACTACAAAAATTTAAAAATTAGCCAGGCATGGTGGCTATGTCTGTGGTCCCAGCCACTTGGGAGGCTGAGGCAGGATCACTTGAGCCCAGGAGTTTGAGGCTGGCAGTGAGCTATGATTGGACCACTGCACTCCAGCCTAGGCGATAGAACAACACCCTGTCTAAAAAAAATAAAAGTATCAAGACAACCTCTTAAGAGAGATACTATTAGCCCCATTTTACGGAGGGGCAAACCAAAGTCAGAGAAATTCTAAACTTGCCCAGTCCCACACAGCCAGGAAGTAGCAGAAAGGGAATTTGAGGCTGGGTGCAACGACTCACGCCTGTAATCCCAACACTTTGGAAGGCTGAGGTGAGCAGATCACTTGAGGCCAGGAGTTCAAGACCAGCC
>NW_012105931.1:950629-952243 GCF_000951045.1 Mandrillus leucophaeus
AAAAAAAAAAAAAACAAGAAAGAAACCGTTAACAGTAGTTGCCTCTGGGGAGGGAAGGAGGGTAGCATGGGATGGTACAGTAAGACTTACTGTTTTGGTTTCTTTGTTTTGTTGGAGACAGGATCTCACTCTGTCTCTCAGGCTGGAGTGCCTTAGTGTGACCATAGCTCACTGCAACCTTGACCTCCCAGGCTCAAGTGATCCTCCTGCCTCAGCCTCCTAAGTAGTTGAGACTACAGGCACAAGCCACCATGCGCAGATTTTTTGATTTTCTTTTCTTTTCTAGTAGAGACAGGGTCTCACTATGTTGTCCAGGCTACTCTCAAATTCCTGAGCTCAAGTGATCCTCCCACTTTGTTGGCATGAGCCAACAGGCCTGTCCAATAAATACAATTATGTTTTTGTCCGAAGAGACAAAGGTTGGATATAGCTCAAAATGTCAATTGTGATTATCTCTAGAGTGACAGATCATTTGTATTTTTCTTATTTTTGCTTATCTACATTTAAAAATTTTTTCTATTGCAGATCTTTATTACTTGTATAATTTTTAAAAGGAAAATATACAATGCTCAATGTTCATGATTAGATAAATTAAAAAGACAATAAGATACCACTACATACCTATTAGAATGGCTAAAATTGAAAAGACTGGCAACATACCAAAGGCTAACAAGGATGTGGAGCAACTAGAAGTCTCATGCATTGCTGACAGCATTATAAAATGGTACGGCCACAGCTGTGGCTTGGATGGGTTTGTCCCCACCAAAACTCATGTTGAAATTTAATTGTCAGTGTAACAGTGTTAGGAAGCAGTGCCTTAAAGATGTGATTAGGTCAGGCCAGGTGTGGTGGCTCACACTTGTAATTCCAGCACTTTGGGAGGCCGAGGTGGGCAGATCACTTGAGGTCAGGAGTTCGAGACCAGCCTGGCTAACATGGTGAAACCATGTCTCTACTAAAAATACAAAAATTAGCCGGGCGTGGTGGCAGGCGCCTGTAATCCCAGCTACTCAGGAGGCTGAGGCAGAAGAATCACTTGAACCCCGGAGGCAGAGGTTGCAGTGAGCCAAGATTGCTCCACTGCACTCCAGCCTGGGCAACAGAATGGGACTCTGTCTCAAAAAATAAAAATAAAAAAGGAAAACAGTTTGGCAATCTCTTAGAAAGTTAAACGTATGCTAACCATATGATTTAGTAATTCTGCTCCTAGGTATTTACCCAAGAAGAATGAAAACATATGTCCACACAAAGACGCATACATGTTCCTAGAAGCTTTATGTATAATAGTCCCAAACAGGAAATAGCCCAAGTGCTCATTAACTGGTAAATGGATAAAACAATTAATTGTGGTGTGTCTATACAATAACGGAAGACTATTAAGAAAAAAATGAACTATGAACTACAGACATACACAACAATATGGTCAAAAGCATTTTGCTAAGTGAAAGAAACATATACAACAGGCTACATACTATATGATTCCATTTATATGACAATCTAGAAAAAGCAAAACTATGGGGACAGAAAAGGGCCCAGTGGTTGTCGGGGACTAGGAATGAGGGGTGTGGCCATCTACAAGGGCACAGGGGGATATTTTGGCATGATGGAACAGTT
>NW_012105931.1:953532-955728 GCF_000951045.1 Mandrillus leucophaeus
AAAAAAAAAAAAAAAAAAAGAGAAAGAAAGAGGGCTTGAGATCTGTGAAATTCTGGGTAGCAAGGGAATTTCCCATGCATACCCTGAATCAGATCTTTGTAGAACCTCTGAAAATCTGGAGTTTGTCAAAGTAAGCCTGACAGCTGTGTCCGGGACTTGCTGGTGACCTTGGGCAAATACCTTTGCCTCCCGGAAACTCAGTTTCTCAGCGCAGAAAGGGAAGAGGGAGCTCTAAACATCTCCAAGAAGGCACAGACATCTGTTGGGCACTGAGTCTCTGCCGGGCTACCCATACATGTGTTTTCTCACATCAGAAGGGTAGGGCAAGATATTGGTGTTTTAAATGTTCTTTATTAAGTTTTTTTTTTTTTTTTGAGATGGAGTCTCGCTCTGTTGCCCAGGCCAGAAAGAATGCAGTGGCACGATCTCAGTTCACTGCAACATCTGCCTCCCAGGCTCAAGCAATTCTCCTGCCTCAGCCTCCCAAGCCCGAGTAGCTGGGATTACAGGCGCCCGCCCCCATGTCGACTAATTTTTATATTATTAGTAAGGATGGGTTTTACCATGTTAGCCAGGCTGATCCCGAACTTTTGACTTCAAGTGATCTGCCCTCCTCAGCCTCCCACAGTGCTGGGATGACAGGCATGAACCATCGTGCCCGGCCTTTATTGAGCATTTAGATGTATTAAGCACTTTGCAGTTGTTAGTTCATTTCATCCTTATACCACTCCTAGATGGTAGGAACTAGTACTACCTCTATTTTACTAATTGACAAGAATCTAGGTGCTCAGAGGTTTTATAAATTGTCAAGGTCAACATAGCCCAGTATCCCCAGTATTTGACCCAGCCCTCTATTTCAGGGCCCATGCTCCTAATCGTCATACTAAATCATGGGACATTCCTGGAGACAAGCTGTGTGACATCATCTCAGCATCTCAGTGTTCCTGGACCTTACCCTTCATGCAGTTTAGTTTTTTTTTTTTTTTTTTTTGAGATGGAGTCTCGCTGTTGTCGGCCTGGGCTGGAGTGCAGTAGCATAATCTTGGCTCACTGCAACCTCCGCCTCCCAGCTTCCAGCAATTCTCCTGCCTCAGCCTCCCGAGTTGCTGAGATTACAGGTGCCCACCACCGCATCTGGCTAATTTTTGTATTTTTAGTAGAGACGGGGTTTCACCATGTTGGCCAGGCTAGTCTGAAACTCCTAACCTCAGATGATCTACCTGCCTTGGCCTCCCAAAGTGCTGGGATTAAAGGCATGAGCCACCATGCCCGGCCACAGTTCAGTCTTTTAACTGTGGGTCCCCAGCAGTTAGGGAAGCTTCAAATTAATTTCCTGGATTGGGACCAGCACTTTTTCCCCCTCCCAAACCACTATGAGCACAAAGAACTTTTTTTTGAGACGGAATCTCACTCTATGGCTCGGGCTGGAGTACGGTGGCACAATCTCAGCTCACTGCAACCTCCACCTCCCCGGTTCAAATGATTCTCCTACCTCAGCCTCCCAAGTAACTGGGATTACACGTACATGCCACCATGCCTGGATAATTTTTGTACTTTTAGTAGAGACGGGGTTTCACCACATTAACCAGGCTGGTCTTGAACCCCTGACCTCAAGTGATCCATCTGCCTTGGCCTCCCAAAGTGCTGGGATTACAGGCGTGAGCCACTGTGTCCTGCCTAAGCATTCTTTTTAATGAAAAAGAAGAATGCATTCACTGCAGTGTCTAACATACATGCATACATACATACATAAATTCAAGTAGAGGGCCAGGCACGGTGGCTCACGACTGTAATCCCAGGACTTTGGGAGGCCAAGGCGGGCGGATCACCTGAGGTCAGGAGTTCAAGACCTGCCTGGCCCACGTGGTAAAAACCCATCTCTGCTAAAAATACAAAAATTAGCCAGGAGTGGTGGCACATGCCTGTAATCCCAACTACTCAGGAGGCTGAGGCAGGAGAATCGCTTGAACCCAGGAGGCGGAGGTTGCAGTGAGCCAAGATCGTGCCCCTGCACTCCAGCCTGGGCAACAAGAGTGAAACTCGGTCTTTAAAATAAAATAAAGTAGTAGAACAGAAGAAAATAGAAAATATCAGAGTTCAGGCCGGGCGCAGTGGCTCACGCCTGTAATCCCAGCACTTTGGGAGGCCGAGGTGGGTGGATCACCTGAGGTCAGGAGTTCAAGACCAGCCTGGCCA
>NW_012105931.1:955918-957077 GCF_000951045.1 Mandrillus leucophaeus
GTGGTGGCAGGTGCCTGTAATCCCAGCTACTCGGGAGTCTGAGGCAGGAGAATCGCTTGAACCTGGGAGGCAGAGGTTGCAGTGAGCCGAGATCACGCCATTGCACTCCAGCCTGGGCAACAGGAGCCAGACTTGTCTCAAAAAAAAAAAAAAACAAAACCCAAAAAACAAAAAAGAAAATATCAGAGTTCATTCCACATAAGAAAGGAAATGTTATACACATTGTGAAAACCCAATTTCAGTGTGCCCCGGTAGGATGCAAAATGCATTTTTTTTTTTTTTTTTTTTTTTTTCTGAGACGGAGTCTTGTTCTGTCGCCCAGGCTGGAGTGCAGTGGTGTGATCTTGGCCCACTGCAACCTCCGTCTCCCAGATTCAAGTGATTCTCGAACCTCAGCCTCCCGAGTAGCTCATTTTTGTATTTTTTGTAGAGACGGGGTTTCACTATATTGGCCATACTGGCCTCAAGCTCATGACCTCAAGTGATCCTCCCACCTCAGCCTCCCAAAGTGTTAGGATTATAGGCATGAGCCACCATGTTCGGCCACAAAATGTATTTCTTACTGAGGGTTCTGACTGAAAAAGTTTGCATGACACTGACCTGATCTATTTTACAGAGGCTAAGATGGAGGCTCAGAGAGGGGAACCCAATTGCTGAAGGTCACACAGCCAGCTTAGAGTTCAGTAGTCCTGGCTGCCAGGACAGTAACCATTCAATCAATCCTTTACTCATTCAACAGATATTTACCTCAGTCAGCTCTGTTTCAGGGCCCATACTAGGCACCAGGAATATGGTGACAAACAGGATAGACCTGGCCCTGTCCTCCAGGGGCCCCAGTTCCCTGAAGGGGATGAAAAACAGCTGACGAATAAGTAGGGCTTGGTGGCAGGTGCCTGTAATCCCAGCTACTGGGGAGGCTGGGGCATGAGAATTCCTTGAACCGGGAAGGTGGAGGTTGCAGTGAGCTAAGATCTCACCACTACGCTCCAGCCTGGGGGACAGAGTGAAAAAGGTTCAAGCAATTCTCCTGCCTCAGCCTCCAGAGTAGCCAGGACTACAGGCGCATGCCACCACACCTGGCTAATTTTTTTTTGTATTTTTAGTAGACATGGGGTTTCACCATGTTGGCCATCATGATCTCTATCTCCTGACCTTGTGA
>NW_012105931.1:957737-960299 GCF_000951045.1 Mandrillus leucophaeus
GTTAGCCAGGATGGTTTCGATCTCCTGACCTCGTGATCCGCCCATCTCGGCCTCCCAAAGTGCTGGGATTACAGGCTTGAGCCACCACGCCCGGCCATCCCTCAACTTTTTATTTCATTTCATTTTATTCATTTTTGAAACAGGGGCTTGTTCTGTAGCCCAGGTTGCAGTGCAGTGACTCACCGAAGGCTCGACCTACCTGGGCTCAGGTGATCCTCCCGCCTCAGCCTTCCCAGTAGCTGGGACAAAAGGTGCATGCCACTGTACTAAGCTATCTTTTGTTTTTTTTGTTTGTTTTAGAAATGAGGTCTCACTATGTTGCCTAGGTTGGTCTTAATCTAGGCTCAAGCGGTGCTCCTGCCTCAGCCTCCCAAAGTACTGGGATTACAGGCATGAACCACCACTCCTGGCCAAATGTTTGTGTTTTTTGTAGAGACAGGGTTTCACCATGCTGCCCGGGCTGGTCTTCAACTCCCTGGCTCAAGTGATCTGCCTGCCTTGGCCTCCCAAAGTGCTGGTTATGATCCACCACACCTGGCTGACAATCCTGCAGTGGCTCCCTATTGGTCTCCAGACACAGTGTAATCTGCTGACCATGATTAACACAACCCCCACCTCTACCCCACCTGGTCCTTACCTGCTCTTTTCTTTTTCTTTTCTTTTCTTTTTTTTTTTTTTTTTTGTGACAGAGTCTGGCTCTGTTGCCCAGGCTGGACTGCAGTGTCGTGATCTTGGCTCACTGCAACCTCCACCTCCTGGGTTCAAGCAATCTCCTGCCTCAGCCTCCTAAATAGCTGGGACTACAGGCACATGTCACCACACCCGGCTAATTTTTGTATTTTTAGTAGAGATTGCATTTCACCATATTGGCTAGGGCTGGTCTCAAACTCTTGATCTCAAGTGATCTGCCCATCTCAGCCTCCCAAAGTGCTGGAATTACAGGTGTAAGCCACCATGCCCGGCTCCTCCCTTGCTCTTCCGTCTAACCTCCCACCTCTCCCTTCTTGGCTAGACCAAGCTCTTCTCCCTTCCCGGCCTTTTCCCTGGTGGTGACTTCTGCCACAAACACCGGTTAACTCAGTTTAAATGTCACTTTGCTCCCCATCACATTTTTGAAACTGTCTCAAAAAAATGATAATAATAAATAACTGTTAAGATCATCCTTGTTGGCCAGGCGTGGCGGTTCACGCCTGTAATTCTAACACTTTGGGAGGCTGAGGCGGGCAGATCACTTGAGGTCAGGAGTTTGATACCAACCTGGCCAACATGATGAAACCCGATCTCTACTAAAAATACAAAAATTAGCTGGGTGTGTGGCAGGTGCCTGTAACTCCAGCTACTCAGGAGGCTGAGGCAGGAGAATTGCTTGAACCTGGGAAGCAGAGGTTGCAGTGAGCTGAGATGGCACCACTGTGCTCCAACCTGGGAGATAAGCAAGACTATCGACAACAACAACAAAGGCATTATCCTTGCTTACTGCTCTGGGTTGTAAATCCCTGAGTTGTAAATCCCTGGCTCCCTTGTCTGTTTATTCCATCAGATCAAAAGCTTCTTCAGGATAGGGAGCAGCCCCTGTCACCAGCTAAGCATTTGTGCATGCTGGTGCCAGTGAGTGTTTATTGAAGGAATGAATGAATCAGTGACTGACTGAATGAATGTGACCTGAAAAGTTGGACAGTTACTCTGGAGAATTATAGACACCTCATTCTGTATCTGGACTCTGGAATTTTCTAGGCCTCATTGGAACCCTTATCCTTTGCCCAGGTTTTACTGCTCTGCAGGTCTCCACCCTGGCAGGAATCTCTTGCCACTGGCTACAGTCTGGGTCCAGCCTGGCCAGCTCCACCCTTCCCACCTACAACACCTGGCAAGACCAAGACACAGCCCTTCCACAAATACATGAGTAGGTGAGCATGTGGGGTGGACAATCCATCCAATCAGTCCTCACTGACTCTGGGAAGGGAACAAACTTCTCCCAGTTTACCTGGGATTTTCATGGGTTTAGCACTGAAAGTCTTACACCCCCAGCAACCCAGGATCCCAGGCAAATAGGGGCAGTTGGTAGCACCAGATTGGTTGGGTCATCTTTGTGGACAGTGGAGGGAGTAGGACCTTCAACACGGATTTTTTATTTTTGGGACAGAGTTTCACTTTTGTTTTCCAGGCTGGAGTGGAATGGAGTGGCGTGATCTCGGCTCACTGCAATCTCTACCTCCCAGGTTCCCGGGATTCTCCTGCCTCAGCTCCCCGAGTAGCTGGGATTACAGGCACTCACCACCACGCCCGGCTACTTTTTGTATTTTAGTAGAGACACGGTTTCACCATGTTGGCCACGCTGACTTCAAACTCCTGACCTCAGGTGATTCCCTGCCTCTATTACTTTTTTTTTTTAATCTTTTACAGAGATAATATTTGACATATAAAGAGAATAAATATATCACATATATAAATTATAAAGTATAATAATATAGCGAATAATTATGAACTCACCACTCAGCCCAATTCTCCTTCTCCAGAGAAATACCAGTTCGAAGATGAGGAATCTTTTTTTTTTTTTTTTTT
>NW_012105931.1:960349-961230 GCF_000951045.1 Mandrillus leucophaeus
TGAGACGGAGTCTTGCTCTGTCGCCCAGGCTGAAGCGCAGTGGCGCGATCTCGGCTCACTGCAACCTCCGCCTCCCAGGTTCACGCCATTCTCCTACCTAGGCCTCCCGAATAGCTGGAACTACAGGCGCCCGCCACTACGCCCGGCTAATTTTTTATATTTTTAGTAGAGACGGGGTTTCACCTGTGTTAGCCAGGATGCTCGTGATCTCCTGACCTCGTGATCCGCCCGCCTCGGGCTCCCCAGGTGCTGGGATTACAGGCGTGAGCCACCGCGCCCAGCTGAAGATGAGGAATTTAATGTCCTTCTCAAGCTTCCTGGCTTCCCTCCCAAGCAATTCCCAATTTTTAATAGTTATATATTATTCATAACATTTACATCTTGTTCTTTAGCTATAATTAAATCTTCTGTACTTTGTCTGGAGGTTGAGTCTAAATACTGAAAAGCAATAAACAGCATCATGATTCCGTAAACACCCCTCACTTGAGAACTCCTGCCCCCTAAAGAAAAAAATGGGATCCTGTGCAGTGCCAGTTTTCAATCTCAAGAAACTCAATGTCATGGTTATTAGAGGCACAAGAGATCTCAAGCCTCCTTCTAACTAACTGAGTCATTTTACAGAAGATAAATTGAGACTTAGAGAAGGAAATAAATTTTGCTTCAAGTCATAAGACTTGTCAACTCCTTACACCATGTTCTGGCCTTCTCCTGGGATTTCATAAATAAATGAGGCCAGGTACGGTGCTTCACGCCTGTAATCTCAGCACTTTGGGAGGCCAAGGTGTGTGGATCACTTGAGTTTGAGATCAGCCTGGCCAACATGGCAAAACCCTGTCTCTACTAAAAATACAAAAATTAGCTGGGCGTGGTGGGGCAAGCCT
>NW_012105931.1:963230-966317 GCF_000951045.1 Mandrillus leucophaeus
GTTGTCTGCCTGCCTCCTGGGATGTGATAAATGAATAAATAAATGGTGTTAGCCACAAAGTCCCTTTTTTTGAAAGGAAATTCATCTGTATGGATGTCACATCAAGGATTCACGGGTATACACTAAGAAAATGAAATATTTTAATTACAGCAGGTAAAATCAGAGCGCCTTTTGTCTCCAAACGTCTTTGGTGTGGGCTAGGCTGAACTCGGCAGGGTGTGGTTTCATTGGCTGCCGAGCCTGGGGAGGGTTGGTTGGGGAAGGGTTTTTCTCTCCATCCCAAGTGGACACAGTTCTGGCACCTGATTCCCTTGCTCTGAGAAGAGGGTGGGGCCTTCTTTGCTTGGAAGCGGAGGACAGGAAGCAACAGGTGCCTGGGCCTCCACAGGTATGAACTGCAGCACCTTATCTGTTGTTCTTGAGATGCCAGGTCCAAAGGTATCTGAGCAACGGGAGGACACCCCGTCAGCCATGGGGCTCCATGACAGCAGCACCACTTTCCAGAGGGCTTAACTCACTCCACTTTGGTTGGAGGGGCCTGCTGCCCATGGACTTGGTTCAGGAAAAATCTTGTCCCCTGAGTAATGCGGAATACGGAAATAATAGTTCACATTGATTTGCACTCCCATCTGCCATGTTTGGTTAGGTTATTTCACCTAATTCTTGAAACCACTCAACGAAGTAGGTTCCATTATTATTCCCAGTTGTACAGATAAGGAAATTAGAAGTCCAAAGAGTCGGTGACTCTGACTCAAAGGCTTATTACTACCAGGTAGAAAAGTAGGATTCAGGCCAGCGTGGTGGCTCGCACCTGTAATCCCAGCACTTTGGGAGGCTGAGGTGGGTGGATTGCTTGAGCCCAGGAGCTGGAGACCAGCCAGGGAAACTCGGTGAAACCCTGTCTCTACAAAAAAATACCTAAATTACCTGGGCATGGTGGGACATGCCTATAGTCCCAGCTACTCAAGAGGCTGAGGTGGGAGGATCGCTTGGGCCCAGGAGGCAGAGAGAGATTGCACCACTGCACTCCAGCCTGACCTTGTCTCAAAAAAAAAAAAAAAAAAGAAAAGAAAAGAAAAATAAAAAAAAGAAGAAGAGCAGAATTCAGAACCAGGCAGTCGGGCACTGAAGTCTGTGCTGGGAACCACTGTGCCAGGATGGTCTTAAGCCAGAACACCAGCCTCCCTGCCTCTGCCATGAAACTGGTCGTTCATCTCTCTAAGCCTCAGTCACCTCCTCTGGGAAATGGGGATGATTGTGTCTGCTCTATAGCCTGGCCAGAGGACCAAATGCCCCTCCGGCTCCAGTCCTGGTCACCTCCTCCCCTGACCCATGGCTGTCATGGAAGCTCTTGCTGGGCTGGACAACAGGGAGCTCAGGCCATCCTCTTGCCTTCCTTCTCTTGGCTGCCCTGAAGTCTGGAATTTCAGGTCCCCACAAAAGACTATTCCTTGCTAAATTAGGCAGGGTTTGCCACTCAGTTCCAATGGCACCGGGAAACAAAAGCTACCCTGATCTCAGTGGAATAGCACAGAGATTAAGAGACTGCGGAGGGCAGCGGCCCAGGGTTCAAATTCCAGCTCTGTCATTTTTATTGTGAGTGATGGTGATTTTTAGGTGTCATGTCGACTGGATTAAGGGATACCCAGATAACTCATAAAGCATGATTTCTGTGTATGTCTGGGAGGACGTTTCCTGAAGGGACTGCTATTTGAATCAGTGGACTGAGTGAGGAAGAGTCACCCACACCCACATGGGTGGGCACCATTCAGTCTGCTGAGGGCCAGGATAGAACAAAAAGGCAGACAGGAAAGGTGAATTCACTCCCTTTCTCTCTCTCTCTTTTTCTAGAGCTGGGACACCTGCCTTCTGCCCTTAAACATCAGAACTCCAGGGTCTCTCGCCTTCTCTGGAATTTGTACCAGCAGCACCCCCAACGTTCTCAGGCCTTCAACCTGGGACCGAAAGGCTTGGATTGAGCCATGCTACCAGCTTCCCGGTTCTCCAGCTTGTAGATGGCTTATCCTAGGACTTCTCAGTCTCCATAATCCCATGAGTCAATTTCCCTAATAAATCCCCTTTCATCTCTCTCTGTATATGTCCTATGTGTTCTGTTCTTGGGAGAACCCTGACTAATACACTGTGTAACATCAGGCAAATCCCTTTACTTCTCTCTGAGTCTCTGCTTCCAAATGTGTAAAGTGGTCATGACTGTAGTTCTAGCACTTTGGGAGGCCAAGATGAGCGGATCACTTGAGGCCTGGGGTTCACAACTAGCCTAGGCAACATAATGAGTCCTCATCTCTAATAAAAAACAAACAGGGCTGGGTGCTGTGGCTCATGTCTGTAATTCCAGCACTTTCAGAAGCCAAGGTGGGTGGATCACCTGAGGTCAGGAGTTCTAGACCAGCCTGGCCAACATGGTGAAATCCCGTCTGTACTAAAAATAAAAAAATTAGCCGGGCTTGGTAGTGCATGCCTGTAATCCCAGCTACTCAGGAGGCTGAGGCAGGAGAATCATTGAAATCGGAAGGCAGAGGTTGCAGTGAGCCGAGATCACGCCACTGCATTCCAGCCTGGGAGAAAGAGCAAAACTCTGTCTCCGAAAACAACAACAACAACAACAAAACCCCAAAATCTGTACAATGTATGTACGTATTATAGCAAAGGACTTTCTGAAGACTGGTAAGACAATGCATACTATGGTGCACTCCAATAAGTAGTAGCTATCACTTTTATTACATATTATAATGCAATTATTGGCATCTAGCACAAAGCCTGATACATAATTTGCTTTCAATAGATAATAAATAAAAGGTTAAGTGTTTACTTGTCTCCATCCCATAGTACCTGATGAGTTTTTGTTTCTTTGTTTTTTGAGATGGAGTCTTGCTCTGTTGCCCAGGCTGGAGTGCAGTGGCACGATCTTAAATGAGGCGGGGCTCACTGCAAGCTCCGCCTCCCAGGTTCCTGCCATTCTCCTGCCTCAGCCTCCCAAGTAGCTGGGACTACAGGTGCCCACCACCATGCCCGGCTAATTTTTTTGTATTTTTAGTAGAGATGGGATTTCACCATCTTAACCAGGAT
>NW_012105931.1:968607-971030 GCF_000951045.1 Mandrillus leucophaeus
TCTCTCTCTTTTTCTAGAGCTGGGACACCTGCCTTCTGCCCTTAAACATCAGAACTCCAGGGTCTCTCGCCTTCTCTGGAATTTGTACCAGCAGCACCCCCAACGTTCTCAGGCCTTCAGCCTGGGACCGAAAGGCTTGGATTGAGCCATGCTACCAGCTTCCCGGTTCTCCAGCTTGTAGATGGCTTATCCTAGGACTTCTCAGTCTCCATAATCCCATGAGTCAATTTCCCTAATAAATCCCCTTTCATCTCTCTCTGTATATGTCCTATGTGTTCTGTTCTTGGGAGAACCCTGACTAATACACTGTGTAACATCAGGCAAATCCCTTTACTTCTCTCTGAGTCTCTGCTTCCAAATGTGTAAAGTGGTCATGACTGTAGTTCTAGCACTTTGGGAGGCCAAGATGAGCGGATCACTTGAGGCCTGGGGTTCACAACTAGCCTAGGCAACATAATGAGTCCTCATCTCTAATAAAAAACAAACAGGGCTGGGTGCTGTGGCTCATGTCTGTAATTCCAGCACTTTCAGAAGCCAAGGTGGGTGGATCACCTGAGGTCAGGAGTTCTAGACCAGCCTGGCCAACATGGTGAAATCCCGTCTGTACTAAAAATAAAAAAATTAGCCGGGCTTGGTAGTGCATGCCTGTAATCCCAGCTACTCAGGAGGCTGAGGCAGGAGAATCATTGAAATCGGAAGGCAGAGGTTGCAGTGAGCCGAGATCACGCCACTGCATTCCAGCCTGGGAGAAAGAGCAAAACTCTGTCTCCGAAAACAACAACAACAACAACAAAACCCCAAAATCTGTACAATGTATGTACGTATTATAGCAAAGGACTTTCTGAAGACTGGTAAGACAATGCATACTATGGTGCACTCCAATAAGTAGTAGCTATCACTTTTATTACATATTATAATGCAATTATTGGCATCTAGCACAAAGCCTGATACATAATTTGCTTTCAATAGATAATAAATAAAAGGTTAAGTGTTTACTTGTCTCCATCCCATAGTACCTGATGAGTTTTTGTTTCTTTGTTTTTTGAGATGGAGTCTTGCTCTGTTGCCCAGGCTGGAGTGCAGTGGCACGATCTTAAATGAGGCGGGGCTCACTGCAAGCTCCGCCTCCCAGGTTCCTGCCATTCTCCTGCCTCAGCCTCCCAAGTAGCTGGGACTACAGGTGCCCACCACCATGCCCGGCTAATTTTTTTGTATTTTTAGTAGAGATGGGATTTCACCATCTTAACCAGGATAGTCTTGATCTCCTGACCTCGTGATCCGCCTGCCTCAGCCTCCCAAAGTGCTGTGACTACAGGCATGAGCCACCACACCTGGCCTTTTTAAAAAAAATTTTATTATTTTTTGAGAGAGCGTCTCACTCTGTCCCCAGGCTGGAGTGCAGTGGGCATGATCATGGTTCACTACAGCCTCAACTTCCCAAGCTCAAGTGGTCCTCCTGCTTCAGCTTCCCAAGTAGCAGGTGTGAGTCAGTTAATTATCAAAAGTTTTTATAGAGATGGGGTCTTGCCGTGTTGCCTAGTCTGGTCTCGAACTCATGGATTCAAGCAATCTGTCTACATCCACCTCCCAAAGTGTTGGGATTACAATGCAGGTGTGAGCCACTGCATGGCCCCTTATGAGCTTCTTTTTTTTCAGTCTCATTCTGTCGCCCAGGCTGGAGTGCAGTGGCACAATCTCGGCTCACTGCAGCCTCCGCCTCCTGGGTTCAAGCGATTCTCCTTCCTCAGCCTCCCAAGTAGTTAGGACTACAGGCACCTGCCACCAGGCCCAGCTAATTTTTTTTTTTTTTTTAGACAGGGTCTTGCTCTATTGCCCAGGCTGGAGTGTAGTGGTGTGATCTTGGCTCATGGCAAGCTCCACCTCCCGGGTTCACGCCATTCTCCTGCCTCAGCCTCCTGAGTAGCTGGGACTACAGGCGCCTGCCACCATGCCCAGCTAATTTTTTTGTATTTTTAGTAGAGACAGAGTTTTACTGTATTAGCCAGGATGGTCTCCATCTCCTGACCTCGTGATCCGCCCACCTTGGCCTCCCAAAGTGCTGGGATTACAGGTGTGAGCCTGTAATCCCGGTCTTGTATTTTCAATAGAGATGGGTTTTCACCAAGTTGGCCAGGCTGATCTCGAACTCCTGACCTCAAGTAATCTGCCTGCCTCAGCCTCCCAAAATGCTGGAATGACAGGCTTGAGCCACCACACCCAGCCCCTCATGAGCTTCTTAAAGGCAGGGACCATATTTTGTTTATCTCTTTGTTCCTAGTGTTAAGCAGAATGCTTGGCACATGGGAGTGCTCAATGAATGTTTGTTGTTTGAGCTAATGGATGGGAACAGCCATCATCCATGGTGCTAAAACCACAAGGTGAAGGGGCTGATGGAGAATTTGATAATGGAGAGATCTGCTGAC
>NW_012105931.1:973870-980105 GCF_000951045.1 Mandrillus leucophaeus
CCTGTCTCCACTAAAAATACAAAACTTAGCCAGGCGTGGTGGCGCATGCCTGTAATCCCAGCTATTTGGGAGGCTGAAGCAGGAGAATGGCTTGAACCCAGGAGGCAGAAGTTGCAGTGAGCCGAGATCACGCCATTGCACTCCAGCACTCCAGCCTGGGTAACAAGAGCAAAACTCTATCTCAAAAAAAAAAAAATATATATACACACACACACACACACACACACACACACAAACACATATACATACACACACACATATATATACACACATATATATACACATATATACACACACACATATATATATATAATTTGGGCGTGATGGCTCTTGTTTGTAATCCCAGCACTTTGGAAGGTTGAGGCAGGCGGATCGTTTGAGCTCAGGAGTTTGAGACCAGCCTGGGCAACACGATGAAACCTTGTCTCTACAAAAAATACAGAAATTAACCTGGTGTGGTGGCTCATGCCTGCCTTCTCAGCTACTTGGAAGGCTGAGGTGGGAGGATTGGCTTGAGCCCAGAAGGTCGTGGCTGCAGTAAGCCGAGATTGGGCCACTGTACTCCAGCCGGGGTGACAGAGTTAGACCCTGTCTCAAAAACAAACAAAAAATTCCTGCAAAGACAAAAATAAGAATGCAAAGTTACAAAGATGAAAGATTTGGTACAATTACAAAGTTTACAAAAGCTTTAAAAATTGCAAAAAACTACTGTTGGGGCTGAGTGATGAATACCTGGGGTTTCATTATACTATACATAGTGTGTGTTACACTATTTTCTTTACTTTGTGTTTTATATAAAACTGTTTTTTCTTGCCGACTGGAAGGGCGGCACCCCTATCAGTTAGCACCGTTTCAACTGGAGGTGGTATAGCCAGTTCCCACCCCTCCATGTTGGCAGGCAGCCAGGCCAGCAGAGGTGTCAGGAGCCTCTAGGAGTAGCAGGAAGGGAGCCTCCTCTAACCCACCTAGCCAGGAGCCTGATCAGGCTGCAATCCCTAGCAATTCCAATTTCTCTGGGGATTCCTCCCCAGTGGGGCTGGCGGTTGGACTCTTCTCCGCAGAGGTCTGGTGAGGGGCAACTCCCACCCCAGTCTGAACCCCATGACTGCACCCCTTGTCAGGAGATGAAAGGGAGAAGACTGCCTGAAGGATTAATCTTTAGCCTCCAGGCAGGCCAGTGGCCAAAACACCCAGGAAGTGAAAGTCTGTCCTCTGCCATAAGGAAACCTGGAGTCTGTGATCCCATCATGCCGGGTCTGTTATCTGCCAGGTGGCAGGTTCTCTTATCTACCTGCAGTGATCTCAAGGGCAAGGCCTCTGGCCAAACATTTCTTTTCCCCAGTGATGCCTGAAATTCCACTGTTAGCGCTGGATCTCAGCAAGATCTCAGAGAAAGCTCAACTCCCGGAGTTTGGGTTTTCCCCAGTTGAGATGTTAGGAAAACAATGGGCCTTATCACCTGCACGGACAGGTTTGTGAACAGTCTCAGGGGATTCACGGACCCTACCAGAGCCCAGCCACAGACAACAGGTTAAAACCCTGGACAGCATTTACAACTCCTCTGAAGGAAGAAAAGTCTTTCTCTAGAGCCCTCTTTAAAGCGCAGTCGGCCCTGGGAGGTTCGAAATGATGAACGTGGCCAGCGTGAAAGAATTTTTTCCAGTAGATGCAAGAGATAACCTGAGGAGCTTTAGTGGTGGGGGTGGGGGAAGGAGAGCCTGGGGCAGGCGAGGCTACCGGCAGCTCACAATTTTGCCTAGAACTGGACAGGGAATGTATTGGGCCAAGAGGGCTAATCACTCACCTTTGCAGAGTGTTTACAAGAACCTTATTAATTAAGTGCTATCAACATCCCCATTTTACATATGAGGAAACCAAAATGGTGGAGATAAAATGACTTATGCTGCTCAACTAATGGCAGAGCCAGAAGTGAATCCAGGCTGGAGTGAAGTGGCGTGGTCATGGTTCACTGAAGCCTCAACCTCCTGTGCTCAAATGATCCTCCTACCCCAGTCTCCAGAGTAGCTGGGACTATAGGCATGCACTGCTATGCCCAGCTAATTCATTCCAACTTCAGTGTATGTGCTGCCGAAGCGAGCACGCCCAGCTAATTCAAAATAATTTTTTGGGGGGAGATGGGGTTTCACCATGTTCCCAGACTGGTCTCAAACTCCTGGGCTCAAGTGATCTTCTCACCTCCCAACTAGCTTCCCAAAGTGCTGCGATTACAGTTGTGAGCCATCAGGCCCGCTGAGGTATCCCTGTTTGATAGAAGAGAAAACAGATGCGGGGCACAGTGGCTCACGCCTGTAATTCCAGCACTTTGGGAGGCTGAGGTAGGCGGATCACTTGAGGTCAGGAGTTTGAGACCAGCCTGGCCAACATGGCGAAGCCCCGTCTCTACTGAAATACAAAAATTAGCCAGGTGTGGTGACGTGTATCTGTAATCTCAGCTACTCAGGAGGCTGAGGCACAAGAATCTCTTGAAGCTGGGAGGCAGAGACTGCAGTGAGCCGAGATCGCGCCATTGCACTCTAGTCGGGGCAACAGAGCAAGACCTTGTCACTAAATAAATAAATAAACAAACAGGACGCAGAGAGGCAATTCAGTGCGTTGTAAAAATCACACAGCACCTGTCTTCCACAAGGAGCCCCTCTGTGTTCCCGCCTCACCCTGGACACCTGATCTACTCTTTAGAGCTCGGAGAAGGACTTGCGAGAAGTCTGAAGAACGCATCAGGCCTGGCCTGACTGTGCTGCCCCTAATTGTTTTCTAAAATCCTTTTTATTGAATTATCAGAGTGTAATGGAAGAGTCGATGAGAGTCACTGCAGAGTTACAAGGCCAAGGCTTGCTGGGTAGAAGAAAGTAAAGCCCTAAAGTCTCCCTGGGCCCAGCGATGGTATAAAATATGTATTTTTACATAACTGAGAGGAAAAAAATAAGCAGACAGTGCAGCCCCATGGGGGAAACGCCTCTTTCTGTATTTCCATTATCTTGTTCAAAGCATGATCCTAGTGGGAAAGGAAATACCGGAGCCTTTTCCCTCTGAGCCTCCTGGTGGGTTAAGAGCAGAGGGAGCCAAGATACAGACATCCAAAAGACCTGATTGGAAACCCATTAAAATTGAGGGGACAGGTTGGAGGGGGGGCGCTGGGCTATCCATAAATCATCTGCAGTTGAGAAATTACCCTCGATGGGCTCAGAGGCACCTTTAGCTCTGGGTGAAATATTCCAAACATGGCCTTCCCCAGGAGGAAGGGAAGTAGGGGGTGGGCCTTTTGAAAGAGTCACCCCCACTTCAAATATTTATTGAGCAGTTGCTATGATGAGCCAAGAACTCTGCTTAGCAATTGTTTTTGTATTAGCTCATGCCAACTCACTTATACAAAGGAGAACACTGACTTCCCCAAGGTCACAGGGCTAGTGAGTGGCTGACTCCACTTAATGCTGTGTAGTTCTAACCAGGCTTGCAGGATAAAGGGAAAGGAGGTGCCTTTGTCGGGGTAGACTAGCCACCCAGATGTGGCTGGCCACAGGCAGTCAGACAGGGAAGTTGTCTGACCTAACATTTGCCTGTCTATTCTGTTTTTGTCTTTTGGTGGAGGACGGTGGGTGCTGGAGGGCCACTGGCACAGGACCTGAGACCTTTGGCCCCTATCTATTCTATTTTTGATCCTAAAATTATTTCACTGGGGACAGAATTCTCTGGAGAAGGTGGTGGTAGCCATGGCGTGGCTGTGGCATTAAGAGCCTCACTTTGGGGGTCAGAAGATCCTGGGTTCTGGTCTTTGGCTTTGACATTGACCTGCCTATGTGACACTGAACAAGTTATTTGCAAATCGTAGGTTTGGGTGAACTCTAAAGGTCTCTTCCAGGTCAACATCAAAAAACAGACTGAAAACTGCAGCTCCAGCTGGAAGACGGACCACATGAGATGAAGCTGATTGTTAGAAGAAAGGCCCTGGAATCAGAGAGGTCGGTTCCAGTCCTGTGCCTCCTCTCATTGGCCTCAACCTCTCCAAGCTTCAGTTGCCCATCTATCAAATGGGAATAATAATACAGCTCTTGGGTTGTTTTGATGAGCTTAAATGAGCTGGTCAGTGGCTGGGCACAGTGGCTCATGCCTGTAATCCCAGCACTTCGGGAGGCCAAGGCAGGCGGATCTTCTGAGGTCAGGAGTCGGAGATCAGCCTGGCCAACATGATGAAACTCTGTCTCTGCTAAAAATACAAAAATTAGCCAGTTGTGGTGGTGCATGCCCGTAATCCTAGCTACTCAGGAGGCTGAGACAGGAGAACCACTTGAACCCAAGAGGCGAAGGTTGCAGTGAGCCAACATCACACCATTGCATTCCAGCCTGGGAGACAGAGCAGGATTCCATCTCAAAAAAAAAAAAAAAAGAAAAGAACTGGTCAGTGTCAAATGCTTAGTACAGAGACTGGCACAGTAATCTTCAATGCCCAGCACCTATTGTTACTGTTTTTTTTTTTTTGAGACAGACTCTCCGTCCGTCACCCAGGCTGGAGTGCAGTGGCGCGATCTCAGCTCACTGCAAGCTCTGCCTCCCGGGTTCACACCATTCTCCTGCCTCAGTCTCCCAAGTAGCTGGGACTATAGGCACCCACCACCATGCCTGGCTAATTTTTTGTATTTTTAGTAGAGATAGGGTTTCATTGTGTTAGCCAGGATGGTCTCGATCTCCTGACCTCGTGATCCGCCCGCCTCGGCCTCCCAAAGTACTGGAATTACAGGCGTGAGCCACTGCACCCGGCCCTGTTGTTACTATTTTTACCCCTCACTTCTGTACAGAGCATTTATGGCTCAAGAAACACTTGTCATTTATTGTATGGGAGCCTCACAACAACATAGGGAGACATTTCTGATCATTATTCCCATTAGGAGGGTGGAGAAACTGAGGCTTTGGGAGGTGGTCCTGACCTAGGGAATCAATTTGCTGACTCACTAACCCATGGAACCCTGCAGTTAAAAAAAGACTAGATTAAAAAATAAGAACTCAATAAAGGGGCTGAGGCAGGAGTATCACCTGAGGTCAGAAATTTGAGATCAGCCTGGGCAACATAGTGAGATCCCGTCTCTCGAAAAATTTTTTTAAAAATTAGGCCACTTGAGGCAGGTTGCAGTGGCTCACGCCTGTAATCCCAGCACTTCAGGAGGCGGAAGAGGGTGGATCACCTGAGGTTAGGAGTTCCAGACCAGCCTGGCAGACACAGTGAAACCCCATCTGTACTAAAAATACAAAATTAGTTGGTCCGGTGGCACAAGCCTGTAGTCCCAGCTACTCAATAGGCTGAGACAGGAGAGTCGCTTGAACCCGGCAGGCAGAGGTTGCAGTGAGCCAAGATCGTGCCACTGCACTCCAGCCTGGGCAAGACAGAGTGAGACTCTGTCTCAAAAAACAAACAAACAAAACACACAAAAAATTAGGCTGCTAGCTCAGTGGCTCGTGGTTCACACCTGTAAGCCCAGTACTTTGGGAGGCCAAGGAAGGAGGATCACTTCAGCACAGGAGTTGGAGACCAGGCTGGGCAATATAGGGAGACACAGCGCCCCCACTGCCCCTGTCTGCCCCGACTCGTCTCTCTACAAAAAGACAAAAGAAAAAAAAAATTAGCCTGGTGTGGTCGTGTGCACCTGTACTCCCAGCTACTAGAGAGGCTGGGGCCAGAGGACTGTTTGAGCCCAGTTCAAGGCTGCAGTGAGCTGTGATCGCACCACTGCACTCCAGCCTGGGTGAAAGGGTGAGACCTTATTTCCAAAACAAACAAAAAAACAAAAACAAAAACAAAACCCAAAAAACAAAATAACTCAGCCAAGTGTAAAAGCCCTTCCTGATCCCAGGTCTTAGTGAGCCACCAGCGGTGCTGGGATTCGAACCCAGTGGAATCAGAACCGTGCAGGTCCCATAACCCACCTAGACCCCAGCAACTCCAGGCTAGAGGGTCACCGGGTCTGCGCGAGGCCGGGGGGCGGGCCGTTAGCTCCGTCCGGGGGAGGGGTCCGCGCTGCTGATTGGCTGTGGCCGGCAGGTGAACCCTCAGCCAATCAGCGGTACGGGGGGCGGTCCCTCCGAGGCACACCTGGCGGCAGCAGCGCACCCCAGTCTCAGTGGCGTCGGAACTGCAAAGCACCTGTGAGCTCGCGGAAGTCAGTTCAGACTCCAGCCCGATCCAGCTCGGCCCGACCCGACCGCACCCGGCCCCTGCCCTCGCTCG
>NW_012105931.1:981065-981704 GCF_000951045.1 Mandrillus leucophaeus
AGGTCTCGTCTTGGCTCTGCCAGGAGCCGGAGCCCTGCCACCCCGGCTTTGACGCCGAGAGCTACACGTTCACGGTGCCCCGGCGGCACCTGGAGAGAGGACGCGTCCTGGGCAGAGGTGAGGGCGCGCCGCCGGTGTCCCTGGGCGGAGTAGGGTGGGGTTGGAAAGGGGCCGAGAAATTGCACTCCCACACCCCTGGGTTGGAATGGGCAAGCTCTCTCCTTGGCTCAAACGACACCCCTTGGAATTTACACAGATTTGGGGATCCAAACGTTTACGACTGAGCACTGGTGGAGGGGGTAGCCCTGCCTGGTTGTTAACCATGTTATAAAAAAGCAGAGGTTGAGGGCACTTACTAGAAGCCTTCCTATTTCTCTTATTGCCCTCAGCACTGTAGAGACAGTGTCCCATTTCAGACTGCAAAAACCTGGTGGGTGGGAAGGCCCGGCAGGAATATTCCCGTTTTACAGATGAGCAAACCGAGGCTGAGAGGGTGACGTCTACTTGCCCAGGGTCAGCAGAGCAGGTATCTGAACTGGGACCTGACTCCCAAGCCCCATTAAGCACCATCTCTGGGATGACTGAAGAGCAGCTCTCTCTTGGTTACTGGGCTGTGGCTTTTGTTTATAGATATCAAAG
>NW_012105931.1:982274-1000755 GCF_000951045.1 Mandrillus leucophaeus
AGGATCCTTCTGTCTCAGCCTCCCAAAGTGCTGGGATTGCAGGCCTGAGACACTGTGCCTGAACCAAAATATCTTATTACAGGTACTGTTTCCCCCAAGAAATAATGATTTTTTTTTTTTGAGACGGAGTTTTACTCTTGTTGCCTAGGCTGGAGTGTTGTAATGGTGTGATCTCAGCTCACTGCCACCTCTGGCTCCCAGGTTCAAGTGATTCTCCTGCCTCAGCCTCCTGAGTAGCTGGGATTACAGGTGCCCACCACCATGCCCAGCTAATTTTTTGTATTTTTAGTAGAGAAGGAGTTTCACCATGTTGGCCAGGCTGGTCTTGAACTCCTGACCTCAGGAGACCACCTGACTCAATTTCCCAAAGTGCTGGGATTACAGGCATAAGCCACCATGCCTGGCAAGGAATAATTATCTTTTTTTTTAAAAAAGCATGGTAGTTCTGACTCAGGATGAAAATGCATACACCCAATGTACTTCTAGGCTTATCGTTGTGATAATCTAGAGTTTGCTTTGTTCTACTCCACTGTTGTCCAGGGAGCAAGGGAAGGGGCTAGTTTCTCTTCTGGATTCACTGAATCCCGAGTGCTTACTTTATATCAAACCACTTTCTCCTCTCTCATGATTTTAGTTGATTGGATATCACAATAAAAGTTATATTTTTTTTTTAAGGGGAAATCACCCACAATTCCCCTGAGGGAACACCTCCATTGTGTCTATTCTTCTGGTCTTTGACCACATGAATCTTTAGCAATCATGCTGTTGTCTTTAAATTTTTTTTTGAACTTGGAAGTCATTCGAAGTTTTTTACAGAGAAACTACAGCTCGACTGATGAAGTATATTTGCTCTGTGTGCTCTAGAGCTTTCTATTGGATCAGAAGTTATCTAAAACTCCTAGGCTCAAGTGATTCACCCACCTTGGCTTCCCAGAGTGCTGGGGATTGAATATTTTGATGTCAGTGGGCATTGAGGAGCGTCTTCTCGGGGGAGGCAAGCTTGATCTAGCCTTGGAGAGCAAGGCAGGGGCTAGAAATGAGCCTGTATCTGAGCGTGTGTCTGGCGTGGCCCAGTGCTAAGGCTGGTGACTTTGTTTTCCTGCACCAAGATACTTGGTAGCACCAAGGGTGGGTTGGTCTGGTTTTTATTTCTCCCTTCTAAGCTCCTGTGTCTGACCAATAATGTTATTACATATTAACACTAATATAATAATTAATAGTGACACATATTCACTTTTGCCTCAGACTCTGGGGCAAGTGCTTCACATATTTTACCTCATTTAGTCTTCACTAGAACATTAGGAGCGTGGGCAGTATTATTCTTCCTACTTTGTAAGTAAGGAAACTGAGGCATAAAGCAATTCTGTAATCTGATCCACAGTTGGTCTTTTCTCTTCCTTTTTCCCCTTGTTTTTCACCTCAATAACCTGAAAAAACAAAAACAAAAAAGGTGTTTGGGGAATTAGTGTCCAGCGTGAAGTAAGCTGAGAATGGAGGTGTTGATAGTGTGGGACCTCCGAGAGGGGGTGATGATGATGGAGACGGGTCAGACGCGGGGGAGGTGGGGGGGACCCTGGGGCTGCTGGTTTAGTGAGAAGAGGCAGCCTCCACACAGAATCCACAGGCCTCTGGTGTGGTTGGTTTCAGTTCCCTTTATGTTCACCGACCTGCACCCCCACGTAACAGATTTCCTGACATTTAATATTTGTTTTGGCCTTTTTGGACTGTGGGTCTCCTTGTATCAGTCCAATGTGGAATCGCCCCAGGATGGAAGTGCCCTTGTGGTAACATCACACGTTTGATCTCAGGAGCTGGCTTGTGATTTTAAAAGCCAGATAAGACTTGGGATGTGGCCTGACTCTCTTTGGACAGTGCAGGGAAGTGAAGGGATGGATGTAACATAGGCACCAGGTTTAGACATTGACTTCGTGAAGAATTTACTCCATGGGAATTTTGAAACTTGAAACCTGTCACTTTTTGTGCACTGGTAGCTGTAGGGTCTTAACTCAGGGGACTTTGGAGTGGTTTGCTAGGGTCATTCCTCTGCCCCATGCCATGGCTGACCCCATGATCTCAACCTTGTATTTATTCTATTGATTTCTCTCCAGCTTCTAGAATGAAGACCGTTAAAAAAAAAAAAAAAAAAAAAACTGAACCATAATAAACCAGTTTTTTTTTTTTTTTTTTTTTGAGATGGAGTTTCGCTCTTGCTGCCCAGCCTGGAGTGCAGAGGTGCGATCTCAGCTCACTGCAACCTCTGCCTCCTGAGTTCAAGCGATTCTCCTGTCTCAGCCTCCTTAGCAGCTGGGATTACAGGCACATACCACCATGCCTTTGTATTTTTAGTAGAGACAGAGTTTCATTGTATTGGTCAGGCTGGTCTCGAACTCCTGACCTCAGGTGATCTGCCTGCCTTGGCCTCCCAAAGTGCTGGGATTACATGTGTGAGCCACCATGCCTGGCCAATAAACCAGTTCTTTAGAGTTGCTGCTTATTTTCCTTCTTCATAGCACACACCGGTTTGAGAAACCCAGGCTATTAGACAGTTTGGGATTTCTAAAGTAGTAGCGTAGTTACCACAGTTGTAAGTTAATTCAGGGGCGGAAGAAAGAAAAGCTGGCCGGCTTTGCCAGTGATTGTTTTCTTCCTTTGCTTGCTCTGCAGTCTGGCCTTGGAAACACATGGCCTATATTTCAGTGTTGAGGTTTGGCTGCTTGAGGGGTTGACCTCAAGCATTAAATACACCCATTTCCCCTCCTTTTTTTCTTGAGACGGAGTCTCGCTCTTTTGCCCAGACTGGAGTGCAGTGATGTGATCTCGGCTCACTGCAACCTCTTCCTCCTGGGTTCCAGCGATTCTCCTGCCTCAGCCTCCCGAGTAGCTGGGATTACAGGTATCCGCCTCCATGCCTGGCTAATTTTTGTATTTTTAGTAGAGACAGGGTTTCACCATGTTGACTAGGCTGGTCTACAATCTGGAGTTTTGCTCTTGTTCCCCAGGCTGGGCAAACTCCTGGCCTCAGGTAATCCACCGGCCTGGGCCTCCCAAAGTGCTGGGATTACAGGCGTGAGCCACCAAGCCCAGCCATTTCCCCTCCTTTCTGAAGGATGTGCTGAAAGGTTCAGAAAACAGTATGCAGGCCCCCTAATACAATTAGACTTTTAAAAAGCAAACCCGGAAACCAGCTTTGGGATCACCTTACATCATCAGATCCCCACCCCCTACCCCTCAAACTCCTAAAAGTCACTTCCCCAATTACTCATGTGTGTGACAAAGGTTGATCTGAGCTTACTGTGAAAGGAGACCAGTGGGCCACCCTTCTGGCCTTGCCTTTGTGTCTCTGGAGGTGCGGAGGTGGAAAGTCTTGGGCCTGGCAAGGCCATTTAAGGAAGGCTGGCTGCTGCTTCCTCCCAGTGGGGCCCTGCCTGCCCCTCTCTTCCAGGTGGTTATGGAAATCCCTATTTGCTCTCCTGGGCTTTTTATTGGGTGAAGCTTTTCTTCCGAAATGTTCACCTTGTGTCTTACACATTCCTTTCCAAAGTAACCCCAGATACACCAGAGGCTGAAGCTCTCCTATCTCTCAGAAGCTGCCCAGACCCTAAAATCCCCAAGAGGCACCTGTCCCAATCCAATCCTTGCTGGGTTTCTTTCTATCTTTTTTTTTTTTTTTTTTTTTGAGATGGAGTATCACTCTGTCACTCAGGCTGGGGTGTAGAGAGGTACGATCTCAGCTCACTGCAACCCCCACCTCCAATGTTCAAGCGATTCTCCAGCCTCAGCCTCCTGAGTAGCTGGGATTACAGGCGTGCCCACAAGCAGGCCCGGCTAGTTTTTCTATTTTTAGTAGATTCGGGGTTTCACCATGTTGGTCTTGAACTCCTGAGCTCAAAGTGATCTACCTGCCTCAGCCTTCCAAAGTGCTGGGATTACAGGCGTGAGCCACCGAGCCGGGCCCCTTACTGGGTTTCTATCCTGCCTCAGCTCTATCTCCTTTGGGGGCACAAGGCTTTCAAGAATGGATCCTTCAGCGAGGAAGTACAGGAAAGCCAGGTTTGAATTTTAGCCACTAGCTATTTGACTTTGAATAAGTCACTTTACTTCTATGAGCCTCAGTTTTCCCACTTGTAAAATGGGGCGGTGATACTTATTGATCTGTTATGAAAATTAAGTATGCATATTCATTCATTTAGTTCACAAAGGTGAGTGCCTGTTGTGTGTTAGCACCAGGCTGAACCCTGAGGTTACGGCAGATTGGATGGAACATACGTGCCAGTGGGAAGGAACGTTAAGAGAGAAAGCAGAATAATTTCAACAGTGATTGATATTTTCTAGGGACACAGTAAACTCTCAGTGTTATTTTGAGCAAATGAATGAACACATGAATAAATCACTATCTTGGCCAATGTTTTTCACTCTCAGACTCTATGGACTTGGTCCAGCCCTTAAGGTTGTTTGTAAATGGGCAGGGAAGAATTTGATCGGTTAGAACCTTCCTTTATGCTTTGTGTGTGCCGGGGATACTATGTTCATAGCTTCCCTCTGACAACTGTGGAGGGCAGGGAGGGAGATCTCAAACCTGAATCTGGAAATGGGAGGGCATATAGTCATTTTTAAGTGTTTTCCACCTTTGGTCAAATAAAAAGAAATCTGTGGTGCATGCTCACTCGCTGTTTCTCTAGCCCCATCTCTATCTCTCTCTCTCTCTTTCTTTCTCTCTTCCTATTTGTTAAGGTAAGTTTCCCTAGGCCAGGGATCCCAGTGTCCCAGCTTGTTCTTGTTACTGTTGGGGGTTGTAGGCCTCCTCCCTTTCTGCACTTTTCATCTTCCTCCTTCCTTCCTCTTACCTGCCTGCAATCCTCCACTTCTGCCCAAGGTTTGGGCGGCATCTTCCCCAAATTCAGAAGGTTCTTGAGTCAGACTGCTTAGATTTAAGTCTAGACGGTGTGCCTTCCCAGCCTAGGGACATCAGCTGAGGACTTACTTTCCCTCTCTGTAAAATGGGCATAATAGCACAGAGACATCATAGGATGGTATGTCAAGCGTTCAGTGAATATGAAATATTAGAGCCCCAGGAGGACTTGGTGCTGTCTGTTTGAAAGTCTCCCACGTTTTACCTTTGGTTCAAAAGATCCCCTGCGCTCCCTCTCACCCAGCAAACCAGCCAAACCAGTTTCTTTACCCTGCCTGCTTCTGTGTTAAGCAAACAGTGCACTGCAAACAGTGACTAAGCCTAGTGCCTTTGTTGGGAAGAAACTGGCATTTTCTTGCTTGCCACTGTGCAGGGTGCTCAGGGTGGACTGGAACAGGTTTGTTGTGGCTTAAGAAAGGGGACCTGCTCATGAAGGTTGTGTAGAACTGGGATGGGAAGAGTGGGGCAAGTTGTAGCTAGGGCCGGGGGAGTCAGGATGATCTTGAACTTGTCAGCTTCTGCTTGGCTTTTAAAATATTTCAGGCCAGATAGATGCGGTGGCTCACACCTATAATCCCAGTGCTTTGGGAGGCCGAGGCCGCAGGATTACTTGGGCCCAGGAGTTTGAGACCAGCCTGGGCAACATGACGAGACCCCTATCTGCACAAAGATTAAAAAAAAAATTTAGCCAGGCATGGTGGCATGCACCTGTGGTCCTAGCATCAAAAAAAGACAAAAATTTGCTGGGCGTGGTGGCATGTGCATGTAGTCCCAACTACTCAGGAGGCTGAGGTGGGGTGATTGCTTGAAGCCTGGGAGGTCGAGGCTGCAGTAAGCCATGATTGCACCACGGCACTCCAGCTTGGGTGATAGAGATCCTGTCACAAAAAAAAAAAAAAAAGGCCGGCCGTGGCAGCTCACGCCTGTAATCCCAGCACTTTGGGAGGCTGAGACGGGCAGATCATGAGGTCAGGAGTTCGAGACTAGCTTGACCAACACGGTGAAACCCCGTCTCTACTAAAAATACAAAAAAATCAGCTGGGCGTAGTGGTGTGTGCCTGTAATCCCTGCTACTTGGGAGGCTGAGGCAGGAGAATTGATTGAACCCGGGAGGCGGAGGATGCAGTGAGCCGAGATTGTGCCACTGCACCCTAGCCTGGGCGACAAAGTGAGACTCCATCTCTAAATAAATAAATAAATAAGCAAGCTCCTCAGATATCTGCTGCCACCCAATGCATTTCCCTGGGCAACCCCAGGGGCTAGATGTTCGATGAGTAGATACCCCAACTGGGATGTGGGCACCTGGTTGTCCAGCCCGAGGCCAGGAATCCCAGGGCACACCCTTGATCAGGGAGGGATGAGGCTGGTGCTTCTGCCATGCCCAGGATTGAGAACTCTGTGGATGCAAAGAGGAGTGGATGGGAGGCTGGGTGCGGTGACTCACGGCTATAGTCCCAGCACTTTGGGAGGCCAAGGTGGGCAGATCACTTGAGGTCAGGAGTTTATGACCATCCTGGCCAACATGGTGAAACCCCGTTTCTACTAAATACAAAAAAAAGTTAGCCAGGCATGGTGGTACATGCCTGTAATCCCAGCTACTTGGGAGACTGAGGCAAGAGAATCGCTTGAACCTGGGAGGTGGAGGTTGCGGTGAGTGGAGATTGTGTCATTGCACTCCAGCCTTGGTGACAGAGCGAGACTCCATCTCAGAAAAAAAAACAAAAAACCAAAGTGCGGTGGATGGGCGTGGGAGTGGGGGACCCAGAGAAGTAGCCAGTGCACCCAGGCCTAAGACTCACCCCCTATGCTCAGGGAGATTCCGGAAAAGCTCCGAGAGAGACCTCTCAGCGGGTAACTCCAGTAGGCTCCGAGAATGCCACTGGAGTGAGAATGTGTTCAGAGGATGCCAGGAGTGGTCAGTTTCACCTGCTGGGCCTTGATGAGTAAGAGGGCGTCTTCCATGCAAGGAAAGGGAAAGGGCACTCCAGGAGGAGGAAGTGGGGTGCCCAAAGGTGTGGCGGGGTCATGGAGGCAGAAGGCTGGAGCTCTGCCATCCTGGACACGGAAGGAGGAGGGAGGAGAGGGTCCTGGGATGAGGCTGCAGAGGCAGCTGGGCGGGGTTACCTGTGGGCCTTGGGTCGTGGTTCATGGAGGGTTTTCTCTTTCTGGTCTTTTCATAGGCAAATTATTCACTTGGTTAAAAAATAAGTTTAAATATACATCTTCATATATATATGAAAAAGCTTATGTATATGTCTATATGGCAGACAGTGAAGTCTCCTTCCCACCCCAATCCACGCTTCACTCAGTTCTTCCCCAGGGCACAGGGAACCGATTTCATTAGTCTCCTGTGTATCCTTTGCAGGGTTTCCTTATGGAAATACAAACATAGTCTTGTTTCATTATGCCAGTGTAAATTCCTAACATATGATCCTTTTACACAAAGCATGGCATATGATAGCACTGCTCCGTACCTTGTTTTTCTCCCAACAATATATCTGTGTGTTCTCTCTCTCTCTCTCTCCGCACATATCTTCCCTAGACCGAGTCTTGCTCTGTTGTCCAGGTTGGAGTGCAGAGGCGCAATCTCAGCTTGCTGCAATCTCCGCCTAGTTCAAGTGATTCTCATACCTCAGTCTCCCGAGTAGCTGAGACTACAGGCACATGCCACCACAGCCGGCTAAGTTTTGTATTTTTTAGTAGAGACGGGGTTTCACCATGTTGGCCCGGCTGGTCTTAAGCTCCTGGGCTCAAGCAATCCACTTGCCTTGGCCTCCCAAAGTGCTAGAATTACAGGCGTGAGCCACCGTGCCCAGCCTATTTTTATTAAAAAAAAAAGTTTTTTTAATATTTACTTTTTTTTTTTTTTGAGACGGAATTTCGCTCTTGTTGCCCAGGCTGGAGTCCAATGGTGCAATCTCGACTCACCACAACCTCCGCCTCCCAGGTTCAAGTGATTATCCTGCTTCAGCCTCCTGAGTAGCTGGGATTACAGGCATGTGCCACCACACCTGGCTACTTTCGTTTTTTTTTTTTAGTAGAGACAGGGTTTCTCCATGTTCGTCAGGCTGATCTCCCGACCTCAGGTGATCCGCCTGCCTCGACCTCCCAAAATACTGGGATTAGAGGCATGAGCCACTGCGTCTGGCCTTTTTAAAAATTTTTAATTTTAATTTCTGAGGGTACAAAATTGGTGTGTCTATTTATGGGGTATGTTCTTTTATTTTCCTTTTATAGCTACCTGCACCGTAGGTTATTTAGCCAGTCCCTGATAGATGGACACTGGGACACTGGCTAGTGTCCTATCTTTTAGGAGACAGGACTGCAGAAAGTAATCTGGGATATACGTTTTTTTCTACACATTCTGGTATATCTGGAAGATGAATATCCACGGGTGAGCCTGCTGGGCCCAGGTATGTGCATTTGTGATTTTGGGAGATACTGCCTTCCACAAAGACTGTGATCCATTTGCACATCAGCATCTAAAGACAGTCACTTCCCACTGTCCCAATGGAGGTTTTGAGCACGAGGTTGGGAGAGGTGTTATGTGCCTGCCTGTCTGCAGATGAAACAGGGTTTTTTTTTGTTTTTGTTTTGAGATGGAGTCTCACTCTTGTCGCCCAGGCTGGAGTGCAATGGTGCAATCTTGGCTCACTGCAACCTCCGCCTCCTGGGTTCAAGTGATTCTCCTGCCTCACCCTCCTGAGTAACTGAGTACAGGTGCCCGCCACCATGCCTGGCTAATTTTTGCGCTTTTAGTGGAGATGGGATTTCATCATGTTGGCCAGGCCAGTCTTGAACTCCTGACCTCGGGTGATCCACCTGCCTTGTCCTCCCAAAGTGCTGGGATTACAGGCGTGAGCCACTGTGCCCTACCAATAATACAGTTTTGATTTGGGGGAAGGTTTCCAGCACCTAAGTGGTTCTAAACAAGAAGTAATGCCAGCAGCTTCTAGAATGTTCCTTTGGACCAACACTGGAAACAGAGGAGAAAGAGGAACAAGTTGGGGGAGGAAAATTAGTTCTTGGTGAGGAATATATTGAGTTTGAGTGTCTGAAGGACCCAGAGGTGGAGTTTTTGAAGGGGTATTTGGGAATGTCAGCTCTGTGCTTGGAAGAGTGTGAAGTACCAGTTTGAAGAAGGATTTGTATAGGATAGTGGTCTTTTTTCCTTAATCTCTGTCAATAGATACAGAGAATTTTCAGAGACCTCACAAGCTGGAGGATTAAATGATAGAAAGTGTTTATTTGGAGTGTTTACTTGAAGGTGGCCAGCAGATGAAAGACAAATATTTGTATCCATTTGCACAGGGTTAGAGAGTAGGTCCTGCCAGCGACCTTATAGACTTGACAGTTAGTCCTCCCTGTGGTCCAAGGTGGGGAACTTTCATCATCCCGTACTCTAGAAGAGGAATCAGGCTCAGAGGCTGTACTGCTTGCCCCCAAGTCACCCCGCCAGGTAATGGCAGTGCTGGGCTGCAGGCCGGGCCTTTCATCTTCCAAAACCAGGTCTCTCATCCAGTTCCCTCTACTACCCTGTTGCCAAACTCAGCACCTTCAGTGGGACTTGATTCACCTTTCTAAAGGAAACGTGAACCCTCCTTCCCTTTGGAGGAGCTGTCATTTCATCTCACTGATTTTATTTATTTGATTTTATGATTTTTTAAAAGAAACAGAGTCTTGCTCTGCTGCCCAGGCTGGAGTGCAGTGGTTTGAACTCCTGGGCTCAAGCAATCCTCCCATCTTGGCCTCTCCAAGTGCTGGGATTACAGGTGTGAGCCACCAGGCCTGGCCTGCCTTTCACTAATTTTGATTGTGATGCTAGAATTCAGCTTTTTTTTGCCTTTGGAAAGCCTCTTTTGTCTTTTGCTTATGGGCAGTTTCAGCTGGTTTCCCTCTTGACCTTCACTTCCAAATAAATGCTAGCTGAACGGCACTTCTCTTTCTTTTGGTCTCTTTCAACTCTCTGGGTCCTAGAAAATCTATTTATATTGGCCTTCAAGACTTGGGAGTGTGGGGACAGGGAAACCGCCCTAGAGAAACTCTTGTTCCAAATGAGACCTATTGAAGGTGCTCGGGCCAGGCAGGTACCTGGGGCGTGATTCTTGCTGCTGAAAGAGGGAAAGTTACTACTGGGAACTAATGGGGCCTGCCCAGAAGGGTTGAACCTGTTCCACATGAGCAAGATCATAAACGGTGGCCAGCTCAGCACCCCGTGGGATAATTGGTCAAGTTCTAGATAATAATTAGCTGGCTTTGTAATTAGGAGAGCTTGTAACAAGTCAAAAGCCTTTCAAATTTACTTGACCTGGGCAAGTTCAAGAAGAAGAAGAAGAAGAAGAAGAAGAAGAGGAGTACCTGATTCTGTGGTTTGGCATTCAGACACGCCGGTACACCTTCTCTCTCCTTGTTTTTTTTTTTTTTTTTTTTTTTTTTTTTTTTAAATGAGAGTCTCTCTCTGTCGCTCAGGCTGGAGTACAGTGGAGCCATCTTGGCTCACTTTAGCCTCGACCTCCCGAGCTCAAGCAATCCTCCCACCTCAGCCTCCCAAGTAGCTGGGACCACAGACACATGCCACCATGCCCAGCTAATGTTTACAGTTTTTTTTAGAAAAGGGATCTCACTATATTGCCCAGACCGGTCTGGAACTCCTGGGCTCCAGGGATCTTCCCACCTTGGCCTCCCAAAGTGCTGGATTTACAGGCATGACGCCCAGCTGTTTTCTCTATTCCTAAAAGAGAAGTTTCAGCACGTCTTCACCTTCATTGTCGCGGCAGCTTCCTTCCTGGTCTCCCCACTTATTCCTTCCGCTTCCCCCAAGCCAGTCTTTTCTTCATCCATCAGTCAGAGTTGATGGTTTTTAAAATTAAGTTAGAAAATATCACTCCTGCTCAAAATTACCCACGGTTCCCCATTTCAAACAAAATAAGCGCCTAAGTCCTTTCTATGACTTCTGAGGCTTCACTGATCTGTCCTTTGACTCATGTACCTGGGGCCCTCATCTCCTCCCACTCTTCCGTATGCTCACTTTGTCCAACAACTTTGTTTCCTGGTTATACTTAGAACACACTACACACTCTTCTACCTCAGGGCCTTTGCACTGTCTGTGACCATTCCCATAATATCTGCACAGTTCACTCCTTTCTATCCTGAAAAGACTGCAAGCCTTTGCTTAAATGTCACTTCCGCCCTCAGGGAGGCCTTTCCTGAAGCCTTTATTTATTTATTTATTTATTTAGAGATGGAGTCTCACTCTATCACCCAGTCTGGAGTGCAGTGGCACGATCTTGGCTCACTGCAACCTCTGCCTGAGTAGCTGGGATTACAGGCGCCCGCCACCACGCCTGGCTAATTTTTGTATTTTTAGTAGAGATGGGGTTTCACCATGTTGACCAGACTGGTTTCGAACTCCTAACCTCAGGTGATCCACCCGCCTCGGACTCCCAAAGTGCTGGGATTACAGGGATGAGCCACCGTGCCTGGCCCAATTTATTTTTTGAGACAGAGTCTTGCTCTGTCACCTAGGCTGGAGTGCAGTGGTTTGACCTCGGCTCACTGCAACCTCAGCCTCCAGAGTAGCTGGGATTATAGGTGCCTGCCCTCACACCTGGCTAATTTTTGTTTTGTTTTGTTTTGTTTTGTTTTGTTTTGAGACGGAGTCTTATCTCTGTAACCCAGGCTGGCATGCAGTGGCTCGATCTCGGGTCACTGCAACTTCCACCTCCTGGGTTCAAGCAATTCTCCTGTCTCAGCCTCCCAAGTAGCTGGGATTACAGGCGTGTGCCACCACGCCTGGCTAATTTTTGTATTTTTAGTAGAGATGGGGTTTCACCATGTTGGCCAGGCTGGTCTCAAACTCCTGACCTCAGGTGATCCACCTGCCCCAAAGTGCTGGGATTACAGGCGTGAGCCATCACACCCCACCTGGATGACCTATTTATGATAGTAAACCCTGCTGTCAGCCCTACCCACCTCTTTTACTTAATTTTCTTCTAGTACTTTTCACTGTCTAACATGCCGTGTATTTCACTTATTTCTCCTGTTCACTGTCTGTCTCCTCCCGCTAGAACAGAAGCCTCAGGAGGCCAGGGATTTTTAAGGTCTTTCGTTTTGTACTTGGGCTGTATTGCAGCTAGAATAGTACTTGGTACATAAAAAGGGCTCAGTAAGTAGCAGAAGGAATGAATGAATGAGAGGTTTCAGAATGTATTTAATACAGACAGGTCTATACAGATCTCTCTTTCTAGTGGATATTCCGCCGTAATGGTTTTTTCTTTTTCTTTTTTTCTTTATTATTATACTTTAAGTTCTAGGGTACATGTGCATAACGTGCGGGTTTGTTACATACGTATACTTGTGCCATGTTGGTGAAGGCACGGCTTTATGTAGTAGCCACAGAGAAGGGAGGAGGGGTGTTCTCAGGGCGTGTGCCTCTGGTTGGCATTCCCCAGTTTCTCTGAGCTCTGCACACCCCTGATGTAACCTTACCTAATTGTCTTGTCACAAAACAGCTTGCAGTCTGGAGTCTAAAGGTCAGATGAGCCATTTCTGCCCCACACTTCTGGGTGTAAGGAAGCACCAGATCAAAATCTAGGCAGATACCTGAGCCCGCCAGAGCCATCTGTTTGGTTTCCTATTGTGTGGGTAACACCTTCCTTGAGCAAGGCTCTCAGATACACCCAACACCTTCCCCCTGGGTATCTCCAGCATCCTTCAGACCCATGAATTGTTCAAGAACCGGTGTCCATTCTTCCAGTTTTTGGCAGTGCAGAGGAGCCTGGAAAGAGCTTGATGAGAGATGCAAAAAGCTCAAAGACAAAAATGCAAGGCCGGCCAGGCATGGTGGCTCACACATGTAATCCCAGCACTTCAGGAGGCCGAGGCACAAAAATCCCTTGAACCTGGGAGGCAGAGGTTGCAGTAAACTGAGATCTCGCCACTGCACTCCAGCCTGGGCGACAGAGTGAGACGGTCTCAAAAAAAAAAAAAAAGAAAAAAAAGCAAGTCCTGCTTAATCAGATCTCAGCTAAGATAAAAATCCATCTGATCAATAAATATTCATGAGAGAGTACTGTAGAGCAACATCTTGTAAATCTTATTTTTTTTTCTTTTTTTCTTGAGATAGAGTCTCACTCTGTTGCCTAGGCTGGAGTGCAGTGGTGCGATCTTGGCTCACTGCAACCTCCACCTCCTGGGTTCAAGCGATTCTCCTGACCCAGCCTCCTGAGTAGCTAATTTTCAGCCACCATGCCCGGCTAATTTTTGTATTTTTAGTAGACACGGGATTTCACTGTTAGCCAGGATGGTCTCAATCTCCTGACCTTGTGATCTGCCCTCTTCGGCCTCCCAAAGGGCTGGGATTACAGGCGTGAGCCACCGCGCCCAGCGCATCTTGTAAATCTTTATGTAACCTAGACCACCCTGCCTTCAGGAGAGTAATGGGTAGTGCTGCTTAATGGGTAGTGTTGCTAGATTTAGCAAATAAGAATACAGGACTCTCAGTTACATCTGACTTTCAGATAAACGATGTCTAGTATTTAGTATAAGTATGTCCCATGCAATATTTGAAACATACTTAAAAAAAATTATTTGGCAGGGGCAGGATGCGGTGGCTCACGTCTGTAATCCCAGCACTTTGGGAGGCCGAGACGGGCGGATCATGAGGTCAGGAGATCGACACCATCCTGGCTAACATGGTGAAAACCCGTCTCTACTGAAAAATACGAAAAAAAAAAAATTAGCTGAGTGTAGTAGCAGGCACCTGTAATCCCAGCTACTCGGGAGACTGAAGCGGGAGAATGACTTGAACCCGGAGGTGGAGCTTGCAGTGAGCTGAGTGAGCCATTGCACTCCAGCCTGGGTGACAGAGCGAAACTCTGTCTCAAAAAAAAAAAAAAAAAAGAGAAAAAAATTATTCAGCAGGGCGCAGTGGCTCATACCTATAATCCCAGCATTTTGGAAGGTTGAGGTGGGAGGATCCCTTGAGCCCAGGAGTTTGAGACCAGCCTGGGCAACATAAGGAGACCCTGTCTCTACAAAAGACTTTTAAAAATTTGCCAGGCCTGGTGGCATGAGCTGGTAGTCCCAGCTACCCAGGAGGCTAAGGTGGGAGGATCACCTGAGACCACAGAGGTCAAGGCTGCAGTGAGCTGTGATTGCGTCCCTGCACTCCAGCGTGGGCGACAAAGTGAGACACTGTCTCAAGAAACAAAAAAAAGGTATTTGTTGTTGTCTTCTCTATTGTGATCATAAGCAACAGTGTATTGAGTGGTGCTTTCTGTATGCTGAACTCTTCCCGTATGCCATCTCCTGTAACCCTCATGCACACAGGTGTGTCATGCACACAGGAAGTGGGAGGGCCTGGCCGTATGTCTGGTGGCTGTTGGACTCCAAAGTCTGTGCTCTTTACAGCAGGAAAAGGCAACTCACATGATAGTCTGTGAGCAGCCAGGTGAAAGGGATGGATCATTCCTCCTCTGAAGGTCTCAGGTGACGGAGGCATTTGCCTGTCCCCTCACCGAATGAATTTTTGCTGAGTACCTGCCAAGCCCTCTGCTAGGCATTGGGGGTGCAGCAGGGCCCAAACAGAGAAAAACCCCTGTCCTCGTGGAGTTTCTCTTCTAATTGGAGGGGACAGGTAGACGGTGAGGTATGGAAGAAAGAATAAAACTCAGCAGGAAGGGGATAAAAACTATGCATTGGGGTGGGGAAATTTAGGGGCAGTCATCACTCAGAAGGATGGCATTTGTGTAAAGATGAAGAAGTGAGGTGCTCAGTAGGTGTTAGAATTGGACTGTGTCAGCTAGGTGTCATAGTTTATGACTGTAATCCCAGGCCAAGGCAGGTAGATCTCTTGAGCCCAAGAGTTCAAGACCAGCCTGGGCATGATAGTGAGAAGCCCGTCTCTACAAAAAATCCAAAAATTAGCCGGGTATAGTGGCATATGCCTGTAGTCCCAGCTACTTGGGAGGCTGGAGTGGGAGGATCACTTGAGCCTGGGAGGTTGAAGCTGCCTGGGAGGTTTAGTCGTGATCGCACCACTGCACTCCAACCTGGGTGACAGGGCAGGGCAAGACTCTGTCTCAAAAAAAAAAAAAAAAAGAATTGGACTGTGTGTCTTGAGGGGACTGGACTTCTACATTCAAGTCTATATTCATGTCATTGAAAAAAATTGTTCTCTAGTCAGGCATTTTTCTTTTAATTTTTAAATGTTTTGTTAAAATAAAAAGAGAGACAGGGTCTTCTTATGTGTGTTGCCCAGGCTAGTCTTGAACTCCTGAGCTTAAGCAATACCCCTGCCTTGGCCTCCCGAAGTGCTAGGATTACAGGTCTGAGCCACCATGCCCAGCCAGGCCAGGCATTCTCTAGAGAAGGAATCCTGAGGGCTCATTTTCACATCTCCTTTATTTTTTATTTATTTATCTTTCTCTTTTGACCTGCCACTTTAGGAACTTCTCCTTTAAAGGGTGTCAGAGTCAAAGGAATCTGGAAATCTAGGAAATCATGCTCATTCCAAGCCACCCCCCATCCCTCCGCATGTTGCCCAAGAGGAATATTGCTCTAGTGGAGTTTTCTAAAAAAAATTTTTTTTTTTGAGGCAGAGTCTTGCTCTTGTTGTCCAGGCTAGGGTACAGTGGACCGATCTCGGCTCACTGCAACCTCTGCCTCCCGGGTTCAAGTGATTCTCTCGCCTCAGCCTCCTGAGTAGCTGGGATTACAGGCCTGTGCCACCACACCCGGCTAATTTTTATAGTTTTAGTAGACATGGGGTTTCACTATGTTGGCCAGGCTGGTCTCCAACTCGTGACCTTAGATGATAAGCCCTCCTCGGCCTCCCACAGTGCTGGGATTACAGGCATGAATGAGCCACTGCGCCTAGCCGAGTTTTCTAAAGATTCTTACTGCAGAGGAATGAGATTTTCCTAAACAGGCATCGTGACCTCTTGGGCAGAATTTTTTTTTTTTTTTTGGGGTGCATGTATACAAGTGTTCCTAGGACCTGGTACTTACTGTGGAAACTGGACTTCAGTACGAGGCTTCCTCCCCAACAAATTCTTCACCACGACTATGTGGGAGTGTTTGAAAAAGGGAACAAGATGACCAACTTGTTTGTGGGGAGAGTTGTGGCTTTCCTATTGGAAAACATCATCCCTTGAACAAGCAGTGAGGCAAACACCTGGGCACTTACTTTATGAACAGGTGGGGTGGAGCCCTGAGTCACCGACATTGAGAGGCCTCTCCTGGTGAGGTTTTTCAATATCAGACTGAATCAGCAGTGACATCACCTTCTATAGTGACAGGTACTCTAGGTGCTGGCTCTTAGTCATGAGTCCCAGGAGATACTAGCCCTAGATCTCTTCTCTGTTAGCTTGATGCTAAGAGGTTTTGGAGAAATGACAGCTGCTTGGTGACGTTCATGTGGCTGGTTTCATTACCACCTAACTCCCAGGCTTGTCATCATGACTACGCTTTCTGGAGAAAATAGAATGTGTAGTTGTATTTTCTGTAAGTTTTGCCGCCTTGTCTCAAGTCTGCATTTAAAAAGAGGCCAGGTGCGGTAGCTCACACCTGTAATCCAGCAGTTTGGGAGGCCAAAGTGGGAGGACTGCTTGAGCCCAGAAGTTGGAGACCAGATTGGGCAACAAAGTGAAACCCTGTCTCTATATACAAAAACAATTACCCAGGCATGATGGCATGTGCCTGTGATCCCAGCTTCACGGGAGGCTGAGGCAGGGAGATCCCTGGAGTCCAGGAGGTTGAGGCTGCAGTGAGCTGTGTTTCGTGCCACTGCACTCCAGCTTAGGTGACAGAGCGAGACGCTCTCTCAAAAACAAAAAACAAAATGAAACAAAGCCCTCTGCTACTGCTTGAGGTTTTTGGATGTTTCAGAGCTTCGATTTTGAGTCTTTAATTCTTTTTTTTTGGGGGGGGCGGGGGGACAGAGTCTTGCTCTGTCACCCAGGCTGGAGCGCAGGGTTGCAGTCTCAGCTCACTGCAACCTCTACCTCCCGGGTTCAAGCGATTTTCCTTTCTCAGCCTCTTAAGTAGCTGGGATTATAGGTCAGCGCCACCATGCCCGGCTAATTTTTGTATTTTTAGTAGAGACGGGGTTTCACCATGTTGGCCAGGCTAGTCCTGACCTCAAGTGATCCGCCCACCTTGGCCTCCCAAAGTGCTGGGATTACAGGTGTGAGCCACTGCCCAGCTGAGTTTTTGATTTTGAAACTTCATGTAAGTTGTACTTATTTTTCTTGGGACTTGGTAATTTGGTTATGATTTTTCATCCTTCTTTCTGCTAATCCTCTCACCTTCACCATGGGAGTGTTTAAATACCTGGGAAGGTGTTCAACCTAGGAAACCACATTTCACTTGCCAGATGTGAGGTTTCATTTCTGGTTTCGACGGAGATTTGACTCTTCAGCATTTATTTCTCTTTTAGCCTATGAATGTCTCTTAGAGAAGATGAACTGGGAGGGTGTAATGTAGCAGGATTGCCTGGATTCCAATCCCAGTTGAACCCTTACTTGTCCTGTGATTTGGGGCAAGTTTCTTTTCTCTTCTTTTCTTTTCCTTTCTTTTCTGTTTTTTAGACAGAGTCTTGCTCTGTCACCCAGGCTGGAGTGGAGTGGTACAATTTTGGCTCACTGCAACCTCTGCCTCCTGGGTTCAAGTCATCCCCATTCTGCCACCTCAGCCTCCCAAGTAGCTGGGACTACAGGCTCATGCCACCACTCCAGGCTAATTTTTTTTTTTTTTTTTTTTTTTTTTTATAGAGACGAGGTTTTGCCATGTTGCTCAGGGTGGTTTGGAACTCCTGAGCTCAAGCCATCTGCCCGCCTTGGCCTCCCAAAGTGCTGGGATTACAGGTGTGAGTTGCTGCACTGGCCTGTGACTTTCTTTCTTTTTTTCCATTTTTTTTTTTTTTTTGCATCCTTCCCCTCTACCCCAACCCCATCCCATTTTGCCTAGGGCAGCCTTCCTTTTATTTATTTATTTTTTTGAGAGAGAGAGAGAGAGAGACCCAAATGGGAATTCCCTAGGGCCAATTTCTTAATCTTTCTGTGCCTGAGTCCCCTCACCTGTACAAAGGGGATAAACGTAGCTCCTACCACAAAGGATTGCAATGAGATTTCAATGAGTTGGCGTGTGCGAAGTGCTTCCAGTGCCTGGTACGCAGCAACCACTCTTCATTTAGTTTTTATTGGCTGGGCTCGGTGGAGCACATCTGTAGTCCTGCTACTTGGGAGGTTGAGGCAGGAGGATCACTGGAGCCTGGGAGTTTTGAGGCTCCAGTGCATGCTGATCGTGCCTGTGAATAGCGACTGCTCTCCAGCGTGGGCAATGTCTCGAGAATCAATCTCTAAAAAAATAAATTAGTTTTTCTCATTAGATATTTCTGCTTTAGACTTGTGTCAAGGGAGTGAAAAAACATGTGGGGGTGGTGTAAATGTCAAAGGAGCCACAGAGGTTATGAGGAAGAGTGACACCCCTTTGTCACTTTGCTCTTGACCTCCTAAAGGATAAGACGCTCCTTTGACCCAACACCCATTTGAGTGCAATTTTTTTTTTTTT
>NW_012105931.1:1002232-1011463 GCF_000951045.1 Mandrillus leucophaeus
TTTTAAATTCTAGTTTTCCAAAGATGGGAATGTGAATTGTCTTGTAAAGTATAACCATCTCCTGCCCCTCCTTTATAACAGGCCTTGGAGAATTTTGCCTCTCCTTTATAATAGGCCTTGGAGAATGTTTCTCCCCCATTCTTTCTCTTTAATCTGGGCAAGTTGTTTTTATTAATAATATCGCAGACCACCACATACACCTTGAGGTTTAGTTCTCCTCGGCACGGTGTGTGAGTGCCTTCTGTGTGCTCTGTGTCAGTTACCAGCCTTGTCTCCAGGAGTTTGGAGATGACCCAGGGGTGATAGAAAGCACTGGGATGCCAAGTCATCAGACAATGGGCTCATTCAGAATCCAGGTGGGGTGGGACTGTGTGGGCTGGATCAGCTGGCAGAGCTTCCCCAGAGTGGGGAGGCCAGGGGGAGTCTGGGATGTGGGGTGGCATGTGAGCAGGAAGACGGGGAGACTCTCAGCCTCTGTTGTTGGCTGAGAGGGGGATGCCCCAAGCCTGGAGGGGTGGGGGCGGGACCTCCTGTGCAGAGAGGGGAGACAGGAACATGACAGATGGTATATTTGGATGGTGACTCAGACAGGTCAAGTGAAACTGAACTTCCGGTCCTCGAGTCACACAGGAGGGTAGGGGCTGTGAGAAAACTCCCTCGTTGGTTGGTTCTTCGTACAGGGCCTTTGAGGCAGATAGGGCCCAACAGAGCCTGGCAGGACTGCAGAAGGACAATAGTGTGGCTGGTTGGGTGGGGCCCTGTTGGCCTGAAGGCTAGCAAGCTGGGAGAACCTGGAGAACCCGGGCAGCAGGTCCTCCACCTTCTCTCTGCCTGGGGCAGCCCTTGGAGAGGCCTGAGTAGTCCAGGCTGATATATCAGGCCTGGGGCAGCCCTGCTGCGCTATCTCATACCCTCTCTGCTGCCCCAGATGTTTATCCCAAATCCCCTCCTCCTCAAGCTTGCTTCTAGGTGCCCATCTCACCCATCCTGTCCATCCACGTGTCCATCCTCCATTCATTTGTTCGGTAATGATGGAGGGGCTGTTATGTGCCAAGCACTGTTCTGAATGGGGGACACAGAGACCCAGACACATACGAATGTTCCCTCCTCATGGAATTTGTATTCTCAGGTATTGCGGGGAGCAGGCAATAAACATAATCCATGTGCAAAATATTTAGAGTGCTGGGTGGAGACAGGTGTGTAGGAAAGATGAATCGGAATGGGGCATTGCTGGGAAGCACTGGGGTGATCTGAGAAGGCCTCACTGAAGGGGCCATTTGAGCAAAGACCCGATAGAGTTGAAGGATCAGGCCATGTGACTAGGTAGGGAAGGGTGTTCTAGACGGAGGGAACAGCAAAAACACACCCCTGATACTGAGCAGCAGGACAAGGTCAGTGATCAAGGGGCACGGGCTGGCAGAAGGGCAGAGGGGGTGGCAGCATGTGGAGGGCCTTGTACCCATCACCAGGACTTTGTCTTTCCCTTGGTACTCCTCTGCGCCTTTGGCCCAGATCCACCGGCTGCCTTCTCCCGCCAGTTCTGCCTCCCCTCTCCATTCTGGGCAGTGGAGCCTGGTGGTTAGTAGCATGGGCACTGGCCTGCCTGCTCAGGTTCTGAACTGAGCATAGAGGCCTGGGCCTCTCCTGGACTTCTGCTCCACTTGGCCCAGGGTGGGGCCATGGACTCCCATTTCCAATGGTGCTGCTGGCTCTGGCATATTCTAACCCCCTCCACTGGGGACACCTCCCAGTGTTCCCTGCCTGGCTCATTTCTCTCTCAGGGCCAGCTTCATTGTTGCTACCTCCAGGAAGCCTTCTCTGATCCTCATCCCCAAGGCCTGTGTCAGGATACATCCCACCCCTTCCCTTTGCCAGTTGGGATTCCCTGGGTTCCTTTATGCTCCTCCACCAGGCTGGGTACTTGGGAAGTATTCACAGCCCCCAGCATTAAGCCTGGTGTGTAGTTGCCACTCAGTGAGTAGTTTGATGAGGGACTCTTTGCTGCGGGAGGGTTAGGCTGCAGGGTCACCCCCCAACCCCCAGTGGAGGTGACATCTCCATCTTTTGGGGACTTTTGCAGGGAGCGAGTGCATTATAATGGAGAGGAAGAAGCCAGAGTCCTAAAATTCCACTATTTTTCCATCTCATTTTGCTCCTCTCAAAAACAAAACAAAAACACAGGCCAGGCACGGTGGATCACGCCTGTATTCTCAGCACTTTGGGAGGCCGAGGCCAGAGGATCACCTGAGGTCAGGAGTTTGAGACCAGCCTGGCCAACATGGCAAAACCCAGTCTCTACTAAAAATATAAAAATGAGCCGGGCATGGTGGTGGGCGCCTATAATCCTAGCTACTCAGGAGGCTGAGGCAGGAGAATCGCTTGAACCTGGGAGGCGGAGGTTGCCAAGAGTGAGCACCACTGCACTCCAGCCTGGGTGACAGAGCAAGACTCTGAAAAAAGAAAAGTCTCAAAAAAAAGAAAAGCCTAAAACCAGCTGAGCTTAGGTGGATCTCTCTGGCCATCTTTTTAAACAGTAAGGGACCTTTAGAAGTTTGATTCCTCTCTTCCCCTCAGCAAGGCTATTTGCTTCCTGAAGATAAATCAGTGGTAAAAAGTAGCTTAATTTAAAGCGTTCAATTCCCCTGCTTTTTACATTGAGGAGAAATTATGGTGACAGCTATTCCTGTTTTGCGTGCTTAGTACCAGCCAGGCACTGAGCCCAAAACTCCAACTCACTCTTGACTGTGGAGCCAACCCTGTGCCAGAAGAAAATCCCCACTCCCTACAATGTGTGGAATTCACATTATAGTTGGAGACGGGCCGGTGGGGAGAAACAAACACAGCCTGTAGATCCCGGAGAATGCCTGGTGCGGGTGCTGGGGGAAGAAGTCCAATTTCAGCTGCGAAAATGGGTCTTGGGAGTGGGTTTACACCTCAGATTCCCTTATGGCCACAGTCCATTGGCTCCTAGCCTCCTCCCCACTTTACAGATGAAGAGACTGAGGTTTAGAGAGGGGAACAGCCGGCTTGATAGAGGCAACTGCTGAGGCAGTTGAGGAAAGGTGAGGACCTCCCAGAGTGGGAGGGGCAAGGGACCTGGAAGTAGGGGAGGGAAGAAGAAATTTTGTGGAGGGGTCTCCTGCCCTCGGTCCTCCTCCCCCACTTCTGGGAAAGTGGATACAGGTACCGGCTCCATCATTTGAAATGCTGATTAGTTCATTAGCAGTTGTTTACAGGCCTTTGGCCTGTCTGACATTTTAACCCTGTGAAGTCTGAGGAAACAGTTCTCTGTCTTTAATATGCTTCAAAACCGCCTGCAAAACTAACTACAAGTGCAGACTGCACCCCTAGAGATTCTGATGTTTAAGTCTGGAGTGAGTCCAGGAATCTGCATTTTAAAATAAGCCCATCCTGTGCTGGAACTGGTGGTCCCTGGATCCCACTACGAGGACAAGCCGGGCGAGAGCAGGTTTCCAAACCTGGGCCAGAGCTGGGGGTGGTCACATGGAGAGCTTAAAAGTGGAGACTTTGAGGGGCTTTCCCTCCCAGAGGTTTCAAGTCAAGAGATTTGAGAGTTGATGTTTGTTTTCTTTGTTTACTTTTGAAAAAAGATGATTATTGATTGGGCTTGGTGGGGGATGGGCTATGAAGCCACCCGAAGTTGTAGACAAAGGTGTGTGTCTGTGTGTGTGTGTGTGTGTGTGTGTGATCAGTTCACAGATGTGGATCATGTCCACATCTTTCATCAGATTTCTCTGAGGAATCATCCCAGATGACATTTAGGGCTGACTGAGTGGCATTACCAGTCTAAAATGGGAGCCGGCCAGGCGTGGTGGCTCACACCTGTAATCCCAGCACTTTGGGAGCCTAAGGCGGGTGGATCACCTGAGGTCAGGAGTTTGACACCAGCCTGGCCTACATGGCAAAACCCCGTCTCTACTAAAAACACAAAAATTAGCCAGGTGTGGTGCTGTGTGCCTGTGGTCCAAGCTACTTGGGAGGCTGAGACAGGAGAATTGCTTGAACTGGGAGGAAGAGGCTGCAGCAAACTGAGATCACGTCACTGCACGCCAGCTTGGGCAATAGAGTGACACTCCATCTCAAAATAAAATAAAATAACATAGAGCCAATCTCAGGGTCTATCAAGACAGAGGTGAAGGGAAATGAAGTTGAGGCCTGCAAACTCCCCGTGTGTTCTTGGAGAAGCAAAACAAGCAAAATATGCAAGGTGTGTAGCAGCACCAGCAACTCAGTGGTGGAGGAGGGATTCCAGTGTATTTGGACAGGAGACCGTAGGTGGCCAGGGGGCCCCTTCCTTCTGCCTGTCTGTTCATCTGTTCACCCATCATTCACTCTTCCATTCAGGTAGTCATTAGGCACCTGCTGTATCCAAGATCTCAGCCATCTAGGCTCCTAGTGCAGGGAGGGTAGACTGGATAATGCAGACGAGTGGATGATTTGACAAGTTAACTTACATGGTTTTGGGAAGAGGCATCACTTTTATGAGTCTGCAAACACAACTCCCTTATTTCTGACTTGCCCAACCCAATATTAAAATGCATCACCAAACTCTCCTGCTGTCTGGGAGAAGCCAGCATGAAACTCAAGCTGAGCAGAAAACAGATCCAGCATGGAGATAAGGCAGCTGCAGTTTCACTTTTAGGTTGGGCCAACTAAGAATTTTGGGGACTTTCCGTGCTGTGAATGGGGAATTAAATTGCTTTTTTATTTTTATTTTTTATTTTTCGAGATGGAGTCTCGCTCTGTCGCCAGGTACAGTGGTGTGATCTCGGCTCACTGTAACCTCTGCCTCCTGGGTTCAAGCGATTTGCCTGCCTCAGCCTCCTGAGTAGCTGGGACCACAGGCACCCACCACCACACCGGCTAATTTTTGTATTTTTAGTAGAGACGGGGTTTCACCATGTTGGCCAGGATGGTCTCATTCTCCTGACTTCGTGATCCGCCCGCCTCGGCCTCCCAAAGTGCTGGGATTACAGGCGTGAGCCACTGCGCCTGGCTGCTTTTTAATTTTTTTGGAAAGGTGGAGGGGATTTGGTCTATGATTAATCCATCTGGAGTTTGGTAACAGATCCAGCAGGTATGTAAGGCATTTTAGTTATTTGAATCTAAATGAAATCCCGAAATCGCAGGGCAATTAATCATGAACCTGAGGGCTCCTGAGTTGTCTTTGCTTGTTTGCCTCAAGCCAGGTGACTTGTCTCCTTTTTTTTTTCCTTTATTTCTAGACATGTCATGACTTTCAGATATTTAACACTTTTTAAAAGATTTGTTTTCCTCTCATGGGAAATTTCTCTGTCACAGTTGGATCTAGTTTCTCTTTCTATCTTGTGCCTTGTTTTTAGTTAATCTTCTCCTATGTGTCAAATAATCAAAGACCCTTCAGTTATTTATTGATCGAGAACCCCTCGGTTACTGATATGCATTTAGTTTTACATTTGTGAGATTGTTTAGTGTTTCACACCAACTCTACTGTAATTTTATATCGGCAGGGCGTGGTGGCTCACGTCTGTAATCCCAGCACTTTGGGAGGCTGAGGCAGGCGAATCACGAGGTCAGGAGTTTGAGACCGGTCTGGCCAACATGGTGAAACCCCTTCTCTACTAAAAATACAGAAAATTAGCCGGGTGTGGTGGCATGGGCCTGTAGTCCCCACCTACTTGAGAGGCTGACACAGGAGAATCGCTTGAACCCAGGAGGCAGAGGTTGCAGTGAGCCGAGATCTCACCACTACACTCCAGCCTGGGCGACAGAGCAAGATTCTGTTTACAAAAAAAAAAAAAATTTTTTTTATTATCCCATTTTATGGATGAAGACACTGAGGCTCTGAGACATGCCCTTGACTATTTAGTGGCAGGGCAAAGATTCACAACTTGTCCCTAACTGCCGGATGCACCACTTCCCTTCCTTGAGAAAACTGACTCAGGCTCTCCCAAAATCCACGGGACCAGTAGCAGGATTTCTTTCAAGGGCATCTTGTCTTCCTGTCAATGTTTTCCCTCTGTGAAATGGCATTAGTAGAACCTACTTCGTAAGGTTTTGGGGGAGATTAAATGAGATGAACAATATAGAATGTCATGTATGCACTCAGAAATACTATTAGTTATTACTGATAATGGGTAAACATAATTGCTATTATGATTAACACTGACATAGCCTTACTTTATGTGGGGCATTGCCCTGAGCATTAGTATAGTAACATATAATTCTCCCAGTTATTCTGTGGGAGTAGTAAGTTCCAGACCATATTTTTTTGTTTGTTTGTTTTTTGTTTTTTGAGACAGAGTCTCACTCTGTGGCCCAGGCTGGAGTGCAGTGGTGTGATCTTGGCTCACTACAACCTCTGCCTCCTGGGTTCAAGCAATCCTCCTGCCTCAGCCTCTTGAGTAGCTGGGATTACAGTGCCCACCATCACACCCGGCTAATTTTTGTATTTTTAGTAGAGATGGGGTTTCACCATGTTGGCCAGGCTGGTCTCGAGCTCCTGACCTCAAGTGATCCGCCTGTCTTGGCCTCCCAAATTGCTGGGATTACAGGCGTGAGCCACTGTGCCCGGCCTAGACCCCGTTTTTCTATGAGGAAACTAAGATCCAGAGAGGTTCATTTAGCTGTGGTCTACTGTGACAGGGAGATTTGTCACTTAGAAAGTTTTAGGGTCGTTTTATTTTCATAATAGAACACAATGAACCAGACCATCCCTGCTCCATTTTAGACCATTAAGTTTCAATAATGAGAAAGTTGGGATTCCCCAGAGACGGGGATTCTCTTTCTCATAGTAGCAAGACTTCCCAAAACAACATTTCTTTTTCAAGACTTCATTAAGAATCTCTTGTTTATATCTTGTCTTTTGTTGTTATTGTTGCTCGTTTGTTTTTGTATTTGCTTTGTTCATTCCCACCTCTCCAACAAAGACTTTTGAAGTTTGGGGCACCCAGATGCATAACTGCATAATAGCTATATGTATTTCTCAGAAAGGGTTAAGGAAATGGGCAAAGGAGAAGTAAGAATAAAAGATAAGAGGAGAGCTAAGTGTGGTAGTGTGCACCTGTATTGACAGCTACTTGGGAGGCTGAAGCAGGAGGATCACTTGAGCCTAGGTGTTCCAGACCAGCTTGGGCAACATAGAGAGATCCCCATCTCTAAAAATATGTTATAAAATATTTTAATTACATTTTTTTTTTGTTTTTTTGAGACGGAGTTTCGCTCTTGTTGCCCAGGGTGGAGTGCAATGGCGTGATCTTGGCTCACCGCAATCTGTGCCTCCAGGATTCAAGTGCCTCAGCCTCCCAAGTAGCTGGAATTACAGGCATGTGTCACCACACCCAGCTAATTTTGTATTTTTAGTAGAGACGAGGTTTCTCCATGTTGGTCAGGCTGGTCTCGAACTCCTGACCTCAGGTGATCTGCCCTCCTCGGCCTCCCAAAGTTCTGGGATTACAGGCGTGAGCCACCGCGCCTGGCTTAATTACAATTTAAAAAGAAAGATGAGTATAGAAAGAAGGTTGGATACTGATGTGCTTGCCACAGACCTAGATTCCTGCTAAAAGCAGACCACAAATTTGACTCTGAGCAAACAGGAAAATAAGATCAGTTGCATAATTAGGTTTCTATGAGTTAAGCATAAATCTGTGCCTTAGAGAGGATCCGGCTTCTCCACAGAGCTGTTAACTTCATGTGATTTTGGCAACAGCCCTTAATACTTAGGCCTTTCCATTGGTATTTATCATTATTATGCAGCTAATACATGTTTGATGTGGGGAAAACACTGGAAAATACAGATAGCTAAAAGAAAAAAGCTGGGTGCAATGGTACGTGTCTATAATCCTAGGTGTTCTGGAGGCTGAGGTGAGAGGATCAGTTGAACCCAAGTGTTCAACTCCAGCCTCCACGGGTAGATACCATCTCTTAATAAAAAGAACAAAAATATTTAAATTGTGTGTAAAGTCACTATCTAGATATCACCACCAGGGAACATTTTTGTATACATCCTCCTAGAAGTGAGGTCTCTATTATTATCTTACATGTTGTAATATAAATGCAAGAATAAGTAATGGCGTTTTACTAAAGCAAATCGTTATCCAACACTCTCCTGCCTCAGGGCCATTGTGCCTGCTGTTCCCCGTGTCCAGAGCACCCTTCCCCCAGGTGTCCTCTGCCACTTTTGTTTATCTCTTTCCAGTCTCTGCTCAAACTGCCCCAGTTCTCAGCAGAGTCTGTCTTGGATAATAGCTTGCATCTATACCCTTGTCACTGTACCACCCACCCTGCCTTTCTTCCATGGCACTAATTACTATTCAACTTCATGAACTGCTTGTCTTCCTCTCTTTGAATATGAGGTCCTTGAGGGTGGGTCTGTTTTGTTCATTGCTGTATGTCTAGGGCTTGGGCTCAGAATTCTGCCCAGCATACAGGAAGTCCTCAGATATTTGAATATGAATGACTACACAACTATTTCTCTTGTTTCTATATTTATTACAAATCGATCTATATCAATAACTACTAAAATATGCCTATAGAAATGTTTCATACATAGAGTTAGATTTATGTACATATGTTTTTTCAAAATCATGCTCTTGCTCTTCCTACTTCAATGTCTATTGGCTGCTTTCTGATTCCTTCGAGGCAGCATGTGGTAAAATGTCTCTAAATTGTACTGTGGTCTATCAGGTGTTCATAGAAAACCTTCTGCAAATGCAATTTCTTTTCTTTTTTTTTTTGATTGATACAGGGTCTCACTATGTTGCCCAGGCTGGTCTTGAGCTCCTGGGATCAAGTGATCCTCCTGCTTCGGTCTCTCAAAATGCTGGGATTACAAGCATGAGCCACTGTGCCTGACCTGCAAATGTAATTTCATAATTAAAATATTTTATCCATGTCTGGGAGTGGTGGTTCACACCTACAATCCAAGCACTTTGGGAGGCCAACGTGGGAGGATCACTGGAGTCCAGGAGTTCAAGACCAGCCTGGGCAACACAGGGAGACCCCATCTCTACAAAAGATAAAAACATTAGCTGGGGCCAGGAGCCGTGGCTCATGCTGGGGACTATAGGTGCGTGCCACCACACCTGGCTAATTTTTTTTGTATTCTTAGTAGAGACGGGGTTTCACCATGTTAGCTAGGATGGTCTCGATCTCCTGACGTCGTGATCCACCCACCTTGGCCTCCCGAAGTGCTGGCATTACAGGCATGAGCCACCGTGGCTGGCCTTTTTT
>NW_012105931.1:1011787-1024481 GCF_000951045.1 Mandrillus leucophaeus
GCCACCGCGCCCCCCCTTTTTTTTTTTTTTTTTTTTAAAGAAAATGGTAGCCTCTGATGGCTACTGTCATGCCCCTGGCTCTTTTCAGGTCCGAGTCTGTCTGGAGACCTTTCCTCCCTGTCAGTTAGGGGTCCTTTCTTGGCTACTATTATATTGCTTTCTTCACCTTTGCCTCAGAATCATAAAGTTGGAAGGGCTTTTGGGGCCACCTGGCCTAGCCCTCTCTGCCACCGCCAGGTGTGTGCTCTGGGGAGCTCCGCCTCCCGTCCTAAAACTATCACCTTCCTGATTGGGCCTGTCGTCCACAAGACACTGCCTGGCTAGGCATCCCCTGACTACACCTTCTCCTGTGCCTTGAAGGACCTAGAGGTAAAGGTTTGGGTCTCTTGTGTCCCATCCCTATTGCCAGAACCCAAAGGTCCCCAGCACATAGAGGGCCCTTAGGGGATGTTCATGGACAGATGAATGACTCCACTTCTGCCTTCAGGTGGGTACCAGCCAGTCGACATCCAGATTCATTCAGAGCCTGCCACGGGCAAGGCACCAGCCCTGCGCCTTCAGAGAACGTGGCAATAAGGAAGGATTTCAGAGAGCGGCACATTCTAGAAGGAAGTAAAGCAGTGAAACGGAGTAGGGAGTGCCTGGGGTAGTGGCGCAGGGCCCCTCTAGCTGAGGAGTGGGTCAGGCAGGAGGACGCTTGTGTGGTACTTCGTGGTAGAAAGGAGGACGCCATGAAGAGAGCAATAGGAAGAGAATTCCAAGCAGAAGAACAGCAAGGGCTGAGAGCCTGAGACGGGAAGGAGCGCGGTATGCGGAGTGGGCAAGAGGCCCAGTGTGGCAGGGCCTGATGGGCAGATGGGCTCACAGGCGGGAGATAAGCTGGGAGGGGAAGGCAGAGGCTAGAGCTGATCTCTAGTTTTTTAGACCTTGTCTTCCAAAAGACAGATAAATGCCTCTGCCTCCGTCAGCTTCCACCGAGATGAAGTGATACAAACCAGACCGTGCAGCCAACTCCTGCGTCAGGTTCCATAGGAATCCTTTCCCTGCCAGCGGAGGAGGCTCTCCGTCTTTTGGAAATGATGTGCAGGAGACAGAGCTGATTCTCATTTCTTCCATGCACACGGCTAAGCACGGGCTGGTGTGTGAGAAAGGGTTCGGGGCGGGCGGTTGGTGGGAGTTAGCTCCCGGCTGTTCTGCCTTGTAGTCCCAGGCAACTCAGACCTTCCCTGGCTGCTACTCACACGTACGCTTTCCTATGCAAACTCTGATCTTCTTTTTCAGCCCTAGAATCCCAGAATAGCAGCTAATATATATTGAGCCCCTTTATTTTTTCTTTTTAAGACGGGGTCTCACTTTGTCACCCAAGCTGGAGTGCAGTGCAGATCACAGCTCACTGTAGCCTTGAACTCCTCGGCTCAAGCAATCCTCCCACCTGACCTCCCGAGTAGCTGGGACCATAGGCCTGTGCCACCATACCAGGCTAATTAAAAAAACTTTTTTTGTAGCCGGGCGCGGTGGCGCATGCCTGTAATCCCAGCACTTTGGGAGGTGGAAGCAGGTGAATCACGAGGTCAAGAGATTGAGACTATCCTGGCCGACATGATGAAACCCCATCTCTACTAAAAATACAAAAATTAGCTGGGCATGGTGGTGCGCTCCTGTAGTCCCAGCTACTCTGGAGGCTGAGGCAGGATAATCGCTTGAACCCCGGAGGTGGAGGTTGCAGTGAGCCAAGATCGTGCCACTGCATGCCAGCCTGGTGACAGAGCGCGACTCCACCTAAAAAAAAAAATTTTTTTTGTAAAGATGAGATCTCACTATGTTGCCCAGGCTGGTCTCAAACTCCTGGCATCTTGCCTCTGCCTCCTAAAGTGCTGGGATTCCAGGTGTGAGCCACCGTGCCTAGCCCATTGAACTTTTATTCTGTGTCTGGCAGTGCTAAAGGGCTTTACGTGGATTCACTTGTTGAATCATCCCATGCCCTTAGGAAATAGAGACCATCACTATTTCTGTTTTGCATACGAGGAAATTGAGGCAGGAGAGGTGAAATCACATGCCCAAGATGGCATAGTTGATAAGTGGTTCTGGGGCTTGAACTTGGGTCGTCTGACCTCTGACCTGGGGCTCTCAACCGCTTAATGCTACACTGGGACCCTGACTTAAGGACTCGGGGTCTAGGCTCCTTATCTCAAAATTGGCCCCGTGTTGCCACACAACGGCCAGTCGCTCATGTCCTTGCCTTGCTTACCACCTAATCGGGCAGGCCTAGCAGACAGGGACACTGTCTTTCTTATCCTCTTCGTGCCATGCACAGAAGGGCAGGACTCCATTAGAACTTGGAAGCTTCCTCTCTAATTTATGGTTTGTTCCTCTCCAACATATGGGAGAGATAGATAAGTCTCTTTAATTAGTTCACTAAGATTAATAAGCCATAGACCCATCAAGGAAAATTCAATAAATGCTCACTGGGCATCTTTTATGCACCAGGCTCTGTCTACATTCAGAGTGAGAGAACAGTCACAGCTGACATCTATGGACCACTTACAACTGGCCTGGCTCTGGGCTAACCCCCGCTGTGTACAGATCTTATGTATACTTCACTCCATACCCTGTGACGTAGGTCTTCCTGAAAATCACCACAGTATGTCAAATCACCTATTAAAAACACCAGACTTAGGCTGGGCGCGGTGGCTCAAGCCTGTAATCCCAGTATTTTGGGAGGCTGAGGCAGGTGGATTGCTTGTGCCCAGGAGTTTGAGACCAGCCTAGGCAATAGAGTGAGACCCCATCCTAACAAAAAATACAAAAATTACAAAAAAATTACCTGGTAGTCCCAGCTACCTGGAAGGCTGAGATGGGAGGATCGCTTGAGCCTGGGAGGTCAATGCTGCAGTGAGCCGTGATTGTGCCATTGGACTCCAGCCTGGACAACAGAGTGAGACCCATTCTCAAAAAACAAAAACAAAAACCACCAGGCTTATGGGAAAATGGGTTCAGGAGCTCAGCACTCAAGAACTTCATCATAATACACTGGATAAAAAGAATTTTGCTTGTGGAAATGGGTCTCTGAAGGGTTGCGGCTTGTTATTATAAGCGGGGGAAGGAGAATTGTCTGAAATGAGATGGAAGTTGTAACACCAGGTGTGGGCGGGTGAGCTGTGTAACACATGAGCTGAGGCAGCTGGAGAAGGTGGGTGTTTTGTGCATTCCTGTGCTTAGCTGGATAGAGTGTTCTGCATTCACCTAGTGTTGGTTGGTTCTGGCCACCGTGAATGGCCAGAAGCACAGTTTAAAAATGTTTGATGATGGCTGGGCCCGGTGGCTCATGCCTCTAATCCTAGCACTTTGGGAGGCCGAGGTGGGCAGATTACTTGAGCTCAGGAGTTTGAGACCAGCCTGGCCAACATGGTGAAACCCCATCTCTACTAATAATACAAAAATTAGCTGGACGTGGTGGTGGGCGCCTTTAATCTCAGCTGCTCAGGAGGCTGAGATAGGATAATTGCTTGAACCCAGGAGGCAGAGCTTGCAGTGAGCCGAGATTGCACCACTGCATTCCAGCCTGGGCGACAGAGTAAGACCCTGTCTCAAATAAATAAGTTTGATGATGACCAGTATAGCCTGGACCCTTTGCATTCAGCGTGGTGCACTCCATCCTGGGTGACAGAGCAATACCCTGTCATAAATAAAATAAATAAATAAGTAAAGTTGGATGACCAGTACAGCCTGGACCCTTTGCAATCAAAGTGAATGCCTGGTGTTCGGTGCTCAAGAAGTGCTGGGGCCCTGGGCAGCAGGTGGAGGGTGGGCACTGGGGAGGCCCCCAGGAGGATCAGAGCAAAGGCTATTCATCAACTGATGGGACTTCTCAATATGTCAACCATTGGTGTGTTTGTGTCAGTCCATACTAGGTGAGTCTCAGCCCTGATTTTATCTGCAGTAAATCCACATGGTGAGTTTGGTTAGTTCTCATTATAGAAGCCCCTCCCCATCCCCAAAACTTTTAATTATGGAAACTTAAATACATAAAAGTTGAGAAATAGTACAATGAAGCCATGCATGGTGGTGCGCACCTGTGGTCCCAGCTACTCAGAAGGCTGAGGTGGGAGGATTGCTTGAGCCTGGGACGTCCAGGGTACAATGAGCTATGATTGCACCACTGCACACCACTGCACTTGCCCTGTAATAGGGCAAGGCCCTGTCTCAAAACAAACAAACAAACAAAAAAAAGAACACCCTCATTTTACAATTAACATTGTCATATTTGCCTTCTCTGTGTGTGCCTCTTAAGCGTGTGCGTCCGAGCATGCACTTTATGAGTCATTTGAAAGTATGCTGCAGGCATATTTCACCCCTAAATACTCTAGTCTGCATCTCCTGAACCACAATGCCATTATCACAGCTAAGAAAATGTATATCATCTAACATCCACTCTGATGGCAGATATCCCCAACCATCCCAAGAATGTCTTGTGTTTATTACAAACGCTCACATGCCAGTCATTTCAAACATCGCCTCCCGAGGTCCTTGTGTACCCAGAAGGGAACATGAGAAGAGAAGGTGGTGTTATTGCCTTTGATGTGCCTAAGGCCCCCTTTTTGTTCTCCCACTTTGGAGATAGAATTTGAAGCATCGGTTGGATTCTAGGAGCAGTTACATGTTTCTGTTTTTGTGTTTAAAAGCATGTAGGTTTCATGTAAGCTATATGCATGCACACACCAGCCACACATGGGACTCAAGTTTGTAACTTTTTTTTTTTTTTTTTGAGACGGAGTCTTGCTCTATCGCCCAGGCTGGAGTGCAGTGGTGTGATCTCTGCTCACTGCAAGCTCCGCCTCCTGGGTTGATGCCATTCTCCTGCCTCAACCTCCTGAGTAGCTGGGACTACAGGCGCTGGCCGCCACGCCTGGCTAATTTTTTATATTTTTAGTGGAGACGGGGTTTCACTATGTTAGCCAGGATGGTCTCGATCTCCTGACCTTGTGATCTGCCCGCCTTGGCCTCCCAAAGTGCTGGAATTACAGGTGTGAGCCACCACGCCCGGCCTCAAGTTTGTAATTTAAAAAGACATTTCCTTCCCCTATAATAAAGCATAGCTGGCATTTCTACATCTGAAGCGTCTAAGATAAAGCTGATGGTATCAGCATGTTGCTTTCAAGAGAAACAAAAGGTTATGATTTGATAGGCCCTGAAATTAGACATCAAGGTCAAGACAGTGTAAACTTAGGTGTGATCGTTTTCCAAAGCTGTCACTCAGATGTTTAGCAAAATGTCCCCCTTTACATTTCCCCTGTCTTCTACAGGTCTCCCCCATCCACCCCAAAGGAGGAAAGTTAGGAGGGAAGATTGTCAAAAGTCCTCAAATATAACTATTTTAGATTTCTTTTTTTTTTTTTTTCTTTTGGTGAGACAGAGTCTCGCTTTATCACCCAGACTGGAGTGCAATGGTGCAATCTTGGCTTACTGCAACCTCCACCCCCAACCCCTGGGTTCAGGTGACTCTTGTGCCTCAGCCTCCCGAGTAGCTAGCTGGGACTGTAGGCATGCACCACCATGCCTCATTTTTGTATTTTTAGTAGAGATGGGGTTTCACCATCTTGACCAGGCTGGTCTCAGACTCCTGACCTCAAGTGATCCACCCACCTTGGCCTCCCAAAATGTTGGAATTAAGGTATGAGCCACCGCACCAGGCCTATTTTAGATTTCTTTGAATGTAGTAGAAGGTAACAAGCATAGTTCATATACTTTTACTATTTTTAATAATGACCAGTGTTTCCTGAGTGTGACTAGTGCATTAAAGTGCTGAGCGGCACGCCTGGTACACAGCAGGAGTCCAATGTTAGCTATATGGACAGTACCTGACATTCAGCGGGTTTGAATCATTCAGACTTGAAACTGCACTATGATATTTTACTTAGTAAAATCCCATTAAAAAAATTTTTTTAAATAGTATGTTTTGTAGAGACAGGGGTCTCACTATATTGCCCAGGCTGGTCTTGAGTTCCTGGGCTAAAGCAATCCTCCCACCTTGGCTTTCCAAAGTGCTGGGATTATAGGCATGAGTCCCTGCACCTGGCATAAAGTTTCATTTTATATTGCAACTTTTAAAGAATGGGAGTGCATCACATCTACTTTTAAAGGAAAGCTGAGCACGTTTTGAGTTATGCACAGTTTTCAGCAAAACAGCCCATGCATAAAATCCAACAGGCTTGTCAGGTTGGGCTGGTCGTTTTACATTACTTTCTCATGTAGTTCTCACGACAGTCCTGTTATGTAGAGATTGCCATTTGGCCCATCTTATAGAGAGGAAACTAAGCCTTAGAGAGGGTAAGTGACTTAACCTTAAGTATGTCTGAGTGGTGGAGCTGAAACCTCAATCTTGGTGTGGCTGACTTTAGACTTGTTACTTGTAACCACTATGCAGTCCCAAGCTTGTGTTTGTTGCTGTTCCTAATGCAGCATTGGTGCCTCTAAGCCTCATATCATGAACTGGTTCAGAGAGAGAAAGCCACAGTCCCCACTGGGTTCATTTAGTGTGGCGTTCCGGTATGTTGGCATCGTGCTTCCTCCAGTCTTTCTCAAGCCTCATAGGCAGAAAACCCGTCACGAAAGCATAGTGGTCAAGAGCCATGGGCTCTGGGGCCAGATGGCTTGTGCTCACTCGAATTCCAGGTTCACACCAGTAACTTGTCAGTTATGTGACCTTGGGCAAGTTACTCGACCTCCATATGCCTCAGTTTTCTCATCTGTCAAATGGAGACAATAATAGTACCTAATTCATACTATTATGAACATAAATGACTAATATAAGCGTGGCATGTAGTGTGCTATAGAGCATTAGCTGCTAATATTATCTCCACCACCAAAGGCTTTAGCCAAGACTGCCTTCAAAAGCAGTGTTTGTGGGGTGGTAGTGTTTTAGAAAAGGTAACATTTCCTTTTTTTTCTTTTTTTTTGAAATGGGGTCTGACTCTTGTCACCCAGGCTGGAGTGCAGTGGTAGTACAACCACAGCTTATTGCAGCCTCAACCTCCCAGGCTCAAGCCATCCTCCCATCTCAGCCTCCTGAGTGGCTTGACTATAGATGTGTACCACCACACCTGGCTAATGTTTGTATTTTTAAATTTTTAATTATTATTATTTTTGAGATGGGGGTCTCACTCTGTTGCCCAGGCTGGAGTGCAGTGGCACGGTCTCAGCTCACTGTAACCTTCGCCTCCCAGGTTCAAGCGATTCTCCTGCCTTAGCCTCCCGAGTAGCAGGGACTACAGGCGTGCACCACCATACCCAGCTAATTTTTGTATTTTTAGTAGAGATGGGTTTTGCCATGTTGACCAGGCTGGTCTCAAACTCCTGACGTCAGGTGATCCACCTGCCTCAGCCTTCCAAAGTGCTGGGATTACAGGCATGAGTCACCATGCCCGGCCTGAAATTGTACACTTTATTTATTTTTGAGACAGAGTCTTGCTCCGTCACCCAGGCTAGAGTGCAGTGGTGCAATCTCGGCTCACTGCAACCTCCACCTCCTGTGTTCAAGCAATTCTCCTGCCTCAGCCTCCCAAGTAGCTGGGACTACAGGTGCCCACCACCACATCCGGCTAATTTTTGTAATTTTAATAGAGACGGGGTTTCACCATATTGGCCAGGCTGGTCTTGAATTCCTGACCTTGTGATCCGCCCGCCTTGGCCTCCCAAAATGCCAGGATTACAGGTGTGAGCCACCGCACCCAGCCAATTGTACACTCTAAATTGGCAAATTTTGTGTTATTTTAATGGTATCTCAATGTTTTTTGAAATGCCAATGGGGAACAAATCATCATTAGTGAAATAGCTCTTGTTCACATTAGTAAGTAGAGCTCCAGGCCTGAGCTTTTAGTAAACAGTTATGAGCCCCACTGATTCCACGTGGTCCTGCCCTCTGAAGCACAGCCGTGGTTTGCAGCCTTCCCAGAAACAGAAAGGCTTCTGGGAAACCACAGCTCCCTACCTGCTGAAGGAAATGGACACCCAAGATAAGCTGGATATATTGTGTGTGTAATCAAAAGGCAGGCAGGCAGGCAGGCAGGCAGGCAGGCAGGTTTTCCAGATGAGCCTAAGCTAATGGCTTAAAAGGGTGTTTAAAAGAGAAAGCAGTAGCCTGACTGGTCTGAACTCCTGCCCTGTCAGCAGAAACGGTGCATTCACAACGCTGGTATGCACGGCAAGCCTCTGCCTCCTGATTTAGTTAATAAGCAGTTTTCCTGCGGAATTGATTGAGGGGGAGAGAGGTGTTTCTCTTCCTGGCTCCCTTGGTGTGTGCCCGCTCATGTCAGAAGGCAGGAAGTTCTCTGGGAATTCACACCAGAGGTTTTGCTATTATTTAAGCAAATTAAGGCCTTTGGGAACAGCCAGGTGGCCTTTCAGGTTTTGCCAGGGCCAAACAGCCCTATCACCTGCCAAGGTGTTGAGTCAACTTATTTACAGCGCTCAGAGCCAGTTCCTGAGCTGCTGAAATCCCCAAAGGCCTGGTCTAAATGGGCCTGGTCAGACATCCACACCGCCTGCCTCATCAGCACTTTTAGCCTTCCACCTGCTGTGCGGGCTTGACTGAGATGCCCCAGTGGCTTCTCCTGGGAACAAACCGCTCCCATCTGTAAGCTGCCGCCTTCCTTGGGTAACTTTGCCTCTCTCTGACTCTTTACTCCCTGCACAGAGGGTCAAGGAGGCACATCATCCAGGGAGGCAGGGCTAGGTGGAAGTTAAGGTGATGGGCTTTGGGGTCCGGCAGGCCTGAGTTCAATTCCCAGCTCTGCTGTGTGCTATTGTAGCTGTGTGGTTTGAACAAATCCCTTACCACTGAGTATTGCTTTATTCACCTGTGAAATGGGAGTAACACAGTACCCACCTTCCAGGTCGTTGTGAAGATTGACTGCAATTCTGCCTGGTGCTTCTGATAGGGTCATTAACTGAGGGGTTGGCCGGGCGCGGTGGCTCACACCTGTAATCCCAGCACTTTGGGAGTCCGAGGCAGGTGGATCATGAGGTCAAGAGGTCGAGACCATCCTGGCCAATATGGTAAAACCTCGTCTCTACTAAAAATACAAAAATTAGTTGGGCGTGTTGGCGCGTGCCTATAGTCCCAGCTGCTCAGGAGGCTGAGGAGACTCGCTTGAACCCGGGAGGTGGAGGTTGCAGTGAGTCAAGATCGCGCCACTGCACTCCAGCCTGGCGACAGATGAGTGCTGGGGGTGTTGGAGGGAGGCTGGAGAATGAAAGGGAGGCAACTGAGGCCACAATGTCTGGCTGTTTCGAATCCCCCCACCACCAACTCAAACCCTCTGATCTGCAGATAAAGAACTCCAAGACAGTTCTTACTTCTCCCAGAATAAAAGCCCAGCGCTCTCCAATGAGGCTCCAGCTACGTCGGACTTTGTCACTGACTACCCTTGTGTCACTCGCTCTATTCAGCCGCCACCCTGGACTGGCTCCCAACCAAGTTGTGTTTGCTTTTCCCTCTGCCTGGAATGTCCTTCCACCAGGGACCATGTGACTCCCTCCCTCCTTCCTTCCCTCCCTTCCAGCGAGTCTCAGGTCTCAGCTAAAACTGCCTTTGCTCTAAGTCACCTTCATTGCCTTTGACATGGCACCCCACTGCCTCCAGCACTCCCTCCTTATCCTTCCTCCCTGTTTATTTTATTATTTTTTATTTATTTATTTTGAGACAGAGTCTCCCTTTGTCACTCAGGCTGGAGTGCAATGGCGTGATCTTGGCTCACTGCAAACTCTGCCTCCTGGTTTCAAGTGATTCTCCTGCCTCAGCCTCCCAAGTAGCTGGGATTACAGGTGTGCGCCACCACACCTGGCTAATTTTTGTATTTTTAGTAGAGACGGGGTTTCACCATGTTGGCCAGGCTGATCTTGAACTCCTGATTTCAAGTGATCTACCCATCTCGACCTCAAAGTGCTGGGATTACAGGCGTGAGCCACCATGCCCAGCCCCTGTTTTATTGTTTTCTCTACAGCGTTTACTACCTTATTGTGTGTTTTTGGCTAAGGGACCTTGGAGTCAACCCCAGGAGAACAATGCTGAGGAACCAGGAGCGGCTCTCCCATCACTTCACACATCTTCTAAAGCTGGCTAGGACTGCACCTCATTCTCATGATTTCATGCCCACGGTTACCTACAGGGTGTTACCTGAGCAGAGCAAGTGACATGAGGGTAGTTGGTGACAAAGTCAGAAGTAGCTGAGGCCTCACTGTAGAGAGTTGGGCTTTCATTCTGGGAGAAGCGAGTCTCTGGAGGACTCTGCATAGAGCAGTGGCTTATCATGGCCTGACCGAGGTTGTAGCAAGCTCACTGGGGCTATTGTGTAGACAAGAGGCCATAGCAACCTGGGCCAGAATTAGGAAGATTAAGGAGGCTACTGCAGTGGTCCAGGAGTCCAGAGATGAAACAGAGATGAATTGGGTCTGTGGGGAAAGAAGTGTTGGCTGACAAGCTGTTCTGTCTCTGTGTTCTCCTCTCCCGGCCCCTCTTTGCCCACCCTGTCCCCACTCCTCAGCTGTGCTTTGTATTTTGTAATTCACAGCACTCAAAGCACTCACGCAGGAGGCCTGACATTATTTATCTGGTTTGAGTTGGGGGTGGGGTATTGGAAACAATTAGACATTGTGGCCTCAGTTGCCTCCCCTTCATTCTCCAACCTCCCCCACACACCCACAGCACTCATTTTAACCCCTCAGTATGTCTTTTCATTTTTCCTTCTTTTTTTTTTAGAGTTAGGGTCTCACTCTTTCATCCAGGCTGGAGTGCAACGGTGTGATCACGGCTCATTGCAGCCTTGACCTCCTGGGCCCAACCAATTAACCCCACCTCAGCCTGCCCAGTAATTGGGACTACAGGAGCATGCCACCACACCTGGCTAATTTTTTCTCTTTTTAGAGATGTGGTCTTGCCATGTTGCCCAGGTTGGTGTCGAACTCCTGACCTCAAGCGATCCACCCCGCCTTGGCCTCCCAAAGTGTGGGGATTACAGGCATGCACCACCATGCCCGGCCAATTTTTAAATTTTTTGTAGCGACAGGGGTCTCAGTATGTTGCCCAGTCTGGTCTCAAACTCCTGGACTCAAGTGATCCTCCTGCCTCAGCCTCCCAAAGTGCTGGGATTACAGGCCTGAGCAATCATGCCCAGTCCCCTCTGGATGTCTTTAATCCAGAGATCCCCTTTGGGATCTGAGACTCTTTGAGAGACTGTTGAAGGCCACGGAGCCTCCCACAGGTACCCATATCTTAACCCACAGTTCCAGGGGGCCCACATCTTCCTTGACGCCCTCACTAGCCCAAACCTTGGCTCAAGTCCTAGGTGCTCACTGCTAAAGCCTCAAGGAGGGGTCAGAAAAGCAGAACAGCAGCCCAAGACACTCCTTTCATGGCCACAGAGATGTTTCCAGATGGCCTGAGAAGGGAGTGGTTGGGGTGGGCAGCTGTTGTTCCCCATAGTATCAAACCTTTGATCAAGAGGGGTGGAGAAGGATTGACTTTCTCAAGTTCAGGACTTCCTTCTGGCTCCACAGGCACCCCCTACAGGCAAAGGACCACCACACCCAAAGGCAGGAGTGGCCAATCCTGAGGGCGTGGACGGGGGCCGCAGGGAGGCAGTTCACGCCCTCAGGATTTGACTCTACAGGGAAGGCCCTGGGGATGTTGCCCTGTCCAGGAACCTGCATATCCACCTTGGGGGCACTAACTGTCCTTAGGGTGACCTCAGAGGCAGTTGCAGAAGTTTCCAGTTCTGCAGAAGCCATCTGTGGCAGAACGGGAGCAGCAGCTTACCACTTACAAACTCTTCAAATGTTCCCATCAACTGTGACAGGTGGGGGCCACCCTGTAGTTGAAGAGGAAACTAAGACTCAAGCGTTACTGAACTTTCCTGGAGTTAACACAGCTAGTCAGAGGCACAGTTCGCTTTAAAGTCCCCATCTATCTAGACTCCAGGCCTAAGCACTGACCGTTAGTGCTCTATGAAGCAGCACCTGGTGAAGCCACTTGTGCTTTGAGAGGCGCGTTCAGAAGGCTGCAGCCTAGTTCTGTGTAGGGTCAGATTATCTTGTTTTTCTTCTCTCCGCTGGCCCACATCTTACCGTCTGGTGCCATTGTGACCGATCCTTCGCAAAGGAGTCAGCACTAGAAATGTTGACAATGAGTCCGTTTCCTGCCGCTCACCCCACACAGGGCTCCTTCCCATCCCTGCCCCTCCGCCTCTGGACCAGCTCCATGGTCAGTGTTCCTCTTAGAGCATGACTCTTGGAAAAAAAACCAGCACTTACCATTGAGATCATTAGATTGCAACCCTGAGAATGTACTTATCAAACCACAAATAGAATCAGAGAAGGACTATATGGTCTCCCATATCCTGAGTGTCTCATTTCTGAAAACGCAACTGAAATCTGGTTTTGGAAGCCACATCACATGTTACCCTTTGAGATTATGGTCAACTGAACACCCATCCCTCCTTTGGTTCAACCCTCTCATTAAAGAAAAGAAAAAGGGCCAGGAGTGGTGGCTCACTCTTGTAATCCTAGCACTTTGGGAGGCCGAGGCAGGCAGATATCCTGAGCTCAGGAGTTTGAGACCAGCCTGGGTAACATGGCGAAACCCCGTCTCTACTAAAAATACAAAAATTAGCCGGGCGTGGTGGCTCATGCCTGTAATCCC
>NW_012105931.1:1024939-1026706 GCF_000951045.1 Mandrillus leucophaeus
CAGTGGCGCGATCTTGTCTCAGTGCAAGCTCTGCCTCCCGGGTTCACGCCATTCTCCTGCCTCAGCCTCCCGAGTAGCTGGGACTACAGGCGCCTGCCACCGACACCTCGCCCGGCTAGTTTTTTGTATTTTTTAGTAGAGATGGGGTTTCACCGTGTTAGCCAGGATGGTCTCGATCTTCTGACCTCGTGATCCGCTCGTCTCAGCCTCCTAAAGTGCCAGGATTACAGGCTTGAGCCACCGCGCCCGGCCTCCTTCTGAAGATATTCTAAGCCTATTCCCTATCCCATTTAGCTTTGTGCTCTTTAAAGACAGATTCTTCCCAAGTTATTACATATACACTTAACTTGATTCTTTTTTAAACAGCTCCCTCATTCATTTTATTTATTTATTTTGAGACAGAGTCTCGCTCTGTCATCCAGGCTGGAGTACAGTGGCATGATCTGGACTCACTGCAACCCCCACCTCTCGGGTTCAAGCAATTCTCATGCCTCAGCCTCCCTTGTAGCTGGGACTACAGGCACCCACCACCATGCCTGGCTAACTTTTGTATTTTTAGTAGAGATGGGGTTTCACCATGTTGGCCAGGCTGGTCTTGAACTCCTGACCTCAAGCGATCTGCCCAACTGGACCTCCCAAATTGCTGGGATTTAGGCGTGGGCCACCGTGCCTGGTCCCTCACGGTTTTTAATTTTTGCATCGTTTTCCATTGAGTGGATGCCCATCATTGATTTACCCAGCCCTCTGTCAATGATGTGTCTATCTTTTGCCACCGTAAACAAGCTGGTAGTGGCCCTCTGTATATCTGCCCTCATGCAATGTGTGAGTCCCTCTGTGAGATGAAGTCCTAAAATTGGGCTTTGCTGAAAGAAAGGATTTATGCATGTAAAATCTATAAACATGATCAGAATGTTCTCTTAAAAAGCCATGCTGGTTCCTGCTTGCCATGATGTCCAAAGTCTTTGAGCCCCACATCTTTGCTGGTACAGTTCTACCTCTGTGCATTACAGATGATAAAACGAACCCGGAAAAAATGCAAGGGGCTTGCCTGAAACTCTCCAGAGAGAAGCTGGTCATCTGACTCTGGTCAACTGGCATCCAGCATTTTTTCTGCTAGACCAGCTGACCATCATCCGCCGGCAGTACACTCTTCCCTCTCCCATCATGTGTGGGTCATCCTCCTTTCCACCACTCACACGGACCCCTTCCTCTGGTCTCCTGCATCCTGCATTGCTAAGATTCTCAGAGGGGTGCCAGTCCTCTGGGAGTGGTTGCAAAGAGCCTTCTGACTGGTCGACAACTTACTTCCTAAGTCCTCTGAGTGTTTGTAAAAATACAATGTTTCCTCCTGTGGAGTAAATTGTAAGCAGTTCACACGTGATCCCCTACTTTTTTTTTTTCTTGATCCTTTGCATGTGTGTGGTTTTTTTTTAACTTTTTAATTATTTCAATAGGTTTTTGGGGAGCAGGTGGTGTTGGTTACGTGAATAAGTTCTTTAGTGGTGATTTCTGAGATTTTGGTGCGCCCATCATCGGAGCAGTGTACACTGTACGTGTGTACACTGTGTAGTCTTTTATCCCTCACCCTCTTCCCACCCTTTCCCCTAAAATCCGCAGAGTCCATTGTATCATTTTTATGCCTTTGCATCCTCATAGCTTAGCTCCCACTTATAAGTGAGAACATACAATGTTTGGTTTTCCATTCCTGAGTTACTTCACTTAGAATACTAACCTCCAATTCCATTCTTTTTTTTTTTTTTTTTTTTT
>NW_012105931.1:1027783-1031242 GCF_000951045.1 Mandrillus leucophaeus
ATTGCAAGGAAATTCCATAATTTAATCCTCTATTGATGGCTATTTGGGCTGTTGCCCATGTTTTGCTAGCACAAACAATGCCTTAGTGAATAACCTTTTACATACGTCATTTTTGTGTGCGAGCTTTCCAATTTCACATTGGAAAATGGGAACAGGCCAGGTAAATGGCCCATGGAGCCTTTCTGCAAGAGCAGCAACCAGGAAAATAAAAGGCTGGAGAACCACTGCTGGAACAGGTGCCCCATCTCCTTGTGGTAGCAACAGTACCACAGCATCTTGTGAGTGACCTGTGACTGTCCTCCAGCATATGCCACAGTCGGATTCTGGTACCTGTGGGTCACTCTTCTTCATGCTCTTTTCTTTTCTTATTATTTTTGCCTACTTGGAATTCTTTTTTTTTTTAATTTAAGACAGTCTTGCTCTGTTGCCCAGGCTGGAGCGCAGTGGTGCGATATCGGCTCACTGCAACCTCCGCATCCTGGGTTCAAGAGATTCTCCTGCCTCAGCCTCCCGAGTAGCTGAGATTAGAGGCGCCCGTCACCATGCCTGGCATTTTTGCTTTTTTAGTAGAGACGGAGTTTCACCATGATGACCAGGCTGGTCTTGAACCCCTGACCTCTGGTGATCCACGTGCCTTGGCCTCCCAAAGTGCTGGGATTACAGGGGTGAGCCACTGTGCCTGACCCTACTTGGAATTCTTGAAGTGAGCACCCCAGTCTGAGATCTTTCTGCTGTCTTTTTTTCTTTTTCTTTTTCTTTTTTTTTTTTTTTTGGTATTCAGAAGGCTGCAGCATGGGTTGTAGGCTTCATTTCTCAGGAGACTGAGCAAAGGCACACATATAGTCTGAGCAGTTACCTTTCCAGGCAGTCAGAGTAGATTCAGCAAATGCTCTTGGAAGCAGCTGCCTTTCCCATCAATGCTTATTTGTTCTTGATATTGAAAAATGATGCTAGCATCCATTAAAAGAGAAGAGGCACCCTCTTGTGAGCTCTATTGGACAAGTGAGCACTTGTTGTACAGTCATCTGCAAGTGCATGTGACCTGGAGACTGTGGGAAATGCCTCACTTCGCAGCGTTGGCTTCCAGCTCTTCTCTTGCGCTGTTTGAGTTTTGTTCCAAAGGTCAGAGGCAGAGGGTCCAAGCTTTTCCAGCACAGCCCACATCTGAAAGTAGTGCAAGCCTCATATTCATTCTTTGTAGAAGGTTTCCAGATCTTGTTCTTGAGTTATTGAATGATTCAAAGGTTCTGAATTCCACAACGGCTTCCTGTGTTTTCGCAGCCAGATTCAGCACATTTTGGGGTCGGCCAGTGCTTAGAAAATGTGGCCCTACATTGATGTGTGTTTATATCTGGGTTGTGTTTTTTATAGAGAAAAGTCTGTGGTTACTTTTACCCATCCCATATTGCTGTTAACTACCTCTGGAATTTCTCTCCCTCCGCAAGCCTAGTACTGAAGAACAGAAGTTTTGGTGCTGGCTGGTTCTGGGGCGCATGTTCCTTCAGAGGCTGACCTGCTTTGTGACCTTGACAAGGCCCTGACCTTGAGCAAATGACTTAAGCCTTTTGCCTCCGTTGCTCATCAGCATTAAGGGGGTTAAAAACCCTACCTGCCTCACAGCAACATAGGAGTCAATGTAAAGTGCACAGTTCCCACACGTAATGACTGTCATCGTGAATATTTACTCTCAAAAAGATTTTTTGTTTTTAGTTTTTGGTTGTTGATTTTTTTTTTTAATAGAGATGGGATCCTACTAGGTTGCCCAGGCTGGTCTCAAACTCCTGGCCTCAAGTGATCCTCCCACCTCAGCCTCCCAAAGTGCTGGGATTATAGGCGTGAACCACTATGCCCAGCCTATAACTATTGTTTGTTTATTTATTTTTTTGGAGACAGGGTCTTGCTTTGTCGTCCAGGCTGGAGTGCAATGGTGCAATCTCAGCTCACTGCAATCTCTGCCTCCTGGGTTCAAGCAATTCTCCTGCCTCAGCATCCTGAATAACTGGGATTATAGGCATGTGCCACCATGCCCGGCTAATTTTTTGTATTTTTAGTAGAGACGAGGTTTCACCATGTTGGCCAGGCGTGTCTTAAACTCCTGGCCTCAAGTGATTCGCCCGCCTTGGCCTCCCAAAGTGCTGGGATTACAGGTGTGAGCCACTACACTCAGCCTACTGTTAATTAAGAATTGTTTATGGCTTCTCTTCTCTGCACTTTTTCATAACCTTGGCATTTTTGGGTGCCTGGATTGTTTCATTTTTGAACCATAAGACTTTGACTCATGGGGTATTCCCCAAGAGACCCTAATAGCTATATATTTCTTACTGGTTCATTGAGATTTAATTTACATATCACACAATTTACCCACTGTAAGTATACAGTTAGATAATTTTTATAAATATACACAGCTGTTCAGCTGTCACCACAATCCAGTTTTAGAATACTTCCCAAGTTCCCGTGGGCCTATTGGTAGTTAAGCCTAGCTCAGCTCCAGACAACCATTGGTCTGCTTTTTGTCTATAGTTTTCTAGATTTTTCATATGAACTGTGTATGTTGGTGAATAGCTTCTTTCACTCAGTGTAATGCTTTTAAGGTTCATCTATGCTACTGCGTTTTGCGGTGTTTGATCCTTTTTATTGCTGAGTAGCTATACCATATTTTACCCATCCTAATCACTTTATAGGTTGACTATATATAACTATAAGTTGTTTTTTTAAATGGGTAAATGTGAAGTAAGAAGAAAGTTGGGGTTGGGCGTGGTGGCTCACGCCTGTAATCTCAACATTTTGGGAGTCTGAGATGGGTGGATCACAAGGTCAGGAGTTCAAGACCAGCCTGGCCAACATGGAGAAACCCCGTCTCTACTAAAAAAACAAAAAAATTAGCCGAGTATGGTGGTGTGCACCTGTAATCCCAGCTACTTGGGAGGCGGAGGCAGGAGAATCACTTGAACCCAGGAGGCAGAGGTTGCAGTGAGCTGAGATCATGCCACTCCACTCCAGCCTGGGTGGCAGAGCAAGACTCTATCTCAAAAAATGAATGAATGGATAAAAGAAAAGAAAAGAAAGTTGGACAGGAGGATCCGTTCTCACTTTGTCACCCAAACTGGAGTGCAGTGGCACAAAAATGACTCACTGCAGCCTCTATGTCCCCAGCTCAAGTGATCCTCCCACCTAAGCCCCCCCCCAGGTAATGGGGACTACAGGTGCATGCCACCATGCCCAGCTAATTTTTTTGTATTATTTGTAGAGATGGGCTTTCCCCATGTTGCCCAGGCTGGTCTTGACTGGACCTGGACTCAAGTGATCCGCCCACTTCAGCCTCCCCAAAGTGCTGGGATTACAGGCATGAGCCACCGCATCTGGCCAGGTGTTTAAAAATAGAATAATGCGATTTTTCTTCGTCTTCCGGGGACGTTGTCTGCAGGCACTCAGAATGGTCCAGCGTTTGACATACCGACG
>NW_012105931.1:1031541-1040807 GCF_000951045.1 Mandrillus leucophaeus
AGGAGCAGAAAATCGTTGTGAAAGTGTTGAAGGCACAAACACAGAGTCAGAAAGCTAAATAAAAAAGATGAAACTTTTTTGAGTAATAAAAATGAAAAGACTTGCTGTAAAAAAAAAAAAAAAAAAAAAAAAGAATAATGCCCAGAACCTAATTTTGGAGAAACAGGATGTAAAGGGATGCAGGAGAAGGGAGTCAATGAATTAGGAAAGGGGTGTAGACCAGGATCTGAAGGACACATAGCAGGTGTTAGCAGTGATCTCTCTGCACAGATGGGGCTTGTGAATACTTTGTGTGATTGGCTCATCCTTTTTTTTTTTTTGGTAACAGCTTTACTGAAACATAATCCACATAGCATACATTACACCATTTAAAGTGTAGAATTTAACAGTTTCCCTTATAGTCACAGACGTAAGCAAGCATCACCACAATCAATTTTGTAACATTTTCATCACCTCCAGAAGAAATCCCTCACTCCTTAGTTGCTACTGCCCCAGCCCTGGACATCTGGATTCAGTTAGTCTGAGGCGGGGCCCTGGCTGAGTATTTTTAAAAAGTGCCCCAGGAGGCTGGGCCTGGTGGCTCATGCCTGTAATCCCAGCACTTGGGGAGGCTGGAGGTCGGGAGTTTGAGACCAGCCTGACCAACATGGAGAAACCCTGTCTCTAGTAAAAATACAAAATTAGCTGGGTGTGGTGGGGCACGCCTATAATCCCAGCTACTCAGGAGGCTGAGGCAGGAGAATCATTTGAACCCGGGAGGCAGAGGTTGCCGTGAGCCGAGATTATGCCGCTGTACTCCAGCCTGGACAACAAGAGCAAAACTCCGTCTCAAAAAACACAAAAACAAACAACAACAACAACAACAAAAACCAGGAAAGTCTCTGTGCGGCACGTTAGACCCTGGACGGAAATGATGTTAGGAGGCATTTTGGTGCACGCTTTATTTCACCAGTGGGAATCTAAGCCTTACTACTGTCTATGAGGGCCCAAGACTTGTTCTCCCACATCTCAGGCCTGTCAGCTGCCCTTTCCTGCACGGGACAGCACGGGGAGAGGGGAGTAGGCATTTAGCAGCTTTGGAATTCAGTACATGGGGCCTCCCTTGCCTCGGGGAATCCAACAGAAAGAAAAAGGAGGAAGAAACTGTGACGATTTTCTTTCTACTCATTAAGCAAACAGTTCCTAGAGTTGCGCACCCTGACCACAGGAATGTTCCTGGGTTGTAGTCCATGAAAATGATCAGTTATGGCCTCTGTTTTGGCAGACAGGCTGTGTGTTACGCATGCAGCCACAACTGGGACAAGAAAGCCCCTCCAATTTGCTGTGGAACCCAGAGGGCCTCCCCATTCTCCTTACTCTTTTTGAGGAAATCAAACACATTTCCCTCCCTCAGACAGGTGGGGAAGCAGTCGCCCTCCAGCCTCCGCCTCTGCAGGAGGCCTAATGTCGCTGCCAGCTCCTTGCTAGAATGGAGATGAGTTGTTTCTCTCCCCTCTTCTTTAAAACGAATTGAGATGAGATTCCTTGCCAGTTGGTGTTGACTCTGGAAGATTGAAACCAAGCAGTTGGTTTTGACTTGAGCAGAGAAGCAACCCCAGCTTCTCCAGTCAAGGCACCAGATCCCAATCCAGGCAGGAATATTGAGATGAAACTGGGTGGGGTTGTTAATCAGTGGGCACACTGGCTGTTTCTGTACTCTCTGGGAGAGGCCTGGAAAGAGAAATGATTTAAAACTAAGTTCTCTTCTGGCCTTGTTGTCAAGAAGGGCATGGGGCATGGGGAGGCAATCTGGCCCTCAGGAACAAGAGCTAAGCTTTCTCATAGGCCTGTGCTAAAATCATGTTAATTCCACTTGAATGTTGGCCCTGGGTGGGCAGGAGTGGTTATCTGTTGTGCTTGTGGCTGGATCTTCAGTACTACAACAGGCTGCCCCCCATGCAGCAGGCATGCACACAGTAGGTGTGCAGGCTTTGAGTAGACCTTGGAACTGTTCCCCCTCACACTGCTGCCTGCTGTCTCCCTTATGTTAGCACACAGCTTGACGCTGGGGCAGTCTCTTTCACTTCCCTTTATTCCTTCATATGCCCTAATATTCCCTAATGTCCTTTATTTAGTAAGTTGTCCTGCCTCTCGCATAAAGCCCTTGGAAATTCCTTACCTGCTTATATTTATCTGTTACACTTTTCATTCCTGATACTTTTTTTCTTTTTCTTTTTCTTTTTCTTTTTTTTTTTTTTTTGGAGCTAGCATCTCAATCTGTCGCCCAGGCTGGAGTCCAGTGGCACAGTCACAGATCACTGCAGCCTCGACCTCCTGGGGTCAGGTGTTCCTCCTGCCTCAGCCTCCTAAGTAGCTGGGACTACAGACACGTACCACCACACCCAGTTAATTTTTAATTTGTTGTAGAGATGGGGTCTTGCTGTGTTGCTCAGGCTAGTCTCAAATTCCTGGGCTCAAGTGATCCCCTCACCTTGGCCTCCCAAAGTGCTGGGATTACAGGCATGAACTACCATGATTACTTAGTGATTTATTTGTTAATGATCTATTTGACATTGAAATGAAAGCCCCATGAGGTCAGGGACTTTGCTTTGTCCATTGCTGTATTTCTCAGGCCTTAGGATGATGCTTGACAAAGAGAGGAAGGGCGGCTGGCTAAAGACGTACTGAAGGAAGAATCCTTGAAGCAATCCCTCAAAGGAGGTGGAGACGTCTGCCTTTTATATTTTGTTTGTTTATTTTTTTGAGATGGAGTCTCTCTCTGTTGCCCATGCTGGAGTGCAGTGGTGTGATCTCAGCTCACTGCAACCTCCACCTCCCAGATTCAAGCGATTCTCCTGCTTTAGTCTCCCAAGTAGCTGGGACTACAGGTGCACGCCACCACGCCTGGCTAATTTTTTGTATTTTTAATAGAGACAAGGTTTCGCCATTTCGCCAGGCTGGCCTCAAACTCCTGACCTCAAGTGATCCGCCTGCATGGGCCTCCCAAAGTGCTGGGATTACAGGCGTGAGCCATCGCACCTGGTTGTCTGCCTTTTATAGAATGGGGGACCTGATGCTTGAAGGAGGTTAAAATAATTTGCCTACGGTGGCACCTATGAAGCAACACTGGGATTTGAACCCACCTTAGTCTGATGCCATTCACACGAATGTAAAAATATAAACGCTGACCTTTTTTTCTTTTTTTTTTTTTGAGATTGAATCTCACTGTGTCACCCAGGCTGGAGTGCAGTGGCATGATCCTGGCTTGCTGCAATCTCTGTCTCCCAGATTCAATAATTTTCCTGCCTCAGCCTCTTGAGTAGCTGGGGTTACAGGCGCCCACCACCATGCCCAGCTAATTTTTGAATTTTTATAGAGATTGGGTTTCACCATGTTGATCAGGCTGATCTCAAACTCCTGACCTCAGGTGATCCACCTGCCTCAGCCTCCCAAAGTGCAGTGATTACAGGCATGAGCCACCATACCCGGCCTAAACATTGACTTCTTTTATTTTTTTTTGAGATGGAGTCTTGCTCTGTCGCCCAGGCTGGAGGGCAGTGGCGCAATCTCGACTCACTTCAACTTCCACCTCCCGGGTTCAAGCAATTCTCCCGCCTCAGCCTCCCGAGTAGCTGGGATTACAGGCATGCACCACCACGCCCAGCTAATTTTTGTATTTTTAGTAGAGATGGAGTTTCACCATATTGGCCAGGCTGGTCTTGAACTCCTGACATCAAGTGATCCACCCACCTCAGCCTCCCAAAGTGGTGGGATTACAGGCGTGAGTCAGCACGCCTGGCGACACTGACTTTTAATCAATTCCAGAAGCGCCATTCATGACCCTTCCCCGCCGGGCTGGTTCTGATCAACACCCATGGTGTTTGCCGACAGAGAAGGAAACAGCATTTGTCCAAGCAGAACCATGGTTGGGAAATCAAAAAGACACCAGTTGCCAGTGTGACCAAGTCTCTTGAGTCATCTTAAACAAAGGGAAAAAGTCAAGGGCGATGGCTTACACCTTTAGCCTTGTTTCTCCCCCTTCACAAAGTAAAGGGTAAAAGGTCCTGGGCTAATTTTTCCTTATCTTCAATGTAACTGTTTCCTCTCTCCACCCCTGTCTGCTTTGATGGGGACAGAAGCCAAGGGGACTTTGCTCCCTGCTTCCCATCCAGGCAGCGCTCATTGTTGACATCTGTTTTCAGGGTGTAGCTCAGTGAAGACAGAGACGATATATAATTTGTTCTGGGCACATATGTTTGGGGGACGTTAGAAGGGACTTGATAAGCTTCATGCAAATTAACTTCCAATCCCTGGGAACCCATGGGGGTTGCCTGTCAACAGGGGTGCAGGAGCCTCAGCTGCCGCCCTGAGAGCACATTGCAAGGATGTTGTGGGCACGTTAAGAGGCATGGTTGTGCAACGTGATACTCCAACCTGCTTATCTTCCCTGGAAAAACGTTGCTGTTGACGTTGGCAGTTTAGAGGAACTTTGACTTATTTCAGCTTATGCAAAGTGGTAACATACAGCGAGACCTTTTTGAAACTGAAGTATAGCACTTCCTCCTCTGTGTGGCTGGTGGAATATCCTTAGGTTTCTCTGAGGCCTGGAACTGGATTTCCAAGGCTCAGTTTTCATCCAAGAAGAGAGGGAGTGTGTATAATGATGCTTTTGCTGTTATTCTCATTCAAGCTACTCTCCAACTGCCCTATTCTTTTGTGAGAAGTAACTTCTTAGTATCCATTCAGCCAGCAGACTTGTGAATGGCTCATCAGTACTAACAGACAGTCTGCCTGGTGAGTCCTGGCGGCTAAGTAGTATCAGACCACAGCTTCCATCACTTCATAGCTATGGAACTTGGTTAAGTTCATCTCTGTTTCCCCATTTATAAGAAAGGGATGCAGCCAGGCGCGGTGGCTCACGCCTGTAATCCCAGCACTCTGGGAGGCTGAGGTGGGGGGATCACAATGTCAGAAGATCGAGACCATCCTGGCTAACCCGGTGAAACCCCGTCTCTACTAAAAATAAAAAATAATTTAGCCGGGCGTGGTGGCGGGTACCTGTAGTCCCAGCTACTCCGGAGTTTGAGGCAGAATGGCATGAACTTGGGAGGCGGAGCTTGCAGTGAGCCGAGATCACTCCACTGCTCCAGCCTGGGCAACAGAGCGAGACTCTGTCTCAAAAAAAAAAAAAAAAAAGGGATGCTGGCCAGGCACAGTGGTTCACGCCTATAATCCCAGCACTTGGGGAAGCCAAGACGGATGGATCGCTCAAGGCCAGGAGTTTAGGACCAGCCTGACCAAGATGGTGAAACCTCGTCTCTAGTGAAAAAATACAAAATTAGCTGGGCGGGATGGTGCACGCCTGTAATCCCAGCTACTTGGGAGGCTGAGGAAGGAGAATCCCTTGAACCCGAGAGGCAGAAGTTGCAGTGAACTGAGATTGCACCACTGCACTCCAGTGTGGGCAACAGGGCAAGACTCTGTCTCAAAAAAATAAAAAAAGATGGGGGAATGCTAAAATCCCTACCACACAGGACTGCTTTATCTAATAAGGATATAGATTGTTGTTGTTGTCCATAGTCTTGTTTTTGTTTTTGTTTTTTGATACAAGGTCTCACTCTGTTGCCCAGGCTGAGTGCAGTGCTGCCATCACAGCTCACTGCAGCCTCGACCTCCTGAGCTCAAGCAATCCTCTTGTCTCAGCCTCCCGAGTAACTGGGGCTACAGGCACACACCACTGCTCCCAGCTAATTTTTGACTTTTTGAGTTTTTTATAGAGACACGGTCTTGCTCTCTTGCCCAAGGTGGTCTCAAACTCCTGGACACAAGCAATCCTCTTGCCTCTGCCTCCCAAAGTGTTGGGTTACAGGCATGAGCCACCATACCCGGCCTTGTGCATAGTTCTTAGTAGCAAATGGACACACACCATTAGAGACTTATCAAGTTAGAGTCAGTCTTCTTGGTGGAACTTGAATGTCCTTTTCAACATGCCCCTAGTGTGGACAAACTGGAGGCCTGATTGTTCGTTCCTTTGCAGTTTTATTTTTAAAAATTCGTTATTTTAATTTTTATTACTATAATTTTAGAGATGGGGTCTTGCTTTGTCACCTAGGGTGGGATGTGGTGGTACAGTCGTGGCACACTGCAGCCTCCAACTTCTGGGCTCAAGCAACCTTTCTGCCTCAGCCTCCCTAAGATCCGGGACTACGCGTGCACCAACATGCCGGGCTAACTTTTTAGATTTTCTGTTTTTGGTAGAAAATGAGGCTTTGCTATGTTGCTCATGCTAGTCTTGCATTTGTAAACATAGAATTACATTTTCTGCTGAGCATGAGTGCTCAATAAACCTGTAATGTTTACTGATTTCATGAACATTCATTAAAAGAACACATACCAGAATCCCCAGTGTCATCTAAGAAAATAGCCTGGAAGGAAATCTTACAGGCAGCAGTATCTGTGGAGATGGAGTTAGAAACACTGTCCCTAACCAGCAAAAAGAAAAATGCCTAACTAGCTGAATGAGGCTGTCTTCCCAGGATTCCTTTCTTCCATCAAGTTAGATTTCATTTTTTTTTTTTTTAAATTGTAAGAGATGGGGTCTCACTATGTTGCCCAGGCTAGTCTCAAACTCCTGGGCTCAAGTGATCCCCCGCCTTGGCCTTGCAAAATACTGAGATTACAGGTGTGAGCCACCACGCCTAGCTAGTTCTCTGATTTTTTTTTTTTTTTTTTTTGAGATAGAGTCTTGCTCTGTCGCCTATACTGGAGTGCAGTGGTGCAATCTCGGCTCACTGCAACCTCTGCCTCCTGTGTTCGAGCAATTCTGTCCCAGCCTCCTGAGTAGCTGGGATTACAGGCGCCTGCCACAACTCCTGGCTAATTTTTCATATTTTTAGTAGAGACAGGCTTTCACCAGGTTGACCAGGCTGGTCTTGAACTCCTGACCTCGGGTGATCCACCTGCCTTGGCCTCCCAAAGTGCTGGGATTATAGGCATGAGCCACCACACCCAGCCAGTTCTCTAATCTTGTCCTCCAGTTTTTGTGCATAACTGAGGCGGAGCTCTCAAGTTCAAATGGTCTTTGAATAAAGCTAAATGCAGGCCGGGTGCGATAGCTCACGCCTGTAATCCCAGCATTTTGGGAGGCCGAGGTGGGTGGATCACGAGGTCAGGAGTTCAAGGTCATCCTGACCAACATAGTGAAACCCCGTCTCTACTAAAAACACAAAAAATTAGCCAGGCGTGGTGGCGGGTGCCTGTAATTCCAGCTACTCAGGAGGCTGAGGCAGGAGAATGGCTTGAACCTGGGAAGCGGAGGTTGCAGTGAGTTGAGATCCTGCCATTGCACTCCAACCTGGGCGATGGTGCGAGATTCTGTCTTTAAAAAAAAAATTGCTAAATGCAGTATTCTTTGGTGTTTGCTGTGGGAAAGAGGGAGGCAGTCCATAATGTGCCCTTTGTGTGCAGCGTGGGCAAAACACTGCTTCCAACTAGTTGTGTCTAAGACACTGGGTTATTCCACTGGTTACCAAATAACTCCACTATGGTTTGCTGCCTTTCATAGCAGGCCCCTGCCCTTAAAGCCCAACATCTTCTGAAAATAATATAGAGGCTTTTGAGACTATCTTGTTTCTACCTACTCACATTCCAGTTATGGGACCCAGGCGGGCGTGGGAGAAGAAACGGGATTGCCAAAGTGGGACTGTTCCGTGTGGCATGATGGCAATTCCAAGCAAGGAATGTTGCTGAGTGCTCAGAGCCTGCCCCGGGACCAAAAGCTTTTCATGAACTTGGGTTTCTTTTGTATTTGAACATCAGTCATCTCTCTTGGGGTCCTCTCTTGAAAGCTACTTTTGCCCAGTAGGCTAGAAAGTGGGGCACTATAGGTTTAATAACAGCATGCAGGGGTCACAGGGTGTTAAAAACACTTTTTAAAAGACATTCTTACTAGTTTTTGTCATTAAAAAAAAAGAGAAAAAAGGAATTCATTCTAATTGTAACAGGCAATGTAGTACAAGGATATATAAGGAAAATATGTTGTTGTTGTTTTTAAACTGTCTCCTGGCTAGGCACAATACTTGTATCTGTAATCCCAGCACTTTGGGAGGCTGAGATCGGTGGATTGCTTGAGGCCAGGAGTTCAAGACCAGCCTGGGCAACATGGCAAAACCCCATCTAGTCTTGTAAACATAAAATTACATTTTCTGCTGAAATACAAAAAATACAAAAATTAGCTGGGTGTGGCAGTGCATGCTTAAAATAGAGCATGGCACACTGATATTCTACGAATGCTTAAAATACTAATAAAATAGGCCAAGCATGGTGGCTCCTGCCTATAATCCCAGAATTTTGGGAGGCTGAGGCAGGCAGATCACCTGAGACCAGAAGTTCAAGACCAGGCTGGGCATCATAGCGAGACCCTGTCCCTGCAAACAATAATTAAAAATTAGCTGCAGTGGTGTACACCTGTAGTCTCAGCTACTCTGAAGGTTAGGTGGGAGGATGGTTTGAACCCAGGAAGCTAAGACTGCGGTGAGCCAGTGTTTGTGCCACTGCACTTTAGCCTGGGTGACACAGTAAAACCCTTTCTCAAGAAATTAAAATGAGGCTGGGCGCAGTGATTCACTTCTGTGATACCAGCACTTTGGGAGGCCAAAGCGGGAAGATTGCTTGAGCCCAGCAGTTTGAGACCAGCCTGGGCAACATAATCAGACCCCATCTCTACAAAAATAAAATTAGCCAGGCATGGTGGCATGTACCTGTAGCCCCAGCTACTCAGGAGGCTGAAGCAGGAGGATTGCTTGAGCCCAGAAAGCCAAGGCTGCAGTGAGCAGTGTTTGCACCACTGCATTCCAACTTGGGTGACAGAGACCTGTCTCAAAAAGCACACAAATAAAATATGAATAAAATAGTTGACAAAAGCTAGTTGAAGCTTAGTTGAGGCTGCAGTTTTTGATGATGGCGATGATATTATTGTGGTGAAAAGACTTTCCCAGCTGGGCGCAGTGGCTCACACCTATAATCCCAGCACTTTGGGAGGCTGAGGCGGGTGGATCACTTGAGGTCAGGAGTTTGAGACTAGGCTGGCCAACATGGTGAAACCTTGTCTCTACTAAAACTACAAAAGTTAGCTGGGTTGCCAGGCACGGTGGCTCACGCCTGTAATCCCAGCACTTTGGGAGGCCAAGGCAGGCGGATCACGAGGTCAGGAGATTGAGACCATCCTGACGAACACAGTGAAACCCCGTCTCTACTAAAAATACAAAAAGCCAGGTGTGGTGGTGGGC
>NW_012105931.1:1040968-1042711 GCF_000951045.1 Mandrillus leucophaeus
GCTTGAACCCGGGAGACAGAGGTTGCAGTGAGCTGAGATTGCATCATTGCACTCCAGCCTGGGTGACAGAGTGAGACTCCGTAAAAAAAAAAAAAAAAAAAAAAGCCTTTCCCACATAGAGATGGCCAGTAGTGGGGTCTTAGCTTTTTTTTATTGGGATTTGGTTTTTACACCAAGTGACCAAATAAGTTTATGAAAGGTGGGCATGCTGGGTTAAAGAATACTTAGACCCTTGTTAGCTTTATTTTTGTTAGCTTTTTTTATGGGCATGTCGAAATATACCCAGTCCCTATGTACTGATCCTCTAGTTTCAACATTTTGCCATTCTTCTTTCCTCCCACTTGCGGGGCTCAGAGACAGCCCAGCCCTTGCCAGGGCGACAATGAGCTTCCCAGAGCCTTCCTGGAGCTGGAGAACCTTTCAGTCTTTCCTGTAATTTCCTATAATCAGCCCAGGGGATCAGCTTGTGTGGGGAGATAATGAGTCTTATGAACACCTGGAATTCAGGTTGGGGCTCCCCATCATACTGTCACTTCTCAAAGGGTAGGGCTTAACCACCATTCAGATGAGGTGCCCCAAAGCAGGTTAAGTGCCTTGGATCAAGTTATTTGCAAAACCATTTTCATTTTTTCAGGCCGCCACCCTTGGCAAGTCCAATCATGCTTGTCTCAGCTTTCACTGCCTGGATTTGGGAAGGCTGGAGAAAGGAATTCAGTGCAGCCCTCATTCCCTGTTTACATGACAAGCCCCTAAAAATGACCCAGTTGCCCCATTACTTCTGCTGGGGATTGGGGAGGGCTCTTTGAGGAGCATCTGGTTTTGCTAGTTTGAAAAGAAATTCCTATTTTAGACTTAAAAGGATGGTATCTGCCCATCCTTTAAGGACTTGGCATTTCTTCTTGATGCTTTCATCATCTTATGGCTCAGCTGTTCAGTTAACAAATACTTGTCTACCCAAATACACAACAATAATAGTCATCTCTTCTATTTGCATTGCTTTTTAACTTAGAAAATGCCATCCCATTCACTGTCTTAGTCTTCACAAAATCCTAAAGAGGTAGGCTCAAACAGTGGCGATAACCTTTATGTTATAGTAGAGAAAGCCAAGGCCCATAGAGGTTTAGTCATTTGCTAAGGCCACCCAGCAAGAACATGGCAGAATCTGGGTTTATAATCCTGTCGCAGACACTGGATCCAGCCCTTCCTTACCTCTGTCTTACCATCATTTATTATGGCTCCCCATGCTCACTCCATCCTTCCCTTCAAGTTGCGGAAGTGAGTTGTAGACCCAGGCTGAGGGCTGAAAAGGTAGGGGTTGGGGCGTGGTGGTGATTTTTTCTTTTTTTCTTTTCTTTTTCTTTTTTTTTTTTAATGAACTGGGAGGGAGGGTCAGGTGGGTGACTCTCTGAATGACACAGCCCCCTTCCTATGAATGAACTCCTCCTGGTTTGGTTGCTCAGTTTATTTGCCAGGTACCAGACTCCCAGCTATTGCATGGGGTAGCCTCTGATCTCAGTCTTGGGATCCTAGCTTGGAGGCATAATCTTCCTTTTAAAAATAACCAAGGTTGGGACCAGGCATGGTGACTCACTCATGTAATCCCAGCACTTTGGGAAGCTGAGGCGGGTGGATCACCTGAGGTCAGGAGTTTGAGACCAGCCTGGACAACATGGCAAAACCCTGTCTCTACTAAAGTTACAAAAATTAGCCAGGTGTGGTGGCGCACGCCTGTAATCCCAGGAG
>NW_012105931.1:1046754-1048099 GCF_000951045.1 Mandrillus leucophaeus
AACTCCTGACCTCAAGTGATCTGCCCACCTCAGCCTCCCAAAGTGCTGGGGTTACAGGCATGAGCCACTGTGCCCAGCTTTTTTTTTTTTTTTTTGACAGGATCTCACTCTGTTGCCTAGGCTGGAGTGCAGTGGTGCGATCATGGCTCGCTGCCACCTCAATCTTCTGGGCTCAAGTGATCCTCCCACTTCATCTTCTCAAGTACCTGGAACCACAGCTGTGTACCACCACGGCCAGCTAATTTTATTTTTATTTTTTTGTAGAGATAGGGTCTCCTTATGTAGCTCAGGCTGGTCTCAAGTTCTTAGGCTCAAATGATCCACCCGCCTCAGCCTCCCAAAGTGCTGGAATTACAGGCATGAGCCACTGTGCCTGGCTGATATTAATACTTTTAAAAGTTTTAATACCTTAATAGCTATAGAGCTTTAAGTAGTTTTGTCTCTAAGCCATTGATCATAATGTTCTCCACCCAAGTAGTCCTTTTCTGTCTTTTGCATTTGTCTTGCTACCCTGCATGATCAGGTTAAAGACTTTTTCCTATGAAACCTTCACCGTCTCTCCAAACTGACAGTGATTAGTTGATCAGTTTCTCCTCTGTGCCCTAGGCTGTAAGTAGGTAACACCTCTTTGTTCCTCAGACTATATTCATGTAATCAGCACTCAGTAACTATTGACTTATCAGTGACTTTTGTGGAATACTCATGGGGGCTGAATCAATGATTAATCAAAGCTACATTTGTCTTAAAATTTTTGTTTAACAAACTAATATAATGCTTATTATGTGCAAGGCGCTGTTCTATGTACCTTAAAACAATCCTAGTAGATAGTTAATATTGTTGCCATCATTCTACAGATAGGTAGACTGAGGCACAGAGAGGTCAAGTAACTTGCCCGAAGTCACAGAGCTCATAAGTGGCAGAGCTGGGACTTAAACCAGGCAGTTTGGACCAGAGTCTACTCTTAACCATTACTGCATGCTGGCTGTCTCATTATCTGCCACTGTTGTTCTAAATGTAAATGGCTTATTTAAATGTAGATTACCCAGAGCATCTCACTGTACCTTAGGCACTAACTTCTCGGTACAATAGGTCTTCAATCTCAGTTATTTTAGTGATCTGTTCTCATGCTGACTGACAAGGGCCATTGGACGGAGCAGCCTCCTTTTTTCGTTGTTATTGAAAAACAGAAATTACTTTTGTCTTTTTTGAGTTTCACTCTGTTGCCCAGGCTGGAGTGCAGTGGTGCGATCTTGGCTCACTGCAACCTCCGCCTCCCAGGTTCAAGCGATTCTCCTGCCTCAGCCTCCCGAGTAGCTGGGATTACAGGCACCTACCACCACACCTG
>NW_012105931.1:1050584-1057049 GCF_000951045.1 Mandrillus leucophaeus
GGGACCAGGCATGGTGACTCACTCATGTAATCCCAGCACTTTGGGAAGCTGAGGCGGGTGGATCACCTGAGGTCAGGAGTTTGAGACCAGCCTGGCCAACATGGCAAAACCCTGTCTCTACTAAAGTTACAAAAATTAGCCAGGTGTGGTGGCGCACGCCTGTAATCCCAGGAGGCTGAGGCAGGAGAATCGCTTGAACCCAGGAGGTGGAGCTTGCGGTGAGCCGAGATTGTGCCACTGCATTCCAGCTTGGGCGACAGAGCGAGACTCCGTCTCAAAAAAAAAAAAAAAATAAATAATAAAAAAAAATAAAAAATAAAAAAATAACCAAGTTTGGCCGGGCACACTGACTCACGCCTGTCATCCTAGCACTTTGGGAGGCTGAGGCAGGAAGACTGGTTGAGCCCAGGAGTTCTAGACCAGCCTGGGTAACATAACAAGACCCCACCTCTAAAAAAAAAATTATTTTAAAAAAACAAAAAAAAAGCCTTACTAGGGTCTCTCCAGAGAGAGGAAGAGCCAATCATGAGACTAACCCACGTTAAAGACCTGTCTCAGCTCTGCCGTTTAATAGTTACGGGATGTCAGGTAAATTTCTTTACCTCTGTGAGCCTCAGTTTCGTCTTCAAAATGGAGAAAATCGGGTACTTCCCCTCTCACCCCCCAAACGCGGTCTTACTTTTCTCTGGCAAGGGCAGGGCTGTTGGCTTCAGAAATATTTGCAAGGGTGGCCCCTGGTGGAAGAAATGAGAACCGCTGCCCAGGCGTCAGGGATGGCTTCAGGGCTGTCTGGCAGAAACCTGAACTTCATGTCTAGCCTTGTAAGATAGGACAGCGGGAATTTTTATAAAAGAGCACTTGGATGAAATAGAAATTCCATCGGACAATTATTTGAAAGGGAGGAAAACAGGCCAAGCTGAGAGTTTCCTAGAATGAATGATCTTATCGACTGTTCCCCTCTGCCTGGAAGCCTCTTTGAGTCAGGCTTCTGCAAGGCTGGCTCCTTCAGGTCCCAGCTCAGGTGGTTCTACCTCAGAAAGCCCTGCCCTCACCATTGCAATAGATGTTACATCTTCAGCAAACTCCCTTCTCCTCTGCCACTCTTATATCACCCTCTTTTATTTTAATTTCTATTACTTACCACTGCCTGAAATTATAAGTTCCTGTCTTTGTCCATCTCTTCCTCAGTAGTGTAAGCTCAATGACAGCAGGAACCTTAATTATCTTCGTCATGATTTGTCCTCACAGTCCAACACAGTGTCTGGCATAGAGCTTGATGGTTACCTATTTGAATGAGTCCGTTGAGATTCTAATGTATAGTGTAGATGCTTCAACCACAGCGTCTCCAGCTTTAGGGCATTAATACTTTTTAAAGTTTTAATTACTTTATTTATTTTTTGAGATAGAGTCTCGCTCTGTTGCCCAGGCTGGAGTGCAGTGGCGCCATCTCAGCTCACTGCAACCTCCACCTTCCAGGTTCAAGAGGTTCTCCTGTCTCAGCTTCCCAAGTAGCTAGAATTACAAGTGCCCACCACTATACCTGGCTAATTTTTTTTTTTTTTTGTATTTTTGGTAGAGATGGGGTTTTTGTCATGTTGGCTAGGCTGGTCTCAAACTCCTGACCTCAAGTGATCTGCCCACCTCAGCCTCCCAAAGTGCTGGGGTTACAGGCATGAGCCACTGTGCCCAGCTTTTTTTTTTTTTTTTTTTTGACAGGATCTCACTCTGTTGCCTAGGCTGGAGTGCAGTGGTGCGATCATGGCTCGCTGCCACCTCAATCTTCTGGGCTCAAGTGATCCTCCCACTTCATCTTCTCAAGTACCTGGAACCACAGCTGTGTACCACCACGGCCAGCTAATTTTATTTTTATTTTTTTGTAGAGATAGGGTCTCCTTATGTAGCTCAGGCTGGTCTCAAGTTCTTAGGCTCAAATGATCCACCCGCCTCAGCCTCCCAAAGTGCTGGAATTACAGGCATGAGCCACTGTGCCTGGCTGATATTAATACTTTTAAAAGTTTTAATACCTTAATAGCTATAGAGCTTTAAGTAGTTTTGTCTCTAAGCCATTGATCATAATGTTCTCCACCCAAGTAGTCCTTTTCTGTCTTTTGCATTTGTCTTGCTACCCTGCATGATCAGGTTAAAGACTTTTTCCTATGAAACCTTCACCGTCTCTCCAAACTGACAGTGATTAGTTGATCAGTTTCTCCTCTGTGCCCTAGGCTGTAAGTAGGTAACACCTCTTTGTTCCTCAGACTATATTCATGTAATCAGCACTCAGTAACTATTGACTTATCAGTGACTTTTGTGGAATACTCATGGGGGCTGAATCAATGATTAATCAAAGCTACATTTGTCTTAAAATTTTTGTTTAACAAACTAATATAATGCTTATTATGTGCAAGGCGCTGTTCTATGTACCTTAAAACAATCCTAGTAGATAGTTAATATTGTTGCCATCATTCTACAGATAGGTAGACTGAGGCACAGAGAGGTCAAGTAACTTGCCCGAAGTCACAGAGCTCATAAGTGGCAGAGCTGGGACTTAAACCAGGCAGTTTGGACCAGAGTCTACTCTTAACCATTACTGCATGCTGGCTGTCTCATTATCTGCCACTGTTGTTCTAAATGTAAATGGCTTATTTAAATGTAGATTACCCAGAGCATCTCACTGTACCTTAGGCACTAACTTCTCGGTACAATAGGTCTTCAATCTCAGTTATTTTAGTGATCTGTTCTCATGCTGACTGACAAGGGCCATTGGACGGAGCAGCCTCCTTTTTTCGTTGTTATTGAAAAACAGAAATTACTTTTGTCTTTTTTGAGTTTCACTCTGTTGCCCAGGCTGGAGTGCAGTGGTGCGATCTTGGCTCACTGCAACCTCCGCCTCCCAGGTTCAAGCGATTCTCCTGCCTCAGCCTCCCGAGTAGCTGGGATTACAGGCACCTACCACCACACCTGGCTAATTTTTGTACTTTTAGTAGAGATGAGGTTTCACCATGTTGGACCAGGCTGGTCTCAAGCTCCTGACTTCAAGTGACCCACCCACCTCAGCCTCCCAAAGTGCTGGGATTACAGGCATGAGCCCCCACACCCAGCTGATAAGTTACTTTCTAGACAAGATAATATTTCAATTGACAAGAAGATGAGAAAGAAATCAGAGCACAAGAAAGTCATCCAGTAATTGTGAAGAACATTGTGGTGATAGCTTTGTTGTTCTGTCACTGGATTATGGTTTGTTTTGGTTGTGTTTGGTTTTGTGGGAGGCTTCCCACAAGTTTGCTCTTTGGAGAAGGAATGCTCTTATCTTTAATCTGTCCAATTTCCTAATCTCTGTGATTTCTGCCCCGCAGTGAGTTTTGAAGATTGCACCGGTCGACAAAGGACAGCCTATTTTTCCCTCGACACCCGATTCAAAGTGGGCCCAGATGGTGTGATTACAGTCAAAAGGCCTCTACAGTTTCATAACCCACAGATCCATTTCTTGGTCTACGCCTGGGACTCCACCTACAGAAAGTTTTCCACCAAAGTCACGCTGAATACAGTGGGGCACCACAGCCGCACCCCGCCCCTTCATGTATGTTGGCATTTTTCTGAGAAGTTCGCTGTTGTTTTAGTGCGCTGTCTGATCCAGGTTTCTCAGCCTTGGTACCGTTGCCATTTTGGACTGGATGATTTTGTGTTGCAGGGGTTGTCCTGTGCACCATGTAGGATGTTTAGCAAGCATCCCTGGCCTTAACTGGGTAGACACCAGTAGCACTTCCACCACTTGTGACAACCCAAAGTGTCTCCACATGTTGCCAATGGCCCCTGGGGGGACAAATCAGCCCCAGTTGAGAGCTCTTGGTCTAAATGAATAATTCTTGCTGGGGTTTTTGGGGTGTGGGGATCAGGTAGTGTAGAAGAGTGGTAAAGGCCTGGACACCGTCTGGGACTGAATCTCAGCCGTGCCATTTACTATTTGGGTAACGTTGGAGGAATTATGTCACCTGTCTATGCTTGAGCTTCTTTATCTGTAAAATGGAGATAATAGTGAGGATGGAATTAATTAATGCATGTGAAATGCTAAAAGTACGCAAGGCATAATTAGTCATTGTTAGCTATCTTTACAACTCCCCTCCTGGGGGAAGAAGAATGAATGAGAGCTGCATTCTTCTTCTCTCTCTCTCTCTCTTTTTTTTTTTAAAGACGTAGTCTCACTCTGTGGCCCAGGCTGGAGTGCAGTGGTGCGACTCACAGCAACCTCCACCTCCCCAGTTCAAGCGATTCTCCTGCCTCAGCCTCCTGAGTAGCTGGGATGACAGGTGCCCGCCACCACACCCGGCTAATTTTTGTATTTTTAGTAGAGGCAAGGTTTCACCATGTAGGCCAGGCTGGTCTTGAATTCCTGACCTCAAATGATCTGCCTGCCTCGGCCTCCCAAAGTGCTGGGATTACAGGAGTGAGCCACCGTGCCTGGCCGAGAGCTGGATTCTCTGATCATTTTGCTTTTTGTGCTTCCAGTAAGAAAAGTCTTGGCAAAGCAAGAGAAGAAGCAGTGGGCAGCTCTTGCCCCATTAGACTGTAACCTCCACAAGACCCTTTCCCATGGTATTTGCAGTGCCTGGCCTTAGGTCTGGCCCATACCAGGAACAGACAAACAGATGAATTGGCCATGAATGGAAGGATGGATGGATGTCTGCCTAGGTTCTTGGCAGGAATGTTTCTAGGGGTTGTTAATCGAAGCGAGTTTCTCAAGTGCTCCCGTGGTGCTTCCTATCGAAATGTCTCTCTGGGGGATGTTCTGGTTGTGTCCTGCTTACTGCTTTGGAAGTGTGGAATGTGTTGTAAGTGCCAGGCCCAGTAAGGTTGGCATCTTCTTTTCTCCCTGAAGACTCTTGATATTCTTGGAACTTAATGGTCCTCCTGATCTGATTTTTCTCCCTGGTGTAATTAGACCAGAAAAATGAGGAGTCTAATACTATAGGACTATATTAACATAGCTCCTTGACTCAGAGTCTCCAAGGGACCCCATCATTCATGTGAAAAAATTTCAGCACAGTGAGTCCTTGCCAAGCAGCTGTGTGTGGAAGCCTCTTATGATCCAGAGACAGTTTTATTTTATTTTTTTAGAGACAGAGTCTTGCTCTGTCTCCTAGACTGGAGGGTAGTGGTGCAATTTCGGCTCAAGGACATTTCTGCCTCCCGGGTTCAAACAATTCTTCTGCCTCAACCTCTCAAGTAGCTAGGATTATAGGCACCTGCCACCACGCCTGGCTAATTTTTGTATTTTTAGTAGAGATGGTTTCACCATGTTGGCCAGGCTGGTCTCGATCTTCCCACCTCAGCCTCCCAAAGTGCTGGGATTATAGGTTTGAGCCACTGTGCCTGGCTGCAGAGACAGTTTTGAGCTTCGGTCTTCAACTTTGCTACCACATCTCTTGAACTTTGTGTCTGCCTCCATGTCTGCTGTATCAGGATTGGGTTCAAGTACGTGTTATATAAATCTCCCAATTGTCGTGGTTTGTGCAAAATACTCTCAAGTTAAGGAAGCCCTAGGGTAAGCTGTGCCCAGTATGGAGACTTGATAGTCATCAAGAGTCCAGGTTCCCCCTTTCCTTTTTGCTCCATCATCTTCAGCACATGACTTCATCCTCAAGGAGACATCATGATCCCAGATGGCTGCTGGAGCTCCAGTCGTCATGTCTTTTTTTTTTTTTTTTTTTTTTAAATCGTGTTTATTCTAGGCAAGAAGAAGGAGAAAGGAGAAGCACAAAAATGCGTTACTTAATTATCTGTCTGCCTTTTAAGAAACCTTTGTGGAATTCTCCTCAAGCAACACTTGAGAAACACTGGCCAAAACTTAGCCTCATGACCACATCTAGCTGCACGTGCAGTCTAGGGAATGTAGTCTTATATGAATACATTTCTGGAACGTATATCCCAGAATTAGAAAATTGAGATATATATTGGAGAGATAGGTTTTTATTTTGTTTTTAATCAGGAACAAAGAATGGATATTGGGTGGTAGGTAGCAGATTCTGCCTCAGCTGGTTTGAGATTCACCTTGGTTTGTCTCTGTAGTTCAAAGGATCCTTCTGGAACCAGATGGTACTGTAATTAGATGGCAGTCTTACCTCGCTTTCAATATATATTTATTAATTTTCAACTTTTTAAAAAAACAACACATCCAGGTAACAAAATTTTTTTTTATTTTTTGGAGACAGAGTCTTGCTCTGTCACTCAGGCTGGAGCACAGTCTCGGGAGCACAGCTCACTGCAGCCTTGACCTCCCAGGCTCAAGCAATCCTCCTGCCTCAATCTTCCATGTAGCTGGGACCACAGGGTGCACCACCATGCCCAGCTAATTTTTAATTTTTATTATTATTACTTTTTTTTTTTTTTTTTTTGGTAGAGATAGGGTCTCACCTTGTTGCGCAGGCTCACTACATTTGTATAAGAATAGATCTTAGTCTCTAGTTCTTT
>NW_012105931.1:1057099-1059084 GCF_000951045.1 Mandrillus leucophaeus
CCTCAATCTTCCATGTAGCTGGGACCACAGGGTGCACCACCATGCCCAGCTAATTTTTAATTTTTATTATTATTACTTTTTTTTTTTTTTTTTTTTTTGGTAGAGATAGGGTCTCACCTTGTTGCGCAGGCTCACTACATTTGTATAAGAATAGATCTTAGTCTCTAGTTCTTTCACCTTATTTGGGTGAGTTTTCTCAGTCTGGCATCCTTCTTTTCTTTTCTTTCTCTTCTTTTCTTTTCTTCCCTTTCCCCTTCCCTTCCTTTTGTGTTTTTAGTAGAGACGGAGTTTTACCGTGTTGGTCAGGCTGGTCTTGAGCTCCTGACCTCAAGCAGTCCACTTGCCTTGGCCTCCCAAAGTGCTGGGATTACAGGCGTGTGCCACTGCGCCCCACCTGGTATCCTATTTTTCTGAGGGATCAGTTCCATGTGCAGTATTTTCAGGCATGACTCCCTTTGATTTCACGCATGAAAATGTTAGTGTTATGTTTTGCCAGCACAGTGTTCATCATTATTCATTCTCTGAAAATATTCCACAGTCCTAATGTCAGCAAGGCGTGCATGTTCCTTTCCTTTTCAATGTGATAACTGGGTTTGCATTCATTCATGAGTGCCCATGTGCTCACTATGGCTGTGCAAGGTAGCTGGGTTTTGTTGATGTTGTTGTTTTGTTTGTTTTTGTTTTTGTTTTTGAGATGGAGTTTCACTCTTGTCGCCCAGGCTAGAGTGCAGTGGCACATCTTGTTCACTGCAACCTCCACCTCCTGGATTCAAGCAATTCCCCTGCTTCAACCTCCCGAGTAGCTGGGATTACAGGTGTGCGCCACCACGCCCAGCTAATTTTTGTATTATTAGTAGAAACGGGTTTCACCATGTTGGCCAGGCTGGTCTCGAGCTCACCTCAGGTGATCCACCCACCTTGGCTTCCCAAAGGAAAAGCCTGGTGGGATTACAGGCATGAGCCACTGCGCCTAGTGAAGGTGGCTGTTTTAAGGCTTAGGATACAGTGGTTTTTCTGGGGTTGTTTTTTGTTTGTTTGTTTGTTTGTTGTTGTTTTTGAGACAGAGTCTCACTCTGTTTCCCAGGTCAGAGTGCAGTGACATGATCTCAGCTCACTTCAACTTCCGCCTCCCGAATTCAAGCAATTTTCTTGCCTCAGCCTCCTGAGTAGCTGGAATTACAGGCACATGCCACCATGCCTGGCTAATTTCTGTTTGTTTGTTTTTGAGACACGATCTCTGTTATCCAGGCTGGAGTGCAGTAGCACGATCTCAGCTCACTGCAACCTCTGCCTCCCGGGTTCATACCTCAGCCTCTCAAGTAATTGGGACCTCATGTGTGCGCCACCATGCCCAACTAATTTTTGTATTTTTAGTAGAGGCGGGGTTTTGCCATGTTGGCCAAGCAAATCCCAAACTGCTGACCTCAAGTGATCCGCCCACCTTGGCCCCCCAACGTGCTGGGATTACAGGTGTAAACCACCACTCCTGGCCCAGGATACAGTGCTGAGGGTCAGTTTTTTGTTTTGTTCCTGTGCTGGGGTCAAATCTCAATAAAACCATAGCTCAGTGTTTTCCAACCAGTCCAGCCATCATCTGCATCATTACCTTTGTTGAGCACTTACTGTGTTTCAGGCACTATTCACAGTGCTTTAAATGTGCAATACCAGCATCTCATTTCATCCTCCCAAGAATTCTATGAGATAGGTTCTAATACTATCCCCATTTCAGACATTAGGAAGCTGTAGTACAGAGACGTTAAGTAATATCTGCCTGGGGCAAGGAGGCAGCATCGTGAGGATTTAAAGCCAGGCAGCCTAGCTCCAGAGCCTGCCCTTGAGGATGTAGAGGGCAGACAGTGTAGGTGTGTGCGCATGTGTGCACTTGTGGCCAGTGTGCAGCATTGAGGAAGGGCTCTGTGATGATACCTGGTTATATCTCACATGTATCTGGTGCATCTTTAATCTTTTTTTTTTTTTTTTTTTTT
>NW_012105931.1:1059252-1067312 GCF_000951045.1 Mandrillus leucophaeus
GTTAGCCAGGATGGTCTCGATCTCCTGACCTCGTGATCCACCCGCCTCGGCCTCCCAAAGTGCTGGGATTACAGGCGTGAGCCACTGCGCCTGGCACATCTTCAATATTAAAGCCAGAAAATAGAGCTGAACTCAAACTTGGCAAGCAGTGATCAGTGACTGTGAGTTTTTATGTGGACGGTGAGAGATGGAATTTTCCCCTGGAAACTTTACTACAGTAATCACTTTAAAACACTTAAACAATTTGGCAAATATTTTCCTTCCATTTTCAACTCTCTTATTTCCCTGCATGTGCATAAAGTTATCTTTATTGCATATGAAAACTGTTCAATACAAGTCTCAAAGGGTATTTTTGGCTCCCATCCCAACAGCTTCTGTTAGAACAAATGGAAACCATATAGATATAATGATACAGTGAAATGAAGAGATTTGTATTGATCACAAAGTAGTTCTTAGTACCCGTCCTCAAAATCTACTTGTTTTGGCTGATAACTCCACTTTGGAGACCTATGTCCCCAAGAAAAACATGAAAGAGGCTGGGTGCGGTGACTCACACCTGTAATCCCTGCAAATTGGGAAGCCAAAGCAGGAGAATCACTTGAGCCCAGGAGTTCGAGACCAGCCTAGGCAAGATGGCAAGACCCTGCCTCTACAAAAATTAAACGAAACTTAAAAATTAGATGCATGTGGTGGTACATGCCTGTAGTTCCAGCTACTTGATAGGCTGAGGTCAGAGGCTCACCTGAGCTCAGGAGCTTTGATCACTTCACTGCACTCCAGCCTGGGTGACAGAGCAAGACCCTGTCTCTATTTTAAAAAAGAAAATAAAAGAAATCGAAAACCCAAATATTCAGTTGTTGAGTAAGCTCTGATATTAAATCATCAGAGTATAATGTTGCTATTAAAAATCACATTATGGGCTGGGTGTGGTGGCTTATGCCTATAATCCCAGCATTTTGGGAGGCCAAGTTGCTTAAACTCACAAGTTCGAGACCAGCCTGGGTAACATGGCAAAACCCTATGTCTACTAAAAATACAAAAATTAGTCAGGCACAGTGGTGTGCAGCTGTAGTCCCAGCTAGTCAGGAAGCTGAGATGGGGCGGATGACTTGAGCCTGGGAGGCAGAGGTTGCAGTGAGACAGTCTTGCTGCTGTACCCCAGCCTCAGTGATAGAGCCAGATCTTGTCTCAAAAAAATAAAAATGAGATTATGTAGGCTTGAAACAGCTTGTAAATTATAACATCAAACCCTGAAACCAATACTTGTGTATGCATGATGATTATTGGAACTCTGGACACTAAGAAGAATAAAAAGAGAATGCGGTCTTTATGATACAGCAAAGGGGCTCATTGGTTTTTGTTTTGGTTGGTCATTTTGGTGCATATATATAATTTGCCATTGATAAGAGAATGTATCATTAAATTCAAACTGTACACTGCCCACAGAAGGCTGGGGATGCTGTCTGGCTAGGCTGGACTATTAGACCTGTAGTATCCGTCCTGAATTGTCTCATCTTGTTCCTCATCTTCTTTCCTTTTAGGCCTCTGTTTCTGGAGTCCAAGCAGAATTGCTCACATTTCCCAACTCCTCTCCTGGCCTCAGAAGACGGAAGAGAGACTGGGTTATTCCTCCTATCAGCTGCCCAGAAAATGAAAAAGGCCCATTTCCTAAAAACCTGGTTCAGGTAGAGAAAGAAGTTCTCTATTTCTCTGGGAGGGATTTGGCAGAGAAGTACCAAGGAGAGAAACGGAAAAGACCGAATGTTGGGATCCTTCTTTACTAATACTTTTTATTTCATTTTGTTTTCAGATCAAATCCAACAAAGACAAAGAAGGCAAGGTTTTCTACAGCATCACTGGCCAAGGAGCTGACACACCGCCTGTTGGTGTCTTTATTATTGAAAGAGAAACAGGATGGCTGAAAGTGACAGAGCCTCTGGATAGAGAAAACATTGCCACATACACTGTAAGTATCTCTTAGAAGCTTGTTGACACTGGGGTAACATCCATCCAGAATTTTTTGGTCAACCCACATGAGGAGCTTGACACCTCTTGACCTGTTGCTAAGGAGAAATGATGGGAGAATGTGGGACAGTTTGGGGTTGTTAATTTTTCTCCTTGTCAGGAAGAAAGGAAGGAGAATCCCCATGCATCCTCATACAACCAGGGCAAATTTAGACCCAAGATGTCAACCTGTTCTTGGGGCTGGAAGTCCCTGACCTAAAGGAACAGGACAGTGATGATAAAAGGGAACAAAACCCATTTCCTGGGCTTGGCAGCAGCAAGAGCTTGAGGAAACCAAGAAGTTTTTTTTTTTTTTTTTTTTTTTTTGAGATAGAGTTTTGCTCTGTCACCCAGGCTGGAATGCAATAACGTGATCTCAGCTTACCACAACTTCCACTTCCTGGGTTCAAGTGATTCTCCTGCTTCAGCCTCCTGAGTAACTGGATTATAGGCAACTGCCATCACGCCAAGCTGATTTTTTGTGTTTTTAGTAAGATGGGGTTTTACCATGTTGGCCAGAGTGGTCTCAAACTCCTGAACTCAGGTGATTCACCCTACTTGGCCTCCCAAAGTGCTGGAATTACAGGAGTGAGCCACCGTGCCCGGCCTCCAAGAGGTCATTTTTTTTGTTTTGGTTTTGGTTTTGGATTTTTTTTTTTTTTTGAGACAGAGTCTACCTATGTCACTCAGGCTGGTGTGCAGTAGTACAATCATAGCTCACTGCATCCTGGACCTTCTGGGCCCAAGCGACACTCCCACCTCATCTTCCTGAGTAGCTGAGACTAAAGGCGCAGGCCACCACACCCAGCTAATTTTTGTATTTTTTGTGGAAACAAGATCTTGCTATGTTGCCCAGGCTTGAGCTCAAGCAATCTGCCCACCTTGGCCTCCCAAAGTGCTGAGATTACATGAGCCACCATGCCTGGCCAGGAAGTCATATATTGATGCCAAATTCAGAAATATCTGGGGGAAATGCTAGACCAGAACGACCAGAGCAAGTTTCACCCTGCATGGAATAAGAGTTCTTCAGGACCCCACCTTTATCTCTAGGCCTGAAGCCCTGGTCCTCATGTGGGAAATGGGAGGTCTGAGCCAGTGGGGGTGTTCCACTCCATGGGTCTTACCTTGTTATGATCTCATTGAAGCAGCAGCAGCACATGTGTGAGAAAAGTCACCCACTGGGGTCTCAGAGAGTGGGAAGGTGTGGCAGCCCAGGGAGTACACTCTGCTCTGGCCGGGCTCCTTCTGCCACATTTTCTTCCTCATCAGAGCTCAATTCACCCTCACTTGGTTCTTTCAGCTCTTCTCTCATGCTGTGTCATCCAACGGGAATGCAGTTGAGGACCCAATGGAGATTTTGATCACGGTGACCGATCAGAATGACAACAAGCCCGTGTTCACCCAGGAGGTCTTTAAGGGGTCTGTCATGGAAGGTGCTCTTCCAGGTATATCCACTAATGAGAATCTGAATATCCAGAAAGACTCTTAGGTTCTTTGGACCCCAAAGTGTTGTCCAGCCCCGAAGGTTGTGTAACTAAAGCTGACCCTTCCTATGGACAGAACTTCTTGGGAAGCCATTGTTGTGTTATATGCATGTGTATAACAGTCTACCTATGGAAACATATAAAACAGGGAGAGTTTAAGAACAATCTTCCCTTTCTTCTTGTTAAATTTTTTTTTTTAGGCTGGGCATGGTGGCTCACGCCTATAATCCCAGCACTTTGGGAGGCCAAGGCGGGTGGATCACCTCTAGTCAGGAGTTCAAGATCAGCCTGACCAACATGGTGAAACCTCATGTGTACTAAAAATACGAAAAAATTAGCCAGGCGTGGTGGCGTGTGCCTGTAATCCCAGCTACTTGGGAGGCTGAGGCAGGAGAATTGCTTGAACCTGGTAGGTGGAGGTTGCAGTGAGCTAAGATTGCGCCACTGCACTCCAGCTGGGGTGACAGATCCAGACTCTGTCTCAAAAAAAAAAAAATTTATAGAGATAGGGTCTCACTTTGTTGTCCAGGCTACTTTCAAACTCCTGGCCTCAAGCAATCCTCCAACCTCAGCCCCACAAGCTGCTAAGATTATAGGCATGAGTTACTATACCTGGCTAAGAACAACCTTCCTAATTAAGGAACAGATCTTTGCCAGTACCTTAAAGTCCTAAACAATCTCCCTTGATCACATTCTTTTCTCTCTTCCATAAAGATAACCACACCCTAGGCTGGGCACGGTGGTTCATGCCTGGAATCCCAGCACGTTAGGAGGCCGAGGAGGCAGGCAGATCACCTGAGGTCTGAAGTTCAAGACCAGCCTGACCAACATGGAGAAACCCTGTCTCTACTAAAAATACAAAGTTAGCTGGGCGTGGTGGCACATGCCTATAATCCCAGATACTTGGGAGGCCGAGGCAGGAGAATCGCTTGAACCTGGGAGGCAGAGGTTGTAGTGAGCCGAGTTTGTGCCGTTGCGTTCCAGCCTGGGCAACGGGAGCAAAACTCTGTCTCAAAAAAAAAAAAAAAAAGATAACCGCACCCTGACTTTTGTGGTAATCATTCCCTTTCTTTTCTTTATTACCATTTGTGTATTTATACCTGAATAATAAATTGATAGTTAGAGCTTTCTTCCTCCCCTAGCACTTTGGTAAGAATTCTAGGAATTAGAAAATGGGGGAACTCTGACATGGTACCACCCCCATGTCCCCTCCTTTATCCCTCAGGGCAGAATTGGATTAAGCAACACTGACCCTGTCCCAAAGGGTCAGTTTGTCTAAACCTTCATCTCCTTGAACTCTTCCAGGGACCTCTGTAATGGAGGTCACAGCCACAGACGCGGACGATGATGTGAACACCTACAATGCCGCCATCGCTTACAGCATCCTCAGCCAAGATCCTGAGCTGCCTGACAAAAATATGTTCACCATTAACAAGAACACAGGAGTCATCAGTGTGGTCACCACTGGGCTGGACCGAGAGGTCAGGTGTCAGGAGGATCCAGAGGGTGTGGAGGACAAATGTATATTAGCTCAATCCCGTGGACAAAGCAAAATCCTGCTAGGCCACCTGTCAGTTAATACAGTGTTGGTCTGAGCTTTGCATCTAAGCTTCTGCCCAGAGGTTCCGTGCCTAGAAGACAGGCTGACTGGCGTGAAGCAGATGGTTAAATATTCTGGTTCCATGTGTTGGGCTGGGCTAGGCCAGAGGTGGCTGGTAGTCCTGGTCCTAACTTGGTTGCATTGATCTCTCTGCAGAGTTTCCCTATGTATACCCTGGTGGTTCAAGCTGCTGACCTTCAAGGTGAAGGGTTAAGCACAACAGCAACAGCTGTCATCACAGTCACTGACACCAATGATAACCCTCCAGTCTTCAATCCCACCACGGTAATTCTACAACTCCTCAAAGGGTTTCCAAAGAAAGGTCTTTTGTTGTTCGTGAACTAAGTTTCACCACTGCTCAAGGGCAAAGTCTTTGAAAACTCTCTCCAGACTAGCGAATGTTAACTTTAAACTTAAAAGCAAGCATCTTGAGATGGCAGTTGTCTTTTAGCATCTTTTTTCCACCCTTGGCCTGGGGCCAATTGGCTCAAGATTGTGAAGTTGCAAAAAGCACCTACTGATTTCATATCTGCATATGGTACATTTTTATAGCAAATATTACCGGGTTTCATTTCTTCATTGAACATGTATTTTCTAAGTTTATATTAGGCACTGTGTTAGACAGTGGAGATACCATCACACACAAAGCAGACAAAGATTCTATTCTCATGGTGTTTCTACTATAGCTAGGAAGACATCTTATGAGAGTTATTGAACACCAAGGATATTACATGCATTCAAGGAGAAGGTGTTGAGAACCAAATAGGGGAAGTTTAAATCATCCTGTATAATAGCCAGGCGTGGTGGTTCACACCTGTAATCCCAACAAGTTTGGAGGCCAAGGCTATTTGGAGTTTGAGACCAGCCCGGCCTTAAGGACGGAGTTTGAGACCAGCCCGGCCAACGTGGCGAAACCCCGTCTCAACTAAAAATACAAAAATTAGCCAGGCATGTTGGTGCATGCTTGTAATCCCAGCTATTTGGGAGGCTAAGGCACGAGAGTTGCTCGAACCCAGGAGGTGGAGGCTGCAGTGAGCTGAGATTGCACCATTGCAACCCAATGTGCCCATTGCCTGGTCTCTCCTCATCACATCTGCTCCTCGAAGCTTGCTTTCAGTTAGCCAAGTGTGGTGGCGCATGTGTGTGGTCCCAGCTACTCTGGAGACTGAGGTGGGAGGATTGCTTGAGCTCAGGAGGTTGAGGCTACAGTGAGCCATGATCGCTCCAATACACTCCAGCCTGATGACAGTGAGATCCTGTCTCAAACAACTAAAAAAGAGGATTCCTTTAGCCCCCTGAGACTCAGCTCTGCTAGCAGTCTTGGTACTTTGTAAATGACCCATCTCTTTCCTCTGCAGTACAAGGGTCAAGTGCCTGAGAATGAGGCTAACTTCGTAATCACCACACTGAAAGTGACTGATGCTGACGTCCCCAATACCCCAGCGTGGGAGGCTGTATACACTATATTGAATGATAATGACGGACAATTTGTTGTCACCACAAATCCAGTGACCAACGATGGCATTTTGAAAACAGCAAAGGTTTGTATGGTACCTGGCAAGATGCAGAAACTGGCATCCTCGAAGCTGTTCATGCCCTTGTCCCCTGGTATCTTCTTAGAAGTAGATTCGCTTTGGCAGGGGGACAGGGTGACTTTCCCAGATTCTAGTGGACCATTTGGGGTTTGCAGTGGCTCTTCCTGCCCATGTAAGAAATCAAGAAACTGGGCTGGGTGTGGTGGATCACGCCTGTAATCCCAGCACTGTGGGACGCTGACGCAGGTGGATCACGAGGTCAGGAGTTCGAGTCTCTGCTAAAAATACAAAAATTAGCTGGGCATGGTGGCACATGTCTGTAATCTCAGCTACCCGGGAGGCTAAGGCAGAAGAATTGCTTGAACCTGGGAGGTGGAGGTTGCAGTGAGCCGAGATCGCACCATTGCATTCCAGCTCTGGGCAGCAGAGCAAGACTCCATCTCGGGGGGGGGGAAAAAGAGGCCGGGCATGGGGGCTCATGCCTGTAATCCTAGCACTTTGGGAGGCCAACGCGGGCAGATCACAAGGTCAAGAGATCGAGATCATCCTGACCAACATAGTGAAACCTCATCTCTACTAAAAATACAAAAATTAGCTGGGCGTGGTGGCGTGCTCCCACTACTAGCGTGGTCCCAGCTACTAGGGAGGCTGAGGCAGGACAATCACTTGAACCTGGGAGACAGAGGTTGCAGTGAGCCATGATCGTGCCATGCACTCTAGCCTGGCAACAGAGTGAGACTTCGTCTCAAAAAAAAGAAATCAAGAAGCTAAGGCTTCTTGATGGCTCATGGTGGCTCATGCCTGTAATCCCAGCACTTGGGGAGGCCAAGGGGGACAGATCACCTGAGGTCAAGAGTTTGGGACCAGCCTGGACAACATGGTGAAACCCTGTCTCTACCAAAAATACAAAAATTAACCGGATGTGGTGGTGCACACTTGTAATCCCGGCTGCTTGGGAGGCTGAAGCAGGAGAATTGCTTGAGCCTAGAAGACAGAGGTTGCAGTGAGCCAAGATCACGCCACTGCACTCTGGCCTGGGCAACAGAGTGAGACTCTGTCTGGAAAAAAAGAAAGAAGAAATCAAGAAGCTCTTACACAGGATCCTGAAATTGAAAAAGGCTCTTTCCCAAAACATTCTCCTTCCCTTAGCTCTTTCCATTTTGCAATGAGAGGGAAAATGATTTACTGGTCTCTGCTCTTGTGCTGGTTTATTTTAGAAGTGGGGCAGATATGGTTGTTTTTGAAAAATGTCCTAGAAACTTGAAAACTAGCCAAGCACAGTAGTGCATGGCGGTGGGTCCAACTACTTGGGAGGCTGAGGTGGGAGGATCACTTGAGCCCAGGGGGTTGACACTGCACTGAGCTATGATCATGCCACTGTACTCCAACCTGGGCAATATAACGAGACTCCGTCTCTTTAAAAAAAAAAAAAAAAAA
>NW_012105931.1:1067362-1083100 GCF_000951045.1 Mandrillus leucophaeus
AAAGAAAAGGTAGCCAGGCACAGTTGCTCACTCCTGTAATCCCAACACTTTGGGAGGCCAAGGTGGGTTGATCACCTGAGGTCAGGTGTTCGAGACCAGCCTGGCCAACATGGTGAAACATCATCTCTACTAAAAATACAAAAAATTAGCCAGGTGTAGTGGCAGGCTCCTGTAATCCCAGCTACTAGGGAGGCTGAGGCAGGAGAATTGCTTGAAGCTGGGAGGCAGAGGTTGCAGTGAGCCACTGCACTTCAGCCTGGGTGACAAGAGCAAAAATTCTGTCTCAGAAACAAAATAAGGAAAGAAACTTGAAAACTAAGAATTTGAGTGAATTGCTTGTTGAAGTGACTGGATCCCTAGAATAGCACCAGAGCTTTGACTTCCTCTTGAGTAGGTGAGCAGATCTGAGAAGCCCTGGTAAGTAATTATGGTTTCTGCCATTGAAAGTCATGGCAGAAACCACAGTTACTTTTGCACCAACCTACTGTATTACCAAAAGCAACAGTTAAGGATTTAATTTCATTTTTACTAACACAAAATGTTTTGTTTTGTTTTTAACTTCATTGTTTCTGCTCTCTAGGGCTTGGATTTTGAGGCCAAGCAGCAGTACATTCTACACGTGGCAGTGACGAACGTGGCGCCTTTTGAGGTCTCTCTCACCACCTCCACAGCCACCGTCACCGTGGATGTGCTGGATGTGAACGAAGCCCCCATCTTTGTGCCTCCAGAAAAGAGAGTGGAAGTGTCCGAGGACTTTGGCGTGGGCCAGGAAATCACATCCTACACTGCCCGGGAGCCAGACACATTTATGGAACAGAAAATAACGTAAGTGTGAGGATTTTTCAACTGACTTACAGCAGCTGGGTATTTTATATCATTTTATATATAAATCAATAATACATAGTTCATGGCATTTTGTCATTTGTCTGTACAAGACCATTCTCTTAATTTATTTTTTATTCCCTTTATCTGTACTCCTTTCACCTGTTCCCTTCCCTCTACAGACAGCCGTTCTTGGTCTGATGTGCTGCCTCTCTTTGAGCTCTTGTAGTATGGTAGAAATGTGATCTTACTTTGCATACACAATAGTGTGTTTTTTTGTGTTTGGAGTCTCACTTTGTCACCGAGGCTAGTATACAGTGGTGATCTCTGCCTACTGCAGCCTCTGTCTCCTGGGTTCAAGCAATTTTCATGCCTCAGTCTCCCACGTAGCCAGGATTATAGGTGCCCGCCACCACGCCCGGCTAATTTTTGTATTTTTAGTAGAGATGAGGCTTCACCACATTGGCCAGGCTGGTCTCGAACTCCTGACCTCAAGCGATCTGCCCGCCTCCCAAAGTGGTGGGATTACAGGCATGAGCCCCCGCACCCAGCCCATAGTATTGTGTTCTAAGTAGCTTACTATTAGTATTTCTCTTTTCAAACTTGAAGGTACCTCTATAATGTAAATCACACAGATGCTGAAAACCCACATACCAACCAACCAACTACAACACTTGCTTTAAAATACTCTCATTTTGGGCTGGGTGCAGCGGCTTATGCCTGTAATCCCAAAACTTTGGGAGGTCTAGCAAGTGAATCATGTTGAGGCCAGGTGTTCAAGACCAGCCTGGCCAACATGGTGAAACCCCTGCCTCTACTAAAAACACAAGAAATTAGCCAGGCATGGTGGTGCACACCTGTAATCCCAGCTACTTGGGAGGCTGAGGCACGAGAATCACTTGAACCCAAAAGGTTGAGGTTGCAGTGAGCTGAGATCGAGCCACTGCACTCTAACCTGGGCGACAGAGTGAGACTCCATCTCAAAAAATAAAATAAAATAAAATAAAAACTCTCATTTTCTATATGTAGCCAATGGACTCCTCATAATCTAGAGATATTTCTACATGCTCTGAACTGTAAGGCCTGGCAAGATGGGTTTTAACTGAAGTTTAAAAGAATGGTGAAAAGTCAAAGACAATAATGTAGGATTTGGTTCTGTGATGAAACCCTGGATTGTACAGTTTCCAGGCTGGGCTGAAAGCTTGCAGTAGTGAAATAGATAGTTCAAAGCATCTCCTGGGGCAGATTCAGGGACCAGGTCTCTAGTGTCTGTTTGCAGAGGCCCTTACACCTGGAACAATGACCACTTGATGTAATTCATTGCTTTGCACTTCCAAAGAAGTGAGGCCAAGCCCGCAGGTTCTCAGAGTCCTTTCCTCCTTTGATTTCTTAGTTTCCCTTTCAGAGCCTTTCCATGACCCTAGTAAATAACTGAGCAGTAGATCTCTGTTAGCTTCCCTGTACCTCCCATTAAATGCCAATAGTACAGCCCACCCACAAGTCAACAAGGCAACCTGCATCTCCAGATGTTCATGACAGGAGAAGAGGTGACATGTTGCTACCATTTAGGAACTACTGTATTGATTGTTTTGGGGGAGCTGGTCTGGAGGAGTCTGCTTTTAAAAATAAATAAGGATTATAGTAATCATTGCTTCAGCAAGAATCATCCATAGATGCCAAATCTGTTGGGTGAAAGTTAGTTGCTGAACAAGATATTCTTAAATTATCTACCTGCAGATTATATGTTAATCATGCAGTATAAAAAGGCACCTTTGCTGTGAAGAAATCTGGTGGCCTTTCCCTTATCCAAGTGATCAAAGTTATCAATAGAAGCACAGACAGACATCATGTGCTTCCCAGTGTCCTGCACTAGGGAGGCCACAGCATCACTCTGTTGTGTTCTTGTCCCCACCACTGACCCCTGAAATGGATTACCTGAATCTAAATTTTGAGGAGTAATCAGGCAAACCCAAACTAAGGGCATTCTAGAAAACAACTGGCCAGCACATTAAAAAAATGTCAGTGACAGAAAAGAAAGCCTTAAGGAAGAGCCATGCCAACCAAAGGCCATATTGGATCCTGAATCCAGAATGGTGCAAGGTTGCTATAAAGGACATTTTTGGAAAATCTGACAATTTGAATATGCACCATATATTCAACAGTAGTATTCTATCAAAGTGCTGGGATTACAGGCATGAGCCACCGTGCCCAACCTATTGTTGGTTTTCAAAATAAAACATTGGAAGTAACCATATAACTGAAGAAGAGCTTGAGCCATTTTCAGCTACATGTTGTTTGCTGGTCCTATTCTAAAAGCCAGAGCTTGTGCCTGTTTAGGTATCGGATTTGGAGAGATGCTGCCAACTGGCTGGAGATTAATCCGGACACTGGTGCCATTTCCACTCGGGCTGAGCTGGACAGGGAGGACGTTGAGCATGTGAAGAACAACACGTACACAGCCCTCATCATAGCTACAGACAATGGTAAGGGGGCCTCATCTGGGCCTTTGCTGCCTCACCCTCCTGGCTAGTTGACTTTCTTGCCCCTCCCTTCTTTTGGAGGCAAGAGTTTATTCTTTTTCTTTTATCCTTTGTGTTTGTTGGATTGATTTGTATAAATGTATGGAGTAGAAGGGTAATTTTGTTACAAGCATAGATGTATAGTGATAAAGGCAGGGCTTTTAGTGTATCAATAGAAGCACAGACAAACATCATGTGCCTCCCAGTGTCCTGCACTACGGAGGCCACAACATCACCTCTGTCGTGTTCTTGTCCCCACCACCGACCCCTGAAATGGATTACTTGAATCTAAATTTTGAGGAGTAATCAGACAAACCCAAATTAAGGGCACTCTAGAAAACAACTGGCCAGCACATTAAAAAAATGTCAGTAACAGAAAAGAAAGCCCTAAGGAAAAGCCTAACGCATCACCCAAATAACATGCGTTGTACCCATTAAGTAATTGCTCATCATCTAACCCCTCCCACTCCTCGGACCCTTCCCAGCTGCCATTGTTTATCATTCCACAATCTACATCCATGTGTACACATTATTGAACTCCCACTTCTAAGTTGAGAACATGCAGTTATTTCTCCTTACATGTCTGATTTGTTTCACTTGAGACAATGGCCTCCAGTTTCATCCATGTTGCTGCAAAAGATTTATCTTTTATTCTTAAAGGCATTCTTATTATCAAAAATTCAAGTGGGCTGGGCATGGTGACTCACACCTGTAATCCCAGCACTTTGGAGGCTGAGGTGGGAGGATCACTTGAGCCCAGGAGTTCGAGACCAGCCTGGGCAACATGGCAATACACTTTCTCTACAAACAGTACATAAATTAGCTGGGCATGTTGGTGAACACCTGTAGTCCCAGCTACTCAGAAGGCTGAGGTGGTAGGATTGCTTGAGTCTGAGAGGTGGAGGCTGCAATGAGCCAAGATTGTGCCACTGTTCTCCATCCTGGGCAACAGAGCAAGACCCTGTCTCCAAAAAAAAAAAAAAAATTTTTTTTCAAGTAATTTTGGTCAGACAGAACTTCCTTTTCACTACACATGCACTCTTTATTCCTTCCCTAAGGGAACCCGACAATGATGGTTTACGATCCAGTTCCAAAGCTTAATATTCATGTGACCTTGGATTTGCTGTTTAATTTTTTTTTTTTTCTTTTTTTGAGACAGAGTCTCGCTCTGTCACCCAGGCTGGGTGCAGTGGCACAATCCTGGATCACTGCAACCTCCGCCTCCCAGGTTCAAGCAGTTCTCCTGCCTCAGTCTCCCAAATAGCTGGGATTACAGGTGTGCGCCACCATGCCCAGCTAATTTTTTGTATTTTTAGTAGAGATGGGGGTTTCACCATATTGGCCAGGTTGGTCTTGAACTCCTGACCTTGTGATCTGCCCGCCTCGGCCTCCCAAAATGCTGGGATTACAGGCGTGAGCCACCGCGCCTGGCCTGCTGTTTAGTTTTTATGTCCCTCAATTCCTTTACCTGAAATACTCATGTGGGTGAAATTAGTTAGGTGTTAAATCAGTTAGGTGTGGGTCCTTCCAGACTCTTTCTGTGTATTTAAATACATTTATAGGCTGGGTGCTAGGCTCACACCTGTAATCCCAACACTTTGGGGGTCTGAATTGGGAGATGGCTTGAGGCCAGGAGTTCAAGACCAGCCTGGGCAACATGCTGCCCATAATCTCAAAATGCTGGGATTACAGGCATGAGTTACCATGCCTGGACTCCTTCAGTTAATTTTAAATGACATGTGTTCATTCTTTAAAAAGAAAATTTACATGAGAAAAAAAATTTTTTTTTTTTTTTTTTGAGACAGAGTCTTGCTCTGTCACCCAGGCTGGAGTGCAGTGGCCGGATCTCAGCTCACTGCAAGCTCCGCCTCCTGGGTTCACGCCATTCTCCTGCCTCAGCCTCCCGAGTAGCTGGGACTACAGGCGCCCGCCACCAAGCCCGGCTAGTTTTTTTGTATTTTTTTAGTAGAGACGGGGTTTCACTGTGTTAGCCAGGATGGTCTCGATCTCCTGACCTCGTGATCTGCCCGTCTCGGCCTCCCAAAGTGCTGGGATTACAGGCTTGAGCCACCGCACCCGGCCCGAAAAAAAATGTTTTTAATTTACAGTCATGCCATCCAGACATATCTATTTATCGGTTTGAGATGGATTCCTCTGTTGTTTTGTATCCCTATCGTATATTCATATTGAAGATAGTTCCCTGGGTACCAATTTTTCTTACTACCATATGCTTGGTGTTGTGTCAAGATGTAAAAGAAACGCAAACAGAAGTGTGGATGGGCTGGGCACGGTGGCTCACGCCTATAATCTCAACACTTTGGGAGGCTAAGGTGGGAGGATCACTTGAGCCCAAGAGTTAAAGACCACCCTAGGCAACATGGTAAGACCCCCTCTCTACAAAATAAAAATTAAAAACTAGCCAAGCATTGTGGCATGCGCCTGTAGTCCCAGCTACTAGGGAGGCAGAGGTGGGAGATGAAGCCTAGGAGGTAGAGGCTGCAGTGAACTGTGTTCATGCCACTGCATTCTGGCCTAGGTGACAGAGTGAGACCCTGCCTCAAAAAAAAAAAAAAAGTATATGAACTCCCCAATCTATTTTGAAAACCAATTTGCAGAGACTTAAAAAGACCCAACTCATCCCCTTTGATTTTAAGCTTCTAGTCAGGCTTAAAATTAAAATAAGTAAAATAAAAAGACTCAATGCTTTGATAATGACCTTAAATGGCATGAAAATGTAGAAAAAGGAGAACTAGGGAAACAGTAGGCAGGCAATAGGACTTCTTGGAGTAGCTAAAATTCAGTGAATGATGATATGTGAAGAAGGAGGAGTGTGTCCTTGGTGTGAGGAATAACTTGAATAATTGTTATCAAGGTGGGAATAAGCGTGTCTGTATAAAACAGTCAGAGACCTGCCCACCGAGGAGTGGAAGTCCTTTGGGATTGGTGGGACAGGAGGTTCTGGGGGTGGAGTGGGGGCTGATGGGGGACCACTGAAGAGCCAGGACAAGAACTGGACTTGGTCTGGTGGAAGGCAGTGGGGATTCATTAGTGTTGCCAAGCTGCTACATTTCCTCTGTATCTTCTCTTAGGTTCTCCAGTTGCTACTGGAACAGGGACTCTTCTGCTGATCCTGTCTGATGTGAATGACAACGCCCCCATACCAGAATCTCGAAATCTATTCTTCTGCGAGAGGAATCCAAAGCCTCAGGTCATAAACATCATTGATGCAGACCTTCCTCCCAATACATCTCCCTTCACAGCAGAACTAACGCATGGGGCGAGTGCCAACTGGACCATTGAGTACAACGACCCAAGTGGGTACCTGAGTTTTATTTTGGCAACTTTGCTCCAATGGCCATGCTTCCCTTCCCCCAGATCCCCACCTCTCAATTTCCCTTCTCAACTTCCAGATGTCACCCCTTCCATTGGTACTTGCTTCCTTATCCCTTCTGTCTTTGAGGCCTTGCTCCGGAGGTCTTTTTCCTTTCCTGGTATCTAACATTGTAGCACGCTACCCAGTAATCTAAAACCCAAGCAGGGCTCCCTCTCCCAGCCTCTAGCCACCCTCCACTCCCCTCTCCACTTGCAACCTCTGGGACCATCTTCTCTGCCACCTCCTGCTCCTGGGACCAAGCAACACCGTTTTTGTGCTTAGCTCCTTCTTGCCAGCCAATCATGAGCTCCCAGATTTGTCAGCACTATTCTACCAAAGTGGAGGCAGCTGTCAACTGCCTGGTCAATTTGCATCTGTGGGCTTCCTACACCTACCTCTCTCTGGGCTTCTATTTCCACCGCAATGATGTGGATCTGGAAGGCGTGTGCCAGTTCTTCCACAAATTGCCCAAGGAGAAGCACAAGGGCGCTGAGCGTCCCTTGCAAATGCAAAACCAGTGTGGCGGCCGCACTGTCTTCCAGGACATCCAGAAGCCATGTTAAGATGAATGGGGTAAAACCCTGGGCGCGATGGAAGTCGCTCTGGCCCTGGAGAAGAACCTGAACCGGGCATTTTTGGATCTTCATGCTTTGGGTTCCGCCTGCACAGACCACCATCTCTGTGACTTCCTGGAGAGCCACTTCCTAGATGAAGAAGTGAAACTCATCAAGAAGATAGGTGACCACCTGACCAACCTCTGCAGGCTGGCCAGCCTCCAGGCCAGGCCGGGCGAAAAGGTTCACTCTCAGGCACAATCAGGAGCCTACCGAACCCAGTGACATCTGAAGAGCCCCGCTCTGCCTGAGCCTTTCCCTCCAGCTACTAGGCAGCTTTTTTTAAGCAACCCTAGAACCCTCTCCCAAGCCTTAGACCAAATGGAAATAAAGCTTTTTACAGAAAAAAAAAAAAAAAAAAGTACATACCTAGATAAAACCCAAGCAGCTCTGCTCTCTTCACTCAAGGCACTCAAGTGCCTTTAGTTCACTAACAATTTTATTCTGGAATGAGCTTTTTTTCCTCCCCTGATCTCATCATTTCTTTTTATTGCTTTCTCCAGCCCAAGAATCTATCATTTTGAAGCCAAAGATAGCCTTAGAGGTGGGTGACTACAAAATCAATCTCAAACTCATGGATAACCAGAAGAAAGACCAAGTGACCACCTTAGAGGTCAGCGTGTGTGACTGTGAAGGGGTCGCCGGCATCTGTAAGAAGGCACCGCTTGTCGAAGCAGGAATGCAAATTCCTGCCATTCTGGGGATTCTTGGAGGAATTCTTGCTTTGCTAAGTAAGTCCAGCTGGCAGGTGACTCAGCCTTTGACTTAAAAAAATGGAGGAGGTTTATTTCCTGGAAGTTATTTTTGTTCTTATATGAATAAGGATACAGGTTAGCTGATATAGAAGAGAGACTCCCAAGTTATGCTAGCCTCCATAAAATAGAAGTTTGTCTCTTACTGAACATTTTAGAGGTAAATGGTCTAAGATGAGAAGGTCATGAAGTCAACAGGGGACCCAGGTTTCTTCTGTTTCTTTTCATCCTTCAAGTCAGGCATCCCAGGCTTGAGTGCATACAAATCATCCGGGCCTCTGGTAAACTGGGAAATCTGATCCAGGAGGTCGGGCATAGGGCCACAGATTCTGCATTTCTTTTTTTTTTTTTTTGACGCTGAGTTTCGCTCTTGTTGCTGAGGCTGGAGTGCAATGGTGCTATCTCTCAGCTCACTGCAACCTCCGCCTAACGGGCTCAAGCAATTCTCCCGCTTCAGCCTCCTGAGTAGCTGGGACTATGGGCATGTGCCACCACACCCAGCTAATTTTGTGTTTTTAGTAGAGATGGGGTTTCTCCATGTTGGTTAGGCTGGTCTCGGACTCCCGACTTCGGGTGATCCACCCGCCTCAGCCTCACAAAGTGCTGGGATTACAGGCTTGAGCCACCGCACCCAGCCAGATTCTACATTTCTAACCAGCTCCCAGGGGGTACTGATGTTGCAGTTCCTTAGACCATAAGCAGAGTAGCAAGACCTTGGGGGCTGCCCTCATCAGCGTGTTCTAAGCTAGCCAGCTCACCACCGCCACCTCTACATTCCATCCTAGATGGGGGAAGGGGATAAGAGAGGAAGTGGAGGCCAAATGACTAGAAGTTGCGTATATCACCTCCACTTACATACCACTGGCCCAAACACAGCCACACCTAGCTGCAAGGGAGCCTGGAAGTTTCTACTTGCAATTGAAAATTGGCATGGAGTAGGGGTGGAGTGCAGGATGAGCAGTGAGTGTCAGTGACTAAAAGGATAAAGGAGAAAAAGAATGCTGAGGAAAATTGACAGTTTCTGCCATAGTCCTTAAGCCTGTTTCCATTGGAGCCCACTTGGAGTGAGCCCTAGGGGTGACACAGGTGCTATTACGGTCAAGGTAAATACTTTTGTCATTCACACGCAGAGAGAAAATACTGAATCTATTAAAGGAATACATTAGCTATGAAAACAGATTATGTGCATCAAAAGACAAAGTATCCATATGGAGTGCACTACATCGGAACTCTGGTAGGGCTTTAAACATATGAATGACAGAAGAGCAAGCGAATGATTCTCAAAGCAAATGAGAGCAAGTCAATTAGAAACCTTTGACCAGGTGTGGTGGCTCATACTTTGGGAGACCAAGGTGGGAGGATTGCTTGAAGCCAGGAGTTTGATACCAGCCTGGGCAACAAAGCAAGACCCTGTCTCTACAAAATGAAAAATATATCTTTTTAAAGAAATGTTTAAAGATCATAAATAATTAGTGACTGCAAGGAGTGGTCCAGTTCATGAATGTGTTTGTAGTCAGTGTAGTCAGAAAAAGCTGTTAATTGAGTCTCAAGGACAGTTTTGTGGAAGATATAAGTGGTTAGGCCACAGGGGCTGGTAGAATTCCAACAGGCTATGGATATTCAGGAAGGTTCCCCTCCTAGCAAAGCACAGCAGAGGCTTGAGGAGACTCCTAGGAGGACAGAGACCAGGCCAAGCTGGTGGGAATGGAAAAAGATTTTTGGAGGGAGCAGTGGGACTGAATCTAGGGCTTTCCATTTAGATTGAGCATGGGTGCCATTGATCCTGCTGCTGCTGCCTCAGTGGACTCCAGGAGAGGGTGCCTTTCAATCTTCCAGAAATGTTTGCTGGGCATCCCATTTGCTTCTGCCCCCTCCTAGTGTTCTCCCAAAGTTGAAGAGAAGGATACTGCTGTTGAGAATTGAGCAAGCCTTCTGGACTTTCATCCTGCCCGGCTTTACATGGCTTTACTGTGCCATGAGATTAGATTAATTCATCATTGTCTTGGGCAGTGTAACACAAGCCCTGCCTGCCCACTTCCTAGTCAAATTACATTTGAGTGGCCTAGTCTGCTTTTGGGATAGTGGTTACTGACTAGTACATTCATTTTAAGGGGAATCGTTTTCCCTTCTCTTCTCTTCTCTTCTCTTCTCTTCTCTTCTCTTCTCTTCTCTTTTCTCTTCTTTCAGGCAAGGTCTCATTCTGTGGGCCGGCTGGAGTGCAGTGGAGTGATCTCATATCTCATCTCACTGCAGCCTTGACTTCTGGGGCTCAGGGGATCCTCCCACCTCAGCCCCCCGGGTGGCTGGGACCACAGGCATGAGCCACCACACCCAGCTAATTTTTTATATGTTTTTGTAGAAACAGTGTTTCCTCATGTTGCCCAGGCTGGTCTCAAACTCCTAGTCTCAACCAGTCCTCCCGCCTTGGCCTCCCAAAGTATTGGGATTACAGACATGAGCTACTGAGCCCAATCAGGGAATCTTAAAGACTGTAGTTATACTTGAAATATTTTTTTAAGAGTAGGATTACCTAAATTTGCTATGGATATGTATTTTTTTAGACACTGGGGGTGGGGATTCCCAACATTTAAAACAGAGGCAATGCCAGAATTCAGATGTTCAATTTCTTGTATTTTTACCTTCTATGATTATTTTTTTCTTTATTAGAGACGGGTTCTCGCTATGTTACTCACACCGGTCTCAAACTCTTGAGCTCAAGTGATCCTCCCATCTCGGCCTCCCCAAGTGCTGGGATTACAGGTGTGAGCCACTCCACCAGCCAATTCTTGTTTCTTAAGGGCAAAAATGTGCTAGAGGCTGGTTGTGGTAGCTCACGTCTATAATCCCAACACTTTGGGAGGCTGAGGTGGCAGGATTGCTTGAGCCTAGGTTTCAAGATCAGCCTGGGCAACATAGCAAGACCTCATCTCTATTAAAAAATAATAATAATAATAAATAAATTACTAGAGAGACACCAGGAGATCTGAAGCTTTTCGTGTTTTCCACCAATATTTGGTTGCTTACTCTGTACCAGGCTTTTTCTCAGAGCCTGGGGATACTGGGCTTCTGGCACAGCTGATAAGAGGCATCTTTTTGGAAACGGTAAGCTGCCTCTTGCTGTGCATGGATGGGGACTGTGTAGCTCCTATAGTCTTGTTCAGTGCTGTCTCCCTGTGCAGCCACTTCATTGTTCTTGTTGATGAATCATGGACAACACAGTTATATTGTTTATCTGGATAAGGTTTCTGGCATTTTTCTGATTTCAGAAATAGGTAGTTGGGGTACATCTGAGAAATCTTTTCCCCAAGTTTATGCAACCTCCTGTTTAAAGATTATGCTTCGGCCAGGCATGGTGGCTCACGCCTGTAATCTCAGCACTTTGGAAGGCCCAGATGGGTGGATCACTTGAGGTCAGGAGTTTGAGACCAGCCTGGGCAACATGTTGAAACCCCGTCTCTACTAAAAATACAAAAATTGGCTGGGCATGGTGGCAGGCACTTGTAGTCCCCCCTACTTGGGAGGCTGCGGCAGGAGAATCAGTTGAACCCAGGAGGTGGAGGTTGCAGTGAGCTGAGATTGCGCCACTGCACTCCAGCCTGGGTAACAGAGCAAGACTCTGTCTCAAAATAATAATCATAAATACATAAAGATTATGCTTCATAGGGTACAGTATATAGGTACTTGGGCACACATGCCCATAGATAGAAATCACACGGAATCTTTTTATTTTTCATTCACAGTGAATAATATAATTTTTTTTTAAAGTTAAGTGCTTTCTTTCTGGCTGCTTTAGAGAATTTTTTTTAAGTTGAATGTTAATGGTATATATCCTAGAAATAATCCCAAGATCAAATGTAACCGTTGTCTTAAGCCTTGGAAGTTAAATAGATTATAAAGCTTGCTTTACATGATTCTATCTTAAGAGAAACTAAGAACATACCAGGCAATTTTATAGTCTCTGTCCCTCTCCTCATAGCTGATTATGTATCAGTCACATTTGGGCTGACCTAGGAGCCCTGCTCACAAACCTTCAGTGGCTCCAACTCAGAATCAAAGCCAAGGTCCTTGCAGTGGCCTATATGTCCCTCCCGCCCTGCTTGCCCCTCTGAGCTCTTCTCCATGTCTCTTCCCCTCATGCACCCTGCTACAGCCATGCTGGCCTCCTCACCTTCCCTCCATCACACCAAACATGCTCCTGCCTCAGGACCTCTGCCCTTACTGTTTCCTCTGCCTGGAACACTTTCCCCCAGATTTGGGAAAATGACAGTGATTGAGTTTAAGACCCATCTGAAAGTTAGGGACCATGCTTGAATTCATGTATCACTGTCTACTATGTTGTACTGTACATACCAACTTCAGGGATGTGAGTGTCACATGGATTGACATCTTCAAGTGTATTGAAGGCAGCTGGTGGCTGTCTGACTGCCCATTGTCTGATATGAGGCGTGCTCTGTGATAATGCTGCTTCTGGCCTTCTTTATCTTTGGTTCTCATCACTCTTGCTCTCTCTCCCCCACCACCCCAGTTCTGATTCTGCTGCTCTTGCTGTTTCTTCGGAGGAGAGCGGTGGTCAAAGAGCCCTTACTGCCCCCAGAGGATGACACCCGGGACAATGTTTATTACTATGATGAAGAAGGAGGTGGAGAAGAGGACCAGGTGGGTTTTTAAAACCATGGTAGCTCAATGGTGATCTCTTAATTCGGAAGAAGCAATGATTAGTAAGAGGTAGGCATTTGAAACAGCTCTGACTCCCTTTGGATATTATCTTTTTAAGGCCTTACCCAAGAAAGTAGACATTGTCATTGACCATCATCATCATCATCACATCACCAACACAGCTAACATTTATTGATCGCATACTGTTCTGCACCTCAATGAGCGAACTGAGGCACAGAGAAGCTCAGTAACTTGTCTAAGGTCACACAGCTAGGAAGCGACACAGCCAAATGGTCTGTCTCAGAGTCTGCACTCCTCATTGCCATTCTCCGGACATGAACTTGAGCCAGATTATCTTTGACATAGAACAACTGGTCTGCTTTGTTTCTCTTGAGTTTTCAGCTAGACCAAACTCCTTTTTGTCAATGTTATACCTTTAGTCCTTCTGTATTTCCTGATTTTGGAGATGATCTTAACATCTTACTCTGGAGTTGTCCAGGGAACTGTTCAGGGTCTTGGAGAACCTACTTATTATAGAAAGGGAACCATGGGGGTCTATTACAGAGTCCTGCTTTTGACTGAGGTCATAGAGTGAGGCACCATTTACTGAGCTCCATACAACATAGGGAGGTGGGTGTACAGAGAAAAATATTGTTCTAGATTTCAGGGACTTCTAAGTCTAGTTGGGGGATACCATATATATTGTATCAGTGAGCAATAGAGCAACCAATCCCAGAATCCCAGCAGCACACAACATGCGTGTGTTTCTCATGTGTTGTGGGGCAGCTGGGGCAACTGCAGGTCTCATCTAAGCTCATGAGAATCTGTAGGATGGCTGGGGCTCAGCAGATTTAGGTAGAGTTTAGCTGAATGGCTCTAATCTGCGAATCGTGTCCAGGTCTGTTCCATGCAAGTCTCATCTTTGTACCAGAAGCTGGTGCCTTTCAGACCTTTGCCTGTGTCACATGTTACAGTCCCATTGGCTAAGCAAGTCACACAACAAAGCCCCAAATTGATGGATGTATACTCTTCCTACAGGCTGGGGTTGGGAGGGAGTAAATATTTGCCAAACAGTGATCTAATCATCATGTCCTGTGAAAATTAGTAAGGCACACAGCCTATATCTGGATTCACACATGCTACTCACAATCCTTTGGGCTATGTTTTTTTCCAGTGTTATTTGGGAGACTTTTAGCTTGAAAACTGTCATTTTGCATTAAACAGGTAAAGATCATACAGCTGGTAGTGAAGGCATCATCCAGCCATAATCTATAAACTGAACATAGCCCTGTGTGTATGACTGTTTCTTACTCTTTGTTGTACTTCAACCTTTTTCTCCAAAGGACTTTGACTTGAGCCAGTTGCACAGGGGCCTGGACGCTCGGCCTGAAGTGACTCGTAACGACGTTGCACCAACCCTCCTGAGTGTCCCCCGGTACCTTCCCCGCCCTGCCAATCCTGATGAAATTGGAAATTTTATTGATGAAGTAAGTAATCCACATGGAAAGCCAAAGCATTGCTCATCTCTAAGCTCAGAAAGGAGGAGTTGTGTCAAAAATGAGAAAAAGAGTCTTTAGATTCTTTCCTTTACTATGTTTTCAGCTTGCCTGAGCCCTGAACCCTGTTTTTCCTTTTTTCTTTTTTTTTTTTTTTGAGACAGAGTTTCGCTCTGTTGCCTAGGCTGAGTGCAATGTGGTGCAATGTCGGCTCACTGCAGCCTCCACCTGGGTTCAAGCAATTCTCCTCCCTCAGCCTCCCAAGTAGCTGGGATTACAGGCCTGCGCCACCACACCTGGGATGGTAGTGGTTTGTAGTTTTAGTAGAAACAGGGTTTCTCCACGTTGGTCAGGCTGGTCTCTAACTCCTGGCCTCAGGTGATCCACCCACCTCGGCCTCCGAAAGTGCCGGGATTACAGGTGCGAGCCACCGTACTCAGCAGCCTGTCTTTCTTCTTCTGTGTCTCATCTGAATTTTGGATCTAATAGTGCTTCAAATTGCAAAGTCCATGTGGCAAAACCAAGAATTGCCTGAAAGGATTTAGTAGATCTAGAAATGAAACTAGGAAGATTCTAAGTAAATTTCATTTTAGTTTCACTAATGGGATTTACTTCCCTTGCCTCCCGCTGCTGGTTGGGATATAATGATAAATGTATATCACAAGCTTACCTGAGGACTAGAAAAATAGAATCTGTATTGTATATGTCAGAAATGCATTCAGCTCTAAATACAAGATGCTGAAACAGATTTACCTTGTACAAATAGAAAGCTGGGGTGAGCAGTCTAGCTGGTGCATCAGGCCGTTCCATGTTTCTGCTCCATTATCTTAGCATGGAGACCCTTGTTCTCAGGCTTGTTGCCTCATGATCACAAGATGGCTGCCACACTTCCAAACCTTAGGTCTGTATTCCAGTCAGGAAAAAAGTATGAAGAGCAAAGCAGAGGGCAAAAGTCTTTCTTCTAGTGAACTGTCTTCTTATTTAACAAGGGAGTTGTCCAACCAGTTATTGGCCAGAACTATCAGAAGGTTGTATCTGTCTGCAAGGGAGGATAACAAGGCATTAAATTAATTAGCTTAGGATAAGATGAGAAAGAACCCAGTAAAGACATAGTCTGGCAGGATCTGTTTCCTTAAGCTATATTCTCTAATAACTTGCTTGGTTACTGGAATGATTTTCTGGGCTTTCTGATGGTCCAGTGACCCTTGGTGAGTCTTCATGGTGAGGTCTGTGTTTGCCTTATATTCCTACAGGAGCTGTCACTGAGGACTATGAGGTACTGCAGTGTTAGAAGTGACCAAGCCACATTCATTTTGGCCACTGGAGAAAACAAGAAACAGGAAGAAACCAGTTTAGCCACCCCTTTTATTTATTTATTTTCATTTTTTGAAATGTCACCCAGGCTGGAGTGCAATGGCATGATCTTGGCTCACTGCAACCTCTGCCTCCCAGATTCAAGCAATTCTCCTGCCTCAGCCTCCCAAGTAGCTGGGATTACAGGCACTG
>NW_012105932.1:0-906 GCF_000951045.1 Mandrillus leucophaeus
ATTACTTACTTCTACGGAAGCACTCCACTACTTTCCTATCTGAATGCTTTTACTTACCTGTTCCTTTCTGAATGATTTTACTCTATATCTTCCTACGAAATCCTTCCAGTTCTCAAAGTCCTTTGCTAACGCCAATTTTATTTATAAATTCCAGTAACATCTTATCTATATATTTTTAAGCCCTATACTATTATGTTTTTCACTTATCTTACAGCTCCAATGAGCTCCTTGAGACCAGAGGTAGATTATACGCCATGTTGTGTCCCACCTGTATTAGTCTGCTCAGGCTGCCACAACAAAAACCACAGACTTGGGGGCGCAGACAACAGAAATTTATTTCTCATAGTTCTGGGATCAAGGAGGTCTGAGACCAAGGTGCTCACCAATTAGGTACTTTGTAGAGCCTCTCTTCCTGGCCTGTGGACAGCAGCCTTCTTGCTGTGTCCTCATATAGTGGGGACAGACCAAACAACCTTGCTGTTGTGTCTTCTTGTAAGAGCACTACAGTCCCATCAAGATGGGCCCATCCTTATGACCTAATCTAAACCTAATTACCTCCCAAAGGCCTGAACCCCAGTTATTATCACACTGAGGATTAGGCTTCCATATATGAATTCAGTTCATACCACAATGTGTTATGGAACACAGTGCTTTATACATAATAGTTTCTCCATAAATACTTGTCAAACTGACTTGTAACAGAAACCCTTTCAAAAGACAAATGAGAGATAATGGTGGTAATAAAAATCACCCTGATTTCCAGTTCCCTTCTATAGCATCTACACACAGAGAGAGAGAGAGACAGAGAGAGAGAGAGAGAGACAGAGAGAGAGATAAAGATATAAAAGGAACTGAGGAAACAATTCTTACAGCAAGGATTCTCGAGCAGAAATCAGCCCAGCATTA
>NW_012105932.1:4251-4928 GCF_000951045.1 Mandrillus leucophaeus
ATGCAGATTATCTGTGAAACAAAGATCTATGCATCGGAGAGAAAAAAAGTGTCTGAGCATGGTGGCGCATGCCTGTAATCCCAGCACTCTGGGAGGCTGAGGCGGGTGAATCACGAGGCCAGGAGCTCGAGACCAGCCTGACCAAGATGATGAAACCCTGTCTCTAGTAAAAATACAAAAATTAGACAGATATAGTGTTGTACACCTGTAATCCCAGCTACTCAGGAGGCTGAAGTAGGAGAATTGCTTGAACCCAGGAGGCAGAGGTTGCAGTGAGCCAATATCATACCACTGCACTCCAGCCTGGTGACAGAGCAAGACTCCATCTCAAAAAACAACAACAAAAAAAAAAAAAGAGAGAGAGAGAGAGAGATGCCTCATGTAGTTCGAATGCAGTGAGCAAGGGGGTGAATAGTAGCAAATGACTCGGGAATTTACGAAGGTTCAGGAATGCTGAACTTTTTGAGCCATCCCAGAGAGTTCACTTTTACTTTTGATGAGATGAACAATCATGGGAGGGTTGTGAGCAGAGGAGTGACAGGGTCTGGTATGTTTTAAAAAATATCACTCTAGCTTATGTATTGAGAATGTACAATAGGAAAGTAAAAGGGAGACAGGGATAGTAGCTATTAAACAAGAGGTCATTGTAGCTTTAGCACAGAATGGTGGCAGTGGAG
>NW_012105933.1:0-1203 GCF_000951045.1 Mandrillus leucophaeus
ACACCTGGCTACAGTTGTAGCTTGCTAATAAGGTTGCTGAACAACTAAAAGCTTAATTGTATTTCTTAGGCAGAGGACACATGGGACCAAGAGGGGTATCACCAATGGGTGGCCAAATTAAGACTTCATAAAACCAGAGTGCTTCACATTCCTGAAGTAAAAATGGTGTGCCCCATGTACCTCATGTATATTTATCATATATAACAATGAGTATTAGTATTTCCTTGATCTTTCCATCATTTTATATGTTCACACATATATGTTCTACTTACTTCACTTATCTTACATGCCTTCAAGGTTAATAAGTTATTTATTGCTATGGGCTGAATTGTGCCCTTCCAAAATTCATATGTTGAAGTCCTAATGCCTAATATGACTGTATTTGGAGATGAGGCTTTTAGGAAATAATTAAGATTAAATTAGTTCATAAGGGTTGAGCTCTAATATGATATAATTGGTGGTTGTATAAGAAAAGGAAAAGTGAGAGAAATCCTTTCCTCACATTGAGCAACCACAAACTGAGGAAAGGTCATGTACAGCAAGCCCAGAAGAGGGCCCTCACAGAACCTACCCATAGGGGCGCCCTAATCTTGATGTCTAGCTCCCAGAGCTGTGAGGAATAAATTGCTGTTTTGAAGCAATCTAGTGCATGATATTTTGTAATGGCAGTCAGACCTGACTATAACAGTCATCTTTGCCTAGCACGTTGTATGAATTTCATTCATCCCATTTATTTTCTTGTCTTTTACAGCATAATTGAATATTCTGAAAGAATAAAGCAAATACACATTACACCACCACATGGGAAGATATTAGTGATGTGAATTAGATGAAAATAGAGAGAATGGCAAGAAAGAGAAATGGAAATACTCAAAAGTAATATTTCCAGGAACTGTTGACTGAATAATAAGCCAAAATGGGGCTGAGAGGCAGGAAGGGACCAAGTCTGGCCTCAGGTTTCTGGCTTGGGAATCTGAGTTAATGATAATGTCATCCCCTGGAAAAAATGCACAGGAGGAATAACCATTATGTGGAGAAAGAGAATGAATACAGCTTTTCACAGGATTGAGTTTAGATGAGCTGGGCAGGGGCCATCTCTAAATGGGACACGTTGGCTGGTTAGTTGGATGTACAAAGGTGGAGTCCAATAACGACGTCTGGCCTGGAGACGTAGGTGTGGGTGTCTTGAGTAAAGATAAGGTA
>NW_012105933.1:6893-7196 GCF_000951045.1 Mandrillus leucophaeus
ATGAGGAGCTAGGAAGAAAGCAACTCTCATAGACTAGTCCACTCTCATGGCATGGCATGTAGAGTAGTTGGAGAGTCAACTGCTATAGCTTAGCTGTCTGTAGGCCATGGGGTCTTCCGGAGGAAAGAAGGCCATGAAGTTGTGAAGATGTTCAGAGAAGAGTCGAGCGTGTAGGAGAGGCTATTAGCCATGGGAGGAGAAGTACAGATGTTCAGTGGGAAGGTTTTGCAGGGGATGGGGAAGACCAGGTGGTTGCCCACATGAATTAAGAGAATGTAGAAGAGATGGGAGAATTGGAAGAGC
>NW_012105934.1:0-1174 GCF_000951045.1 Mandrillus leucophaeus
AAAAAAAAAAAAAAAAAAAAATTATTACAGGCGTGAACCACTGTGCCCAGCCTTATTTTCCTTTCTTCTCTTAGTGCTTCCCCTGATTCTGGAAGCCAAGGCAATTCTCCTGCCTCAGTTTCCCGAGTAGCTGGGATTACAGACGTGCGCCACCACGCCTGACTTATTTTTGTGTTTTTAGTAGAGATGGGGTTTTACCATGTTGGCCAGGCTGGTCTCGAACTCCTCCTTGGCCTCCCAAGGTGCTGGGATTACAGTCATGAGCACAGTCATGATTACAGTCATGAGCCTGGCTGATTTATCCATTTTATATTTACCTAACTAGATTTTGATATTTTGGTTATCATCTGATATAGTAATATTTTACGTAAATAATTGTTCAGTAACGCTGGGTGTGGTGATTCACTCCTGTAATGCCAGCACTTTGGGAAGTCGAGGTGGGCGGATCACCTGAGGTTGGGAGTTCGAGACCAGCCTGACCAACATGGAGAAACACTGTCTCTACTAAAAATACAAAATTAGCCGGACATGGTGGCATGTGCCTGTAATCCCAGCTACTCGGGAAGCTGAGGCAGCAGAATCACTTGAATCTGGGAGGCGGAGGTTGCAGTGAGCCGAGATCATGCCATTGCACTCCAGCCTGGGCAACAAGAGTGAGACTCTGTCTCAAAAACAAAAACAAAAACAAACAAACAAACAAACAAAAATTATTGAGTAACCAATAAGTAAATTTTTTTCAAACCAAAATATCTATAAAATCTATAAAAGGTAAAATTTAGGCCACTACTATATGGTACAACTGATGTTTTATTTTTTTGAGTTGTTCTTTAGTTCTAAAACAAATAATATTGGGAAGGAATACATTTCAACTCTAAAGATATTAAAATTCAGTAAAATATTTCCTGTATGAACTAAAATGTTTGCTTAACAAATACAAATATTATATCATATACTCTATCATTATTTTGAATGTTAAGCCCATATAGATACTCTAAGTGTTCTCATAGAAGAACAGAATTGGAGTCCAGGTGCAGTGGCTCAGGCCTGTAATCCCAGCACTTTGAGAGGCCAAGGCAGGTGGATCACTTGAGGTCAGGAGTTCGAGACCAGCCTGACCAACATGGCGAACCCCGTCTCTACTAAAATTACAAAAATTAGCCAGTTGTGGTGGTGC
>NW_012105934.1:3029-3766 GCF_000951045.1 Mandrillus leucophaeus
AAAATACACAAAAAATTAGCTGGGCATGGTGGTGGGCGCCTGTAATCCCAGCTACTCGGGAGGCTGAGGCAGGAGAATCACTTGAACCTGGGAGGCAGAGGTTGCAGTGAGCTGAGATTGTGCCCCTGCACTCCAACCTGGGCAACAAGAGTGAGACTCCATTTCAGAAAAAAAAAAAAAAGAAAAAGAAAAAGAAAAAGGAAGGAAAATAAGAGGAAAGACAGTGTGGGTTAATGTTTCCAAAATTTCCCAGTGCAAGAGGACGGCTTGGATGGTCTCGGCAGCTGCCTCTGGCTTGCCCCAAATCTGAACTCCTGGGAATTCTATCCTCCAGTCACTGCCCTGGAGGGAAGTAGGGAAGAGCTACTCCACCCTCTGCTCTGGAGAAGAGATCTCAGGCCTAGAGAGGAGCTGTAATTGATGGGAGGTTGCATCGAGAGTTAGGGGCAGAGCCAGGACTGGTACCAGGTCGTAGGGTGCTCAGTCTAGGAGTCTTCCTGTTCTGAGCTGCAGAGCACAGCTCTGTCCCTGCCGTTTATTGCTCTGCTGTAAATGCATGCAACATCTTACCAGCAAACACAGCTCAATGCATTTATGCTCTGAATTTGATGCAGCTGTGGGGCTTATAAACGCTGAATGACAAGCACTGCTGGCTGCTATTTGCTTTCCTCTAAAATCATCTGTGGGTCTTTCCTGGGGGGATTCATAATGCCAGAAAATATGATAACTGGAGAACA
>NW_012105935.1:0-418 GCF_000951045.1 Mandrillus leucophaeus
TCATGCCACCACCCCCAGCTAATTTTGGATTTTTTGTAGAGATGGGTTTTCACCATGTTCCCCAGGCTAGTCTCAAACTCCTGGGCTCAAGTGATCCTCCTGCCTTGGCCTCCCAAAGTGCTGGGATTACAGGTGGAAGCCACTGCACCCAGCCTCCAGCTTTGTGATTCCAATGTAAAATGTTTAATTGACTATGATTTTATGTTCATCTTACTAAGTTTATATACAACATGAGAATATTTATGAAAACTCCAAATTTTCTGTATATACTTAGTTTAGTAGATAATTAAAGTTATTTAAGTTCTTGAGACAGTTTTGTTTAGGTCAGACAATAGCAGTTCTTAAAGTGGAGAGAAAATATATTAATTTATAAATAAAGCTTAACAAATTAAAGGGAATTTAGTTATGCTATAACAAG
>NW_012105935.1:1898-3940 GCF_000951045.1 Mandrillus leucophaeus
ATTCTTAGCTGTGGGCCCTTAGTCTCCAATTCTGGCACGAGGCACCTCACACCATCTTATCACATGTAATTGGCACACTACGTTCAATTGCCTTGTGTATCTTATTAATGGAATGGGCTTGTGTGGTGAGCCACCGGATGTGCCGGCGCAGTGTAATTTCACACCCCGAACCTCGTTGAGCTCAGACGACTTATCTAATCATGTTGCAAGGTACTGCTTCCACCAAAAGGAGTTTCAATCAGAAGATGTGGCACAAGCAGCATTGAGAAAGAAGCACGAAGAACACCCAACCTAGCAGCAAAACAGCAGGAATTTGAGAAACAGTGTCGGGGAAGAGGACAGATGTGAAAACTGTTTATTCACACTGAGGAGGTTCCCAGCCATAAGGCGCCCGTTGAAAAGCACAGCACTTCTGTGACAACACACGAGACACGGCCATGGCTTCACAGCTGCAGCTAATCCCAACTCGCCCCACAACACATTCGTCTGCCCTCTGACCATCACTCAATGTCCCTCCAACTTTATTCAAGTCTTCTCCTTAAAACTCTTTCCTAATCTCCATGCTATGAATGGTATTTTCCTAACACATAATTTTGTAGATAAAGAAAAACAATTAAAGTGTCACTAGTTGGTGCTTTTTTATGTGAATGAAAGATCTGACATTATTTCCCCCTCAACCCAGAAAAGAAGAGGGACGAGAAAGCACGAAGACGCCTCATCCTTAACCCAAACCATTCACACCCAAGTCGCACAGGCCGGCTGGCTCTCCTCGCACCTCCGGTCACTTGACCTTCTTGCCGCCTTTCTGGGCCTCCAAGGCAGCCATCCTCGCCTCCTCCTCTGGGATGAACACGCTGACAGTGAAGTCGCTGGTCTCCGAGCCATACTTGTTCTTCACAACCAGCCCGTATTTGCCCGAGTCAGCAGTGCTCACGCCGTTGATGGTGAAGTACGCGGTCTTCCCAGCCTCGAACTTGAGGTTGCAGTGGTCATCTGAGGCCAGGGCCTTTTCGTTCTTCAACCACGAGACCTCCGGAGGCGGGTCTCCCCACACATTGCAAGTGAGATTAAGGGCCTGCAAGACAGGTTTTATGGGAGAGAAGAAGATAAATTAGATATAATAGACACAATGTCAACAATCTTGCCAGCTACTGGCTTGGCATGACCAAAGGGAGGATAAGTAAAAACCTCCTGGACCAGGGTTTAAAGTAGTTATGTGTGTGCACCCGTGTGAGTTACAGTTCGAAATAACGTCTGAGGGGATCTCCTCAAGGCCTTTTAATGCTCCTCAAGGCCTTTATATGCTTTCTGGATTCTGGAATGCTTATTATCAAAAACACACAAAAGAGTTTAGGTCTATTCCCCATTTTCACTTTCTCCTTCATAAACATATAGATGCCTTTTGCTCTATTGTGGCATTTTGGGTTCTGTCTCAGTAGAGGAATCTCATTGCTGTAATTGCCACCTGCTCCCTTTTGCATTTCATTTGTGTCAAAGAGCCGGGCAGCAGAATCACGGCAGCTGCTTCAGATAATGTTACCAATTTTCAAATTCCACCACCATTATTTTACTTCTCTCCTCAAACCCCACTCGATCTGTCACAGTTGCAGTGGTTCCCTAACAAAATGTATTCCTAAAGAAAATATTCTCATCTGTGCCGAAACCTTATTCTAAAAGATCCATATTCTCAATATATATGTAGATACAAGGTCTACAGTTTTACTTTACCTTACTTTTTTTAATTGAAAAAAAATTTAGATAATTGTAAATTCACATGCAGTTGTAAGAAAGAATAAAGAGATCCATAAGAAATAATAAAGAGATCAGGTGTGCTGTCTACCAAGCTTCCCCAGTGGTAACATTTTGCAAAACTATAGTACAATGTCATAACCAGTATACTGACATTGAGGCAATCCACTGACCTTATTTAGATTTCTCTAATTTTACTGGTGCTTATTTGTGTTTGCATGTGTTTCATTCTATTCAATTTACAGAATATTTTCATCACCACAAGAACCCCTTGTGTTGTCCTTTTATAACCA